>NC_049209.1:16603842-16970092 GCF_013347855.1 Anguilla anguilla
GGTAGATGATTAACAAACAGTGGCCCGGCTAACAAAATTACTTTTTATTGTGAATAAAGCAGGCAAGCTCAGAACTTCTTAGAGGACATTGGTACAAGGCATTTTCACCTCATTGCTGATCAAAATGGTCCTTTTCATCACTTTGCCCGGCCATAACAAGTTGCCTTCAATTTTGATTTATGATCATTTTTGAAAAAGTGAAAGCACAATACCGTAAATGGTTTTACAACATCTTCAGTTACATTTATTTTACATTCAGTAATCGAGCCTTTTTTCCATAGCAGGTGTAGGCTAACGTACATTAAATAAAATATTACGATTTGCAGGTATTTGTTAAAAAAAAAAAAAAATTCTACCTAAAATGAAAGTTTGTCGTTACCTTCAACAATTCTCCCGTACTTCCCGAAATACTGTTCAAGGGCTTTCTCGTTTGTTTCGGTGTTCAGGCCACCAATGAAGAGTTTCCCTGGCCGGTCTGCCTCTGCCATGATTTCGTCTGTATAAACTTCTAAAGACAAGGAGAAAGAAACGCGTCACTCATGTAGTAGCGCGTTCAAAAGCATTTCATGTCTTAGCTAGTGCAAGCTAATAAACAATAGCCAACGCAAGCAGGCTACAAAGTCGTTATTCAAATATTTTAAGCAAAAGCAAAAACGTGGAGGCCTCGATATACCGTCAGCAATCTAGTTAGTTACATGGCAAAATGGTGGACTAGACACGGTACTGTCGAGATGGGAAACGCATCGTGACGCACATTCAAGTTTGCAAGGAAACTAGGCTGAATTGTTCTACGCGTTTTGCTAATACGTGTTGAATTAAATGACCACAATTCGATTGCCCGTGCTTCTTCAGCAACCACTGTAATTGCTTCGTTTGCTAACTTGACTGAACTGCGCTCAAACACTTGACGGCCCCGCATACGGCTTCCTAACGTTAGCTAGCTAGCTCGTCACACAGCATGCTAGCTGAGGAGAAACAATTATAGCTTCGATTGTTCACATATCAACTTGTTAGCTACGCAATCTAGTCAACAGAATATACATCCAAAAACTGCGGTTGCGAATAAAATGTGTGGTTATCCATGGACTAAATAATTAGCAAAATAGCAAATCACTTACCTACAACACCACTCGACACTAACGCCAAGCCACAAAGCGACCGAGCACAAGGGTAGTTCGTTCAAAGGCAAGGGAAGAACGACGGTGCCGACGGGAAATGAAGTCCACAATTCCGAGAGTACGTCTGCTTTGGAAGTCTGACGTAACGCAGAGCAAACCTTTTACCCATATATGGATTTCCGCATCAAAGGAGAAAATGAACAGGGGTGTCACAGCATATATTGAAAAGCAGGCATTTACTTGAACAGCCTTTTTTATGGATCTAATTTTACTATCAATCAATCAAATTTTATTTGTATAGCGTATTTTACAGCAGTTGTCACAATATGCTTTACAGACAACCCTGGCCTAAACCCCCACAGGAGCAAGCCTAAGGCAACAGTGGCAAGGAAAAACTCCCTGTGGCAGATGGAAAGAAACCTTGGAAGGAACGAGGCTCAAGGGGGAAACCCATCCTCCTCTGGTCGGCTCAGGGTGCCGACTGGTGACCAACATGTCAGTCAGTTTTATAAGGTTTATGATGTGGCTCAGATGATGGGTGGGGCCGGGTGGCGGTGATGGGTAACAGCAGGTGGTGACATATGTGGGCAGGGTGGAGGCAATGACGAAAGAGGGGCTGGACCGCAGAGGTGGGGGAACCAGACGACTCTTGAAGCACTCGAGGGTTGGGGCAAGAGCCCCGCCGGCAGCGTGGGGAAGAGGGTAGAAACAGCAATTAGGGAATTTGCAATATAGCAGACAGTGGGTAAAGTGGCAGTAGTATGTATTGGGGGGACCCCACCAGGAGTAGTATATGGCTGCATAGCTACTAGGACAGGGATGGAGAGCCCACTAGTAAGTACAGAAGACATTTGAAGGGCACATGCCATGACAAGAAGTTTTTATCTCTGAAATATCTTGCTTTTTGCCTTCCTAGCATCACCATTGGAGGAGGTAATTTTGTCATCCTTTGGGGTGACATAGAAACAAAAATTTGTTTTTAAATCAAAAGACAGTCCGTTGTGGAAAACATGCGGTGTATGCAATGTCAATATACTGTACAGTATGCAATTTGCTTTTCATTGGGACATTTTTTTCATGGGATTGTAATTATTATTTCTTCCCTTAATTTTATGTCCAGGAATCATGACAAGATGTCTTGTCCTACAACACACTTTTAAGTTTTTAAATGTTTAGGTTTGCCCATTGTTTATGGTACTAAAAAATGTTTTGATTAAATCATGTTTCAGCATCAAGTCCCCCTTCTCTATTGTTTGCGTCCTTTAGTGTGAAGTCGTAAAACATAAAAATAAAATACATTAAAATAATCAATTTTCCTTTGGTAAAATCTTAAAAGTAAACATATATTTCAAAAACAGTATTATCTTATTGTACAAATGAATTCATTGATGTATTACTTTTTAAATTGAAATGATTGCAGTTATAACTTAAAATTTACTGAAAAATACCTAATCAGCAACACTTTCTTCAAAATGCTTGTAAACCCTGTTTAAAGATAAATACTTAAAGAGATGGAATGGGGAGTTTCTGAAATATGAAGAGTCAGCATTTATATGGAAATGACTTTTATGGTTTTCATTTCTTCATAAATTTTCATGTCACACTGGAGGACAAATTTCAGGTAGAGTTGTGATTAAAAGTAGATAAAAATAGCTGTAACTGGAAAAAACGAAAAAGCCATATACATTTTTCATAAGTTTAAACTGTTAATCATCCAACTCTATGACTTTAATGAGGAAAAATAACAACAACAGAAAAACCCTAGAACCACCCCATACATAAACTATCCATATGCAGGCAAACATAAATATGCAGCACAGAACTGTGCCTTTATTTTATTATGCAATCAAGCAACACTTCCGAAAAATATGCTTTATTGAGTAAAACTTTTGATATTGAAAGCAAAACATATTTGTGAACCAATTATTTTATTTGTAAGCGGTTACATTTATTTGTGAACCAGCTACATTTATTTGTGGATCGCACTTATTTGTGGATCATCTGCATTTATTTGTGGATCAGCTGCATTTATTTGTGGATAAGCTACGTATGTTTGTTAACCAATTATTTGGTTAAAAATTAGATATTTCAGAATCTAATTTTATTTGTGGAATGTTCATGGCATTTATTTATGTTTGAGACAATAATACCCCTTCAATAATATGAAGTGAGGAATGAAAAGTTATTGGACACACCCCTAATAGCTTGTGAGCTAAGGCAGAAGTACGTCTTTCATCTCATACGTCACCTTTACCCCAAACTGGAGTACAGGTAATGTTACTGTAGTGTGTCCTTTCCTTTCTCACTGAGGACCGTAGTGGGTAAAGTAAGTTAACTGGGTCGCAAGCGGCGGAACTAAGAAAGTATTTGAAGGGGAGGATTCAAATCATAAAAGATACCTAGCAAATGAAGTAATATTTTTAAACAATGATGAAAGCACAGACAGCTCCTGTTTTTATATTTACGTGGACATTAGTAATATTTCACTGTTGCTACTGTTTCTACCTTCCGGGTTTGGCTCCTGTAAGTTTTTGTGAAGAAGGGAAAAACAGCGCCGACTGCCAGGTATTAACATTAATATTTATCTGAAATTGGTTGCATCTCCTTTTGTTCCGTGCCTGTTTTTACCTTTCTCGCTTCCACACACCCAACCTGGCTTGCTGACTAGCACCACGTTAGCTCACTAACATTATCGCTGGTAGTAGTTCACCGGTTTGCTAAGGTGAGCATGATATAATATAGCAATTGGTAAGGACTTTCCAGTGGCCGAGGCGGCTGCCTCCTGTTACTGTGTTAATTTGCAGTCTATATTGCAAACTTAACATGTTTAATTTATCATATATTTTAGCTTTACGCTTATGACATGTCAATTACTTGGTTAGCGAGCAACTAGAACTAGATGGACGGGAATTCTCGCTAGAAAACCAGATGAGACAGGAAAGTAATAATACGGGCTACAAGTATTGTATAGTCACATAACTTGGCTTGGTTGCAGTGTAACTTTATGTAGTTAAGTTTAATTTAATAGCAACCCCAGGTGAATACGTATTATTTGTGCAAACAATGATTGAAATTGTGTTTCTGCATGCATTGGACTTGGATGATTAATGTACCACTTTTGTCTCTGCTTTCTATTGCAGTCTACCATTCAACTGTTTGTGAATCGCCTGGACTCTGTGGAGTCCATTCTCCCTTATGAATATGATGCGTGAGTATATCCATTACATTAGTGTATGTACATTCTCACAGCTGCATTTAAGTATATTCATAGACCTAATTAGCTGCAAATATTAATAAAGACTGAAATATCCATTCACAACTAAGGCTGATTATCTATTTCTCTGGACAGCTTTGATTTTTGCCAAGATGATCAGGAGCAAAGGCCATCTGAAAACCTTGGCCAGGTGTTGTTCGGAGAGAGAATTGAGTCATCCCCTTATAAGGTAATGTAATAGCACTTGGACATTTATTATTTTTTGGTTGTTCTTCTCCCATCACACTCAGGAGGAGTTAGTAGTCATTTCACTGGAAGGTTACAGGTGTCCTGCTTCTTTTTCCAAGTATGCTCTTTAGCCAAAGTAATCACATCTGTTGCCTGAGAGACCCCCTCATATGGCCGAAATGAAGGTTTGAATCATATGTATGCGGTTGCTTTCTTCAGAAAATATTTAGTTAAGGTGAGGCTTTGGGGTTGCTATGCCAGTAATGCTGGCTTGACTGGTTTTTCTATTCTTCAAGAAGGTAGCAATGCTGATCTGGTTCTTTTATGTCAAGTTTTTGTTGACGCCTTTTTAATATTTGTCTCTTTTCTTGCTGATGTATCTCATTGTATTGGATTCCAGTGGATAACTAATACTCATATTCCACTGAAGAGCTGGATTCATATTGACCAAATTACTGTTGCTCGATAGATAAAAGTACTGGTTCTACAACTCTTACAAGTGAGCTGTTGTGAGATGTGGCACAGCAACTGCACCAATCAAGCAAGTTTTGACTTCAGGTCCTACTAGTGCGGTGTTGCTTCAGTCCTACAATGGAAAAAGTAATTGAGCAAGTAGATGAATGGGGAGTTGCTGGTGGTTGGTCAATATCAGGTTATTCTTTTGGTCTTATTAAACCAGAGCTCACAGACATTGAGGGAAAAGACTTCCTCGTTCTGAGAGTATGACTATGACTATGAATTTAATGGTGTAAAACAGCACCCCCCCCCCCACTGGAGTGTTTTTTTTCCCCTTCCTGTATTTCCTGTTGCTATAAAGCATCTTTGTGACAGTATCTATAGAAGCACTACCAAATATCATTGAATTGAATGTTGTAACCAAGATTTTTTTTAATGTAACCAGTCTACCTAGATAGACATTAAACATTAAATTAATTGTTTCAGTAACCACTCAGATGGATATTCACATGCATTTCTTTCACTGAATTTACAATAGGACATGCAAGCCTTTAGAATTTAAAAAATAAACAGACCATTTACAATATGTGGTTGAGAAACTTGCTTTACAGGCTAGGCTGTGGTATGCGGCAACTCTACATTGAATTAATTGTTATTCATCATTTCAATAGACCATGCCTTGGTGAAAGTGTACTGAAATCTAGATTTGTGGGCACTGCCAAGCTCATTCCTGAACATGATTTGCTGTTGAAAAAAAACTATTTCAATTAAATGATCTTTTGGTGTCTTTCAGAATGTGTATGAGAAAAGTATGTCTGTCATTGTTGCACGTGTTTTCCTTGGGTTAATTGAAGATGTGCTACAGAAACACAATTTTAAATTTTATGGAATTCTCATCTGGAGGGAGGAGGGCAACAGCAGAATAAATTTTGTATCTGTGCCAATAAAATGCAATGCCAACTTACTACTATGGCCTGCATGTGAACTGTGGATTTACGATGCAAATCGAAGATAAGTCCATATTCCAGATGTACTGCAGGGTGACATTCTGTATATTTTTATGGATTTTGATCGCTTTGAAGATTCTCCTTTTCTTCAAATGTTCAGCATTGCCATGAGTATTTTTTCTTTTCTGCTTTGTTTTACAGTATACACTAGTGTTTGCTCTTTCTTGCATGAAACATGTTTAAAAAGGACTATTTGCTTTTCTTTTCCAGTTTTCTTTCATGAAAGCGCAGACCTGTCAGAAGGTGTGCAGCAGGACCTATGATCCGAGCAAGAAAGAAGAAAGGAAGAAGCTGAATTTCCTTAAGAAAGGGATGCAGCTGAACTACCAGCATCACTGGTCAGTAAAACAAAAGGACAGACCTCTTTGAAACATAATATTGCAAGTGCTAGCAGCAATGCCTCTGGCAAACATGACTTTTGTCAGTCGTGGAAAACCATAACCAGTTTCCAATTGTTTTGTAGAGCTACAGTAGTTTTTCTTGGCTAGTTTTTTCCCCTCTTGCTTTAGCAAAAATAAAACGTTTTTGCTAATTTATTCTTTACTACTCTTTTTAGCCAAGTTATTTTTTGTAATGTCTTTTTGTTCCTAGTTTCACCAATGCACTTTTTGTCATATGCTACTCTTCTATTTCAGGATTGTTGACAACATGCCTGTGACTTGGTGCTATGAAGTGGAAGATGGGCTAAAATACTGCAATCCAGGGTTTCCTATTGGCTGCCTCGTGACTGAAAGCGGTCAGCCGAAAGATGCCTGCGTTATCAACGTAAGCGCTCTGACTGGATTGCATAAGAAACTTGGTGGTGCAGCCTAATTCTCTAAGGCTTCTTATGAGACAGGTACAGCATATGGGAAAAAAAAAAAATGGACTTGCAATCTTAGACTAGTATCTTGGAAGAGAAATCATAATCTTGACAAGATAACTCACCAGTTCTCTGCTGTCCCAGCTTTGGCTTGGGAATGTGTGACGTGTAGTGTGTGACAGTGTGTGTGTGACACCGGAGAAGCTGGGCAGTGGCTAAATGTTTGACTTGAAAAGAATGCTGCGTGGGTCGTGCGTAACTTGCGTGACTGGCTGGTCTATTTCTGCAGTCGCACTTCAACAAGCCAAACACGTTCTACATCTTCAACCACGTGGACATCACCTTGACATACCACAGCGGAGAGGGGGAGGGCTGGACCGGGGCTCGCCTGGTGGGAGCCACTCTGGAGCCCAGGAGGTACTGTGGAGAAGCGTTGCTCCTGTGAACTTAACCGTCAAAGTTTAGCAGAGGAAATATTCCATGTTGTTTAGTACTTCACCCAGCACGTTCAGTCTTTGTCTGGCTAGTAGCTACCTTGCGTGGTGGAGAAGCGTGAACTGAGAATTAGCCATTGGCTGGTTTTGTTCCCCAATGAGGGTGCAGTCTTTTCTAAGAGAAAACTGTGCGGCTTAGAAGAAAAAGTTAGAGCAACTAAACTGATTTGGACATATTGAGGGTTTTTAGCACCCCCAGTTAACAAAGGGCCAATTGCCGGGGCGCAAGGTAAAGACCCGAGGGGGGCACGTTTTGGAACCTGGGCCCTGAGGTTCATTGGGACCTGCAAAACGGGTACAGGTGTCAATGGGGCTCATTCCGCTTCGTGGGTGGTGAGCCGAACCGATCTGTGCACGGTTGCCAGACTAATTTCAGAATCCCGAGCCAAGGCAGCGTCATCCGTCTGCCAAAGAAGCCACAACCATGGTGTAATGTGGCCGGTGTAAAAAACCTAGCGCCCACAACGACGGTGTTCCGCAACAATGCTTATTTTGGAAAAGGCCACGAAAAAACACTGTCGTCTGCCAGCTGGCTTCTTTCAAAAATCGAGTCGCCCGAGGAAACGCACATTTACAAATATGATTAATTTTGTAATGTACTTTGTGTCCGTTTCTCCATTTTTGATGCAAAATGAGCTTTTTTTTGTTAAGTTGGCATGATTGTGGAGAAGAGTCCAACATGCCAGCAGGCTCTTCCATTCCTCAGTTTAGTGTGAAATCGAGGACAGTCGAGCCAGTTTGGCTGATAAGCCAGAGCCATCAGCTCCCAACACTGTCTGCTAGACCGTGGAGCTACGTCAAGTTCCCTCTTTCATCAGCAAGGCCACCTCCCCTGGCGCCACAGTTTGATGTTTACATTAGGATTGCCAGCCTTCATGCTTTTTTAAGGGGGGTAGACCCATTAAATGAGTATTGTTTTGGTATTAATATACACTGTTTGTCTTTGAATGTATGAACTCCCGCAAAGTTCATGTGTTTTGGGCAGCAGTGTAACATAGAATTGGATCTGTAACTCTGAGGTTGTTGTTTCAATTCCCTTGGGGGGTGGGGGAGGCTTACCATTGGACCCTTTAGTATGGGACTTAACCTGAAGGGGGGAGGGGGTGTTGCCATTGGACCCTTTAGTAAGGGACTTAACCTGAAGTAGGTTTGTAAATTAATCTGGATTATCCATCCATCCATCCATCCATCCATCCATTATCTATACCTGCTTATCCTGGTCAGAGTCTTATCTGGATTAGTGTCTGTCAAATGTCAAGATATCTAATGTCTATCTTTGGCCCACTGGGGCAATAACAACAATGCAAGCATCTGTTGGACCGACATGCAAAATTGGCTAGCTGTTCACTTAATCTAGCTAATGATTAAATAATGTTTCATTAAACCAGATTTTATGGTTCCTGTTTTCAACAGTTGATGTTAGACAAGTGTGTAACTCTGCTTTTTGTCTTTTTTTTGTAGTTACAATCATGGTGCTAAAATGAAATGCAATGGTGAACCCATGGGCATACCATCAAAATCGGAAAAGCCAGAAAAGATCCAGCTAACTTACTCCTACTCCGTCAAATTTGTGGTCAGTATCCCTTGCCTCTGAAAATGTTTATGGTCTTTTCATGGCCTATGTATGTTTTGCAGCTATGGGCCTGTTGCCTGGTTACAATGTATTCAGCGAACCTCTTTACTGTTTGTAGGAGAACAATGACATCAAATGGGCATCGAGATGGGATTATATTTTGATTTCCATGCCTCACACCAACATCCAGTGGTTTAGGTATGTCTCCAGCCTATGGTGTGACTCAGTCTGTCTGTCTCCATCTGAGCACAGACAGGAATTGTGCTGAGGCCAGAGTGCACAGTTTCTTTTAGCGATAACAGCGCTTTGTTTGTCATTCGGTTCCTTGGTTTTGTCTCCGCCTTCCGCAGCATTATGAACTCCCTGGTCATCGTGCTCTTCCTGTCTGGCATGGTGGCCATGATTCTGCTGAGGACACTGCACAAGGACATCTCCAGATACAACCAGACAGACCAGGTGAACGTTCACGTCTAGCCAATACAGAGGCAGGCAAAATGTATTACTGGAAATCCATCACAATAATTAGACATCTATCGCAGATAGGAACACATTCTGAATGTGGAACGCTGTAAGCTTTGGTTGCCCTGAATGGGTTTATTTGGGAGGAAAGCATGTCATTTTTTTAGAAGTGTCTTGTGTTTTCTTTTGCACATTTATTCTAATGTCAGAATATTCGTATGCATATGATTATTCACTTTGAATACCTTCAATAGTTAAATGTTTCGCACACAATTTGTGATTGAGAAATTTCAGTGGATTGTCTGAATGGTTTCATTTGAGACCATTTGTCTGGTAATGTTTTATGAGGCTGGCTGAGCATCTTGGAACTTGAACCTAGTTTTGCCAAGTGTCCAGTTTTGAATGATACCTTAGACAAGCTGCTTATTGATCCACATACAAAACCAAAACACGATTGACTGGCTGGACCTGCAGCATCACGGTGCATCGCTGTCTGTCAGATTGTTGAACGGCATTTGTTTTTGGAGTCATGTGACTGAGTGTCTCATTGGTTGCGTGCTGTGCTGTGACTCACAGGAAGAGGCCCAGGAGGAGTCTGGGTGGAAGCAGGTGCACGGCGACGTGTTCAGAGCCCCCAGGAAAGGAATGCTACTCTCTGTATTCCTGGGGCAGGGAACTCAGATCTTCATCATGACCTTCATGACTCTCTGTGAGTGTTGCGCATGCACAATTGCGCACACGTAGACACTCTTGCGTGAAGCACATGCACACTTACGTACACCTGGCCAAGCTAGCATAATATGAAGTCTGACCAATCACCCCTCTGTTAATGTTAAATTTGCTCACTTATGGGGAGAAGGTAAAGCATCTCCCTCTGTTGTGCAGATACGGCAAAATAAGATAGTTGAAACAAGCTTCATGCTGTGTTATCTACTACTCTTAATCTGCATCACATTATTACAGATATGTAAAGGTATGTCTTTGACAGAAACAAAACAGGTTGCTGAGTTCTATTAAGGAAATGAAGTTGCAAATTGAGAAGTGTCCACATTATTATTTGAGGATTTTTAAATGAATCCTTTGAGGTTCAGCTCGCTTCATGAATGGACAAAACGGACACTTGGCTGGCTGTCTGTTGTTGCCTTCATGTCTGTGTCTCAGTGTTACTGCAGCATGCTAACTGTAGCTGCCTGTCCCACAGTTCTGGCGTGTCTGTGTCTCAGTGTTTCTGCAGCGTGCTAACTGTAGCTGTCTGTCCCACAGTTCTGGCGTGTCTGTGTCTCAGTGTTACTGCAGCGTGCTAACTGTAGCTGTCTGTCCCACAGTTCTGGCGTGTCTGTGTCTCAGTGTTACTGCAGCGTACTAACTGTAGCTGTCTGTCCCACAGTTCTGGCGTGTCTGTGTCTCAGTGTTTCTGCAGCGTGCTAACTGTAGCTGTCTGTCCCACAGTTCTGGCATGTCTTGGCTTCCTGTCTCCCGCCAATAGAGGCGCCCTGATGACGTGCGCGGTGGTCCTGTGGGTGTTGCTAGGCACCCCGGCGGGCTACGTGTCCGCCCGGATGTACAAGAGTGAGTGTGCCTGCTTCTGCGCCCTGTGTACTGTGGTCCCGTGGCCCTCATCTGCTTTTACAGTGAGGATTACCGTTGGATTTGGATTTCATTTACTTACGGTCCGACTCGCTTTGACTGGACGTGCCTGTGTTTGTGTTGCCAGCGTTTGGAGGTGAGAAGTGGAAGACCAATGTGCTGCTGACAGCTCTGCTGTGCCCGGGGTAAGTCACTGCCCCCCCCCCCCCCCTCCCCCACCCAGTCGCCGTAGCCTTGTTTCCATCGCTGCCCCGCCCCTGGGGCGTGGCCGCTGCAGAGTGTGACGGCGTCCCTCCCCCCCTCTCTCTCCCGGCAGCATAGTGTTCACGGACTTCTTCCTGATGAACCTGATCCTGTGGGTGGAGGGCTCGTCGGCGGCGGTCCCCTTCGGCACCCTGGTGGCCGTCCTGGCGCTGTGGTTCGGCATCTCGGTGCCGCTCACCTTCCTCGGGGCGTACTTCGGCTTTAAGAATGAGGTGGGTGCCCGACGGGGAACTCCAGCGCTCCTGGCGGGAGAGATGAACTGTGATGCTTCACTGGTGTCAGTCGGAAAGCACGCGATTCAGTTCCAGCTTTGCTTTTTCCTCCATGCGTCTAACTGTTTCTCGCCTTCTGCATGTGTGTGTGTGTGTATGTGTGTATGTTGTATGTGTGTGTGCGTGCGTGCATGCATGTGTGTGTGCGTGTGTGTGTGTGTGTGTGTGTGCGCGTTTGTATATGCGTGTGTGTGTGTTGTATGTGTGTACGTGTGTACATGTGTGCGTGTGTGTGTATGTGTCTTGTATGTGTGTATGTTTGTGTGTGTGGGTGTATGTGTGTGTGTGCCTGTGTATGTGTGTTGTATGTGTGTATGTTTGTGTGTGTGGGTGTATGTGTGTATGTTGTATGTATGTGTGTGTGCGTGTGTGTGTTGAATGTGTGTATGTTTGTGTGTGTGGGTGTATGTGTGTATGTTGTATGTTGTATGTGTGTGTGTGTGTGCGTGTGTGTGTTGTATGTGTGTGTGTTTTAGCCAGTTGAGAGTCCCGTGAGGACGAACCAGATCCCACGTCAGATCCCACAGCAGCAGTTCTTCACTAAGGCCATTCCCGGGATCATCATGGGCGGAGTCCTTCCCTTCGGCTGCATCTTCATCCAGCTCTTCTTCATCCTCAACAGCATCTGGTGGGCATTTACCTTCATCACAAAACATGAAGAATATTTATCAAATATAATCAATGTGCACTATTCACTTACCTGGAGTTCTTTGCAAGACAAATAAATTCTTCAGGTGAACATGTATGCCACACCTCTTGTCATTGATTTAGACAAAGGTGTAGCTATCTAAGGCTTATTGTTTGCCTTCTTAACACCATTGTTCTGCATCTCTGGTTCACTCCCTGATGAACGCCATGTAGCCAAAATGCTTTGGAGTATTTTATTGTTTCTATTTTTAACCTGCCAATGTAATGAAGGCATTTTACTTCATATGGGCAGAGGGTCTTAGTTCCTGTTTTGCCTTTTCTATTTATCAGATATATTTGGAAAAATATCTGAAAACTAGTCATGTAGGGCGCATTTATTATTAAGGTGGGATTTATTTCCTCCAAAAATATATTGCCTCATTTTCATAAACAATGAAAATACATCATGTCACAAAAGACAAAAGACAATAATTGACGTGATGGCAATAATTCATTGTTCTTTCACATTTTGACACTGTTTAGAATGTTTCAGCAGTCTTCCTGCTCGTCGCGTTCTGTCATCGAATTTCGATTTCAAAGGGCCGAGTGTGAATGATTTGAGGCTGCGAGTGTCAACCAGCCACTCTCCCCGCCTGCAGGTCTCACCAGATGTACTACATGTTTGGCTTCTTGTTTCTGGTCTTCATCATCCTCATCATCACCTGCTCCGAAGCCACCGTCTTGCTGTGCTACTTTCACCTGTGTGCAGAGGTGAGACAGAACTGCACCGTGCTGCATGTGACTGCGCATGTGCACGGCAGTCCAGCTGATTACAGTAGACACGCTAAACTACAGACATCTTATTGTGTGCAGCTCCTAAACTTGCTTTAAAAGAAAAAAGGTTCAGTCGTTGTCTGCAATGCAGATAATACAAATACCCACAGCACGATACATGTAGATATAGTGCTTGACAAATCACACTTCTTGACATGGGCAAGTAGAACCCCACTCGTCTATTGTATCGTAGGAACATAGCATCGGCATTTGTAATCTCTGAAACTTGTTATCTTCGTAATTTTTAAACCAATCCTCGGTCTGTCCTCAGTCAGCCGAGCAATTCGGCCTGTTAGCATCTTTTAGGCCTTATTTTGAAAGAGAGTGCATAGCCATTCGCCTCTTTACTTTGAGCTCCTATAGTTCATTGCAGAGTCTTTGTCTAGGACAGTGATCTTCATTCCTGGTACTGGCAGGCCACAGGGTCTCCTGGTTTTTGTTTTGGCCTTAATATCAGCAACCAGTTCAGACCCAAGAAGCCAGGTGAGGTGAGTTAACTGTGTAATTAACTGCTTTAGTTCATTAAGTGCTGAGTAACTACAAAAACCAGCAGACACTGCAGCTCACCAGGACCTGGAATGAAGCTCACTGGCCTATGATGTCTATGAATTGTTGGTGAAATGCTAGATGGGAATTGTATTGTGAACCCGGATTTAAAGATGAAGCTATCATCAGTTACAGATTACTACTACAGTCAACCCAACAAACAACATACAGTATAAACTGAACTAATCAGGATTGATTTTTGCTCTGAAAATAAAGGGAGCAGTGACGAATGTAAAAGTAAATAAAGGTCAGGCCGTTCATTGGTTGCTCTGTAAGCTGTGGTGTAAGGGCATTGGAAGTATCTGTGCCGTGTTCAAAGTCTCTCTCTTGGTTCCTGGTGTCCTGCAGGACTATCACTGGTGGTGGCGCTCCTTCCTCACCAGCGGCTTCACCGCGGTCTACCTCTTCATCTACGCCGTCCATTACTTCGTCTCCAAGCTGCAGATCGTGGGGATAGCCAGCACCATCCTCTACTTCGGCTACACCCTCATCATGGTGCTCATATTCTTCCTCTTCACCGGTGAGTAGGAACAGGCTCCTGGTCGGCAATGTGAATACTGTGACACGTTTTAAGCACCCGTGCTTTAATCTCATTGGTTGGTTGTCCTGTTGTCCAGTCCTCTTGTCCTCTTGGTTGTCCAGTCACAGACAACTATTGTATTTAAAGAATTTGTGCAATCACTTTATCTTTCCATTAAGGGGTTTGCTGGTTTTAATAAATAAAATCTATTAAAATCTGTTTAAAATAAATTAAAATCTATTTTAAATCTCAGCTGAATATAATAGGCTCAGTATTCGTTTTCCTTTATGGATGACTCACATAGTGATGAATTTGATTGCACTGTTGCTGTATAAATGTTCACATCATGGCTGTACATGTATGAATACGTGCTCTGTCTGCTTCCTGGTGTATAATGTTCTTCTCAGCCATGTCTTTACGCCACAGGGAGTCCTCCAATAGCCAATCAGATTTCTCCTTTTGACAATGCATATCAAAATAACGCCGGTTCAGTAGCAATGGTGTCATAATTGCGACGATCTGTAACCGTTTAAAGCCTGTCTGCTTCATGGCAGGGTTTCCAGTTTGCACGTAAAGTATCAAGTGTGTCAGAGAGTCCTCTGTCACGTCAATGTAGACGCACAAACACAAAGAACGTGTGTACTGTGTGACCTGTGTCTGGATGAGAGCCTTTAACACTGTATAACTAAACCTCTGTGTAACTAAACCTGTTCCTGGAGGTTTACTGTCCTGTAGGTTTTCATTCCAACTCTTAACAAAGCACACCTCATTCAACAGCTAGAGATTTAATTGAGCTGATAATTAGTATAATCTGGTGTGTCAAATTAGGGTTGACATGAAAATCTACAGGACGGAATCTCCAGGAACTGGATTGGTTACCACTGCTTTAACATTTAACTCTTCATTTTATGATTATTGTGCACTTGTGAAGGCTCTGAGCATGGGCGGACACACACACACACACACACACACACTCACACGCGCATACTCACGCTCACACTCACACACACAAACACAAACACACACTCACACACACAAACACAAACACACACACACTCGCACTCACACAACACACCAACACTCACGCTCACACTCACACACACAAACACAAACACACACACACTCGCACTCACACACACACACACACACACACACACACACACACACACACAAATACACACAGACACACACTTTCAGAATCAGGAGACTGTTTGCCTTTTGTACGCTGACTTCACCATTGTAGTGTATAAGATGATTAGCACAGTGGCTGAATACTTAGAGTAACGTCCTTGCGTTCTGCTGCTGGTGGGGTGCCTACCCTGACTGTGACCCCCAGTAGACGGGACGCTACAGGAATGGGGCATCTGCTGTGCAATCTCCACTGTGGATTTGTTTTCTCTGTGGAGTTTCTTAGTTTCCTGCAGTTTCCTCTTTGCTTGCTGTAAACCACAGCATCCGTCTCCTGCTTCTGTCGACTTACACGAAAAGCAGTGACCTCAGCCTCTGGTCTGATTAAAGCAGAGTCCTGCCTGCAGGAGTCATAGATTCTCCACGGTGGAAGGGAGTGAAAATGTATTTTGCAATAGACACTGGAACTAAAGATGTTCACATGACATGACACAGACATGAACTGAAGTAGCTATTACTGGATGGATTTTTTAAACAGAATGCTAATGAGAGGTTCCCTGGAAAGGGCTCTGCATTGCTACGCATTGCACAAGGCCTAATTCCCTCCACCTGAGGCTAAGGAGCGGTTTCTTTTCGAAAGATCTTGTGCCGAAACACGAGTGCAGTTAGCCAGGGGCTGATGAAAGCTCATTTTGCTCCGTCGAGCCCCCTGGGAGCCTCCGTCCTCCGCCTCTCAGTCCTAAACAACGCATTCTTGTCGTTTATTTCATCGCTCCTGACTTTCTCTTCCTCCCTCTCTTTGGTGGAGGCGCGGCCTGTTTCACGTGCGGGTTAAACTCCGCCTCGCGCTTTCCCCAGAGGACACGGGATTCAGAGCTCGCGTCTGGGGTCAAGCCTTCGTCGAAACGGCTTCGGGAAAATACCTTCGCTTAAAACAAGAGGGGTTCTGTAGGAACAAAGACGGAAAGCAAGCGTGCGCGATCACGTCTGGAGGAAAGCGTCCGTCTTTTCAGGTGGCTGAGCTGCAGCATCTCGGCCACCTCGCTGAGTGATGGATTTTCAGTACTGCAGAAAGCATAACAACTGCTCACGCCAGCCACCAGTGGCTAGGGCTCTGTTGGTGCCTTTTTCCACTTATATTGGGAGCTAACTGTCCTGCAGCCGCGTTCATGTCTTATTTTTATTCATTTGTCACATTCTATGGAAACAGTGAATAATTATGTAGCATAGATGCATATGTATAACCCATCCAGGGAAGCAACTTCCTGCTTATTAAATTCCATTCTAAGATTTCTGACGTGCCATTAGCCGGAGCTATCTGACAGGTTGCCGTGATTTAAATAGATCTATACCCGGAATGACTAATGGCACAGGAATCCTGGAAGGAGATGTGTGACCTAGTTAATATTCTGTATCTAAAATTACGGTCGGGAGTAGGGAGGTATATTGGGCGCGAGTACAGATGTAAAAATCAAATGTCTGTCGGCTCGTCATTCGTAAACGAGCCCTATGTCAGCATCAGTGTGCTGTGAATCTCAAACCCTGGCTTTTCCGCACCCCCTCACTTCCTCTTCCTGTGCTTCTTCCTCTTCAGGTACCATCGGCTTCTTCACCTGCTTCTTGTTCGTGCACAAAATCTACAGCGTGCTCAAGGTGGACTAAAGGCTGGAGTCTCTTTGCTGGGGCGTGTTTGCGGGCAACACAAACGGATGAAGGGGAGATTTACACTACATCAGCAGGCCTGGAAGGGATGACAGAACGGACCATCCAGGCCTTTCAAACCAGCGAAGGCTCGGAAGCCATATTCTGTGAGACCGAAGAGCAAACGTATTATTTTATAGTGCCATTACTAATCGGTTTGGTGCCAAAACAGGCTACGATATCCAAAGATGCTGTGTCTTCCAGTGCTTCGTCCAATGGGGAGAGTTTTATTCCTACTGCTAGGTACTTTTTTTTTTATTTGGGAGGTGAACTCATGACAGGCTAACTATTGTGAAAAATATATTTATATGTCAGGTTGAAATGGATTTAATATATGTATATTCTAGCAGTGAAAGAGCTGATGATTGTACTGATGATATTGAGTTTGTATTGAACACTGTCTGACCACTACTTTTTCTTTATATTCTTAAGAAAGTCCTGTTTGTTTACTTTTTTAAAAATAACTTGAATATGCAGACACTGAATTCAATGAATGTCTGCTTCTGGAATTGTGTGAAAAAAAATCTACAGATATTTCATTTGTATCTATTTTTTGTTTCTAATTTTTATATCTTTCTTTTGGGGTAGAGGAGATGGGAGGTAAGAAGAATCTTGCACATAATGGGTTGAATTTTATTAAACCATACCAGTGCCATCATATCAAATTAGTTGTAATATTCTTATTTTATTGAACTAATTTATTTTGTTCTTATAAATTAAACAGTTGGTTATGGGTATCATCCTCAACTTTCTCACTTATTTCCCTATAAAAGTATTTCAGTTATACAATCTATTCCATTCACACTCTCATGTTCCAAGGTTAGAAACCAGAAATGTTACAGCAGTCCTAAGCTATCATCTGCTGCTATCAATTTTATAAAATGTGTGCAGCTTTTTAGCTAATCTTAATGTGTCACTTAACACTTTTCTTCACTAGGCCTCTGGGCATTTAGAAGGGAAAAAATTCAAGAAAATATTTTCTGCATTTATATTCAAGCTGCATAAATATGTATATCTAAAAATACAGAATAAAATCTGTTTCATGGGTAGTATATAACATTGCTACAGTATTTGCTTAGCAGATTTTATATACACAGATACACAGCCTGTTGCCTTAGTCAGGTGCTGACATCACAAGTTGAAAATGTGTAGGACAGCGAGAGGGAGAGAACGGAAACCAAGAACCAACCAAGTTAGACGCACCAGCAGCGAGAAACACCGGCACCAGATTCGGTACTGTTCACCATAGAGCAGGCATACAGAGATGCTGCTAAAGAAATCCTTTCTTCTCCTGGACTCAGAAATGCACAGGAGGCCTTGGGGTATGTCTGCACTGTCACCAGGCCTCTTGCGTATGTGTCCTTGGGCACCACGTCTCTCCCTCAGGAGATACACTCTGTTGTTAATGAATTAGCAGTGCCAATGCCCTAGAGGGGATAGATTACCTCCACGCCTGGATTACTGTGTGTTCCAGTGATACTGTCAGCTCTCCTAAGTGACCAGACAAAAGAGAAGGACAAAGGGGAGCTATAAACAAATAACAATGGATAATACAGGGATGCTTATGTTACAATCAGTTCCATGTGAGTCTGTAATGCTCCTAGCAGAAGGTTCATTTTTTGTGCTCGGTCAGTCAACTTGCTGTAGGTGCGTATAGTCAAATATATGTTCGCACTTGGACTGGAGTCTTTTTTATGGTGGAGGCATATAACTTTTTGGTTGTATTTTACATATGCGTTTATATTGGGAAATATTATGCATTTTGCTTTTGGTCACTAAAACACTTTTTTTTTTTGCCTGTCCCTGAGCAATGGCAACAGCAGTGTCCAACCTGGAATTCAAGCAGGTGCAATTTTTATTACAATTCAATTCTGATTTTTCAGTCATTAGATCCTTTCAAGTATATTTCTTAAAATCAAATGGCTGGATCTCTTGTTGCTGGTTGGTTCCCCTAAAAATGTGACAGCTCAGAATCTGTTGATATTAAAAGAGGAATCAAAGGTGAGGTTGACATACTTCCTTTCTATGTCCAAATTCCAGAATGTAGCCACTTGGAGACAGTAAATACTTCAAAATAAGAGAATAGTGGCCCTGCAATGGAAACTGATGAAATAGTTAAATGTGTTTATAGTCCGAGGTTCTGTTTGCACTCTACATGATACCTGTCTACCTGCAAGGCCCAAGTCAAGGAGCAGCTTGGTTCATATGGATTTACAGACTGGTGCTGGACCTGCACATGTCCATTTAAGAAAAATGAGTGAATGAATTTTGAGGGGAATGGAGAGAAACTGGGAGTAGGAACAGAATCCGACTGTGGTGTTACGCAGTTAATGTGGGTTTTTTTAAAATGTATTTTATTTTATGTTTTTTTTTGCTGGGGTTCACGGCGGCTGCTGGCTATGAGAAGACATTCTGATTTCCCAGGACGATTAACTACTTTGCTGAAGTGGAGAAGGGATACACTGCCCCCTGGTGTAAATCGTGAGCATCTGTTTCAACACCTTGTTGATGAGGCAGCTTCACCTGCTCCTTTCACCTCTCCTGTGTTTGTTTATTAAGCCCTTCAGAAAAAGAGACCCCATTACCGGGCCAGAGAACCCTGTCCGATTTTGATAGACAGTGCCGTAACACAATACACTTTTGATAACTTTTCATTACGTTTTCAAAACAACGTACGTAGCCTGTATTCTTTCGTTACAGTCCTTTCATTCAGCTGGCTTTTGCTGAAGCAATTCAGGTTAAGTCATTTTCTCAAGGGGATAACAGACCTACGCCCCGAGAGTCGCGCACTCTGTTATGTCACAGTTTCACAGGCCTCGCTACAATAGCTTCCTTTCTTATTTTGCTTAGAAGTAGTGACATGTGATAGGTGCTGAGATGTGGGTCTTTCCTTCCTGCGCTTTGGGGGTATCTGGTTGTCCATCTCTTTATCAAATCTGCCTCACGATCTTCTTTGTGTTTATGTATGCAGAGGACAAAATGGTGTGTATCAGTTTTGTAATATTATTATTATAGTGTCTGTAACAGCTATTTTTCTCCAGATCACAAAACACAATGCTGAGAGAGGGGACATGGATATCATCTATTATACATACAAGACAGAGGGAAATGCAGAGAAAGAAATACAGAGACAGAGAGAAAAAACATGTTGAATGAAGAATAATACATTTATCAAGATGGAATGATATCAGTGAAATAATTTGTAAAAAAGGATAAATGAAAGCTCAGTACCTATTATAGAACTGAGGCACTTACATTTCAATTGAAAAGGAACAGCAAAACAAATATGAAACATGGCAGAATGATAGTGTGACAACTATAATTTAGAAAAAAAAACTAACAAAGCCATCGATAGAAATTCTAAATGCTATAATTGCGCATGAGTCTGCCTTTGTGGCTGCCAGTAAGTGAGTCTAAATAAATCCGCTTTAGGGTGGTGCTACGCAAGTACATTCAAGGAATCTATAACACTTGTAGACACTGTAATGGATGTAGCGTGGGATTGTAGTTGTCCGGCAGGTCTGACAGTAACTTACATATTCACCCGAGAAAGCAGAGCAGTACCAAAATTCCAGCTTTGAAGAAATAAAATACATTTTTACAGTGAACAAAACCTGAAATACAAGTTTTGCTAATTGCCTGTCTGGTAGTGAGCACCTTGTCATTTAGGTTGTGTTATTATTTCTTATTTGAAGTATCTTACGTAAAGCAGGTGACCCTGCAAACAGAGGCACAGAGAACTGAGACAGAGCCAGGCCCCCTTTTCCCCTCAGGAGTTTCTCCCTGGAATGTAAGCGCCACCACAGGGCGTGGCCAGCGGGGGGCGTGGCCAACAGGAGATGTGGCCAACAGGAGGCGTGGCCAGTGGGAGGCCTGTAAGGCAGTGGGATAAAGGTTGTCTCTGCCTGCAGACCCGGCCCAGTTTTGCACACTCTGTTTGTTTAGAATATATAGATGTCAGATGAAAAGAGTCCAACGCCCTCCCCCCCCCCCCCAAAAAAAAAGCCAGACAGCTAAGCCTTGTGCATTTCCCACCCAAATGACATGGACCCCCCTTGACCTCTGACCCTCTTTTGTCTCTATGAAGACCTCACTCCTGGTTCCTTTGGCGAGCAGAACCCAGCTCAAGGACAGACACTGGACCCTACCTGGCTGGCGTGTACCATGTGCCTTTCCTCTAAGCATTCGGGCCAGGACGAGGGAAAATTCTGGAACTTTCCGGCGCTGGCCAGACGTTCGGAGATTCGCCGGGAAACGGGCCGTGTCACAAAAGGAAGTGCCCGGCCCCGCCGCTTGTTTCGGACGGCTGAGCGGTTTATAAGTGATCACTCGTGCTTCTCCCCTCAGAAGTGATTACATCGCTACACTTGGCAGCCATTGTAATCGCCCGTGCTTAACATTCACGCAGGCGGGCAGCCGCCACAAAGGAGAGGAGTGTCCGTTTGATGACGGCCCCTCAGCGGACCGGAGAGAACTCAGAAGTGCCTCTATAGGGCTCTTTCAGGAGATTAACTCGCTGTAAGGGCTACCTGCTATGGACACATTCGGCGCATTCACGGACTGAGCACAAAGAGGGTCTTTTTTTTTTTTTTTTTTTTACGACGAGGCCCAGCTGCATGAAAGCCCCCTCCTGAATGGGATAATGGACGCGGAAGACAACAAACCTCAAGTGCGGAAAAATAAAGTGTCCCCTCAGATGTGAGCGCTCCATTCAGGGGACAATGATTCCCCTCCATTGACCATTGAGGATCCGCCGCCACCAAAGCCCGCCGCCCCAATTAATTTTGGACGCGTACTGTTGTGGCTCGGACCGCAAAAGGAGAAGGTGGCACAATGAAACAAAGTGGCCTTTAATTAAATCTTTCTAGCTGACAAACTTCCCTGAAAATACACATCACAGCGACCAACTCAAACAACCGCTCACAGACAGACCACGAGCTCGTGCATGAATAGAGGGCGAGACGGAGGACCCTGCAAATGGTCCCGCCCTCCCAACCCCCCCCCCCCGCCCGCTTTTAATGCACGCACGCACGCCCACTGTGGAGGCGGAACCCCAGTCCCGACAGGCTGCAATCCGGAATGCTTTCCAACTCTCGCTCACGTCTCCTGCTTCAGCTGAACTGGGTCAGGAAGTCAAATGAATTAAATCACGGCCATGATTAGTGGAATCAGGTGGCCAACTGCCTGACTGAAACAAAAGCCTGTAAACACAGTGGCTTTCCAGGACTAGGGTCAAGTCCAGTCAATAAAAGCAAACAGAAAAAAATGCCTTTAGCTGCCAGTGTAACCGTAATTAGTGGATGTGCATGTGACTGCATGGAAGGGGCTTGAAAACCTGTGACCTTTTGTTCCAGGCCTGAGAATATTTAACACATAGGAACATTATCACGTAAAAACCTGTAGCCGATCCCAGCCAATTTGCATACCTCCTGCATGAACACGCCCATGCCCCACCCTGTATCCGCACACACAGGTAAACTCTTGCTGTAGAGAGCAGTGGCTGGTGCACTTGAACTACACAAGGCAACACAAAGGAGTTTCACAATCAAATCACCTTCAGAGAACAGATCTTTTTCCCCATTGTGCCATACTGTGATATTAGGGTGATACATAATATTGGACAGAAGGGGGCTGACAGGGGGGCTTGTGGATGTTCAGCTAAAACAATGCATTTTAAGTGTTGTGCTGCCCACTGTGTACCAGCAAAAAAAGTCTTGGCTCGGCAGGTTTCATGCTAATGCAGAATAAGACAGAATGGCCCTCAGCATCTCTCAGCGAGAGAAGAACCAGGATTTCTCAGCTACATCATGCAGCAGTAACTCCACCAGCCAATCAGACTGGTGCATGAATGCTGAATAACAGCTGAAACAACACCAGCACCAAAAACAGACAAAAATATAGACACATGACCTGCTTATTCGAGCTGCGTAAGCCATGCAGCCATCTTGTGCAGTCGCTGTGGATGTATTTCAGAAGATGTGTGCTGTCCACAACCGATGGATGGATGTTGTAACAGTCTTATGACAGTATGGCCACCCTAAATTGAAGAGTAATGTAAATGTATGTTGAAATGTTGTTTAAAAAAGAAGGATGTGCCTGGGGGCTTCCTGGTCTCTCCTTCTCTACACACATCTGTCTGCTGGCACACCCTAGGTCACGATACACTGCGTCCGATGCTTACGTAAATGGTCAAATGTCTTAATATCTGTAACATACTGCTGCAATAGAGCCAAGCATTAAAAGTCACAGCAAACTGAGTTGTTATGGTCCGTATGAACTGCTGAGGCACTTTAATCACCATGATGTGAGTAAGCATCTTTGGGAAATTGTAGGAATAGAAACAAACTCAGGGGATTGCTTCGTTTATTTGTGTGTGTTTGGGTCTCCTTCAGTTAATTAACTGCTCATTGTGGGTCAGCCAGTGTCAATGCAGCCTTTCATTAAGGTGCTTAACCCTCATCATTAAGTGCTGTGTTTTCTGTTTTGCTGATTGCAAGAAAACTAATGCAAAGTCCCTGTCTGGCTTGGTTGCACCTCCGGGTGTCAAACTCATTAGACAGGTATTTAAGAACAAGCCCAACCCCCCGCCCCCCCCCCCCCCCCCCCCCCATTCTTTAATGTCATTTCATTTCCAGCCTGCCAATCAGGCATTAATTAGTTACCATATGCTAAAGAGTAGAAGGTCATAAGACAGTGTGTGATTGCAAGCTCTGCTCATCCTACAAGCAATTATCAACAGGCCTCTCTGCTCTAAGGCCTGGGCTCGCAGGATGAAAGGATGCCTCCCCACAGCCTGGCTCCCTGTACTCCAGCATCTCCTCTGAGCCAGCTGCTGCTGGAGGCTCTGACTGAGAGGCTGGCTGCAGACACCTAGAGGAAGTACTCTGAACAAAAAGACAGGCAGCACCTGGCAGACAATGCCCCGGCACTGAGCCGAAGCGTGAAAGGTAGTGTATTCTGTTTGTGTGTGTATGTGTGTGTGTGTGGTATGTGCGTATATATGTATGAGAATGTGTAAGAACTTATCTGTGTGTATTTGTGTGTGCGCACGCATTAGTGTGTGTGCATGAGTGTGTGTGTCTGTGTGTGTCTGTGCATGTCTGAGTTTGTGCTTGTGCAAAGCTGAATGGGAAAGTGAATGAATGGTCTCACTCTAATATGAATGATGTGCGATGCCACATGAGAGGGGAACAGCAAGAGGGCCTGAGTTCATTGCTCGTGCTCACAAAGTGGAAGGGGACTGACAGGTGTGCCATTGTGTGTGTGTGTGTGTGTGTGCGCGTGTGTGTGTATGTGTGCGTGTGTGTGTGTGCGGGTGTGAGCACGTGTTCCTTTTGCATTGGATGTTAACTGACTGCGTGTTCAATGGCCGTGGGTTTTGGGGAGCTGGGGGGGAACCTCTCTCAACAGTTCTCCTCCAATCATTCCCCCCACTCTCAGAAAAAACCCCATCTCATCACACTTGGATGAACTTCCCAGCACTTCTCTAAATGAGCAGGGCACAGGCACTGGCCCCCCATTCACACTGCTGGGCAAGATGGAGAGGGAGAGAAGCACTGCCACGCTGCAAAGGAAGGAACTGGGGGAGAGAAGTATGAGGCAAAACTGTACGAGACAATTTTGAAAGCTAATCAATGTGGACTAAAGAGCATCGACTTGCTAACCATTATAAAATAACCAAAGTGGACTGATGATGTCACAAGCACAGCGACTGTGTCATCGCATGACTTATCCATGAGGTGTAGACTGTTTCTAAAAATCATCTTGCTTTGTTCTATTGAATGTTAAAAAAGTCCAGAAGATGTACCAAAGTGGAAGACACTTGGATGCACCGATACACTGTGATGGGCCAAGAGGGTGGAGGGAGTGACCGTGATGACCTGCATATGGTGAGGGACCCAGAGCTCAGGAGTGTGGCCACGGAACGTTGAAGCTAAAATGGTAAGTGTGCCTTACTACCGTACAGGTGTGGGAGGGCTACACACAGTTGACTGTTCATAGACTAAAGCAAAGGCCTAAATGACATGAGGATGGCTGGCATGACATATTTACGTGTGTAGTCCAGTTATCTGAATTAAAACACAAAAAAAGCCTATAAACGCAAGTTTAATTTTACAAGATGAAATTTCTAAAACTTAAAATACTTTTTGATATATTTAAGCTATTTTCCAAAACTTCGCTCGTCGCTTTCGTTTTCGGTCGATGAAGTTCTACGCCTTACCACTAGATGTCAGCGTTTGCTGCGTTTTCATCGGCGGAAAACCCCAGAGCTCCTTTGGGAGCTGCGCTCGCTCGCACCGTGACAGCTTCGCTAGGAAGCCGGGGTGACATTTGCTTCACATAATGACACGAGCTAATTAATCATTAGCGATCCCAGAGGTATGCCAGTTAGAGAGGCTTTGCAGTGCCTTCTCCCAGCAGGAGGTCTTGGCCCCAACACGGTTATGTATGCATATGTTTAACCACCCTGCACTCTGCTAAAATGTCTTAATGTACTCCAGTTTTTTTGCATTTAGATGAGAAATTCCAGTTTAAAAAAATAATAAATCTCACACGTGACCAATTTTACAGCTTCAAATTCTCGAGTCAAAAACCAAAGTTGCATTTGGTTGTGCTGCTGTGAAGAGAAATCACATTTACCGCATGTGGTGAGGAGTTGTATCCAGACAGAGGCCTTCTTCTATGTCCATAAGCGCAGCTGATTGTGTGTCTGGGCAGGGTACTAGCGCGTGGAGGGGTGCGTAGCGGAAGTAAAGCTGTGTACCTTGTTACAGATTTCGCGACGGTGAGCCACAGAGAATGTTGTAGCTGACAAAAAATGATCTTTTATACGGAATTATGTATTGCTATTCTTCTCCAATTTTAACTTTCAGCAGAAAAGCACATTACAAGCGCAACCACGTTAAGGTCACATACTTGTCATGACGTTACGGGAGATGTTACTTCTCAAAATATGGGCTCAATACCTAGTTTTTGCACGAACGGCCAAGCAACACATTCTTGCTTAACTTCTTGTACGCTTGTTGTTTTGTTGTGATTTTTGAGTATAGAGAAGAACCCGTGCAGAATATGTTGCTAATGCTTTATGTACACAGAGTCATATATTCTAAAGCCTAGGTGAGATGTATTGGGTGAACTGCATGGAAATATAGCCTAGTTCTCTGCCTTGTGGTTCTGCATGTTATTGTAACCTCTTTCATGGCAAAACATATAAAAGAGGAAGCCAGAGCTCAAACCAGCCATGAGCAGGTGCAGCCAAAAAGTATTAAAATGACTTAACAATGAACAGGTGCAACTCTTGCACACAATAGCAAAAAATATGACCATTATTTTAACAAAAGTGGCTTTAGACTTTTGTCACAATACAGCAGGCTGATGCCACAAGAGTGCTAATAAGTTGCTGCTGTGGTTTCATTCACACTGCACCAGACACAATTACCTTACCATCATATATGCACAGCCAGGGCTGTGGAGATCTTTTGAAGGGCAGGTGCTCAAAGTGAGAAAAGGTCACACGAACCTAAAACTGTTTTATGACACCCAGCTATTGTACAAAATATATTTTACCAAAATGAATGAATGAAAATTAATGACAGTAACAGCAATATTATACATATTATTATTTTTTAAATCAAAGCAATGGGGCACATCCCATCAGGCACTTGGGGCAAAAGCGGCAGGTGTTCAGAAACCACATCTGGGCATGCATAATAAAACATATTTTTAAATTGATTTTATCCAGTCATATCAAATATTTTATTACGTTCAAACGGTCTATCACCACTCCACACAGATTGTCTATTATGCTAAAATGAGCGCTAATTTCTGCACTCTTCAGAGGAAGTTTTGAGGCAATATAAAGCAAAGCAACAAACTAGATAAAGTAATTAACGTAATTAATCACGCAAGTTGAAAACAAATTTCCCATTTGCACATAGCTTTGATCTTAAAAGGTTAAACGCAACATCAATATTTCCTTTCTGATTTCATACTTCAAAAAATTGCTCAAGAGATGGTTAACCCAAAGTGACATTTTGCCGGTGGTAAATTATTTTGCCTGCTTAAAAAGCAACAGATGATATTGCAAACACAAGGAATGCAGATCCCTGCTGGTGCGGCTAAGGAGGAGTGGGAGGCTGCATGTCAATCTGTGAGTGTTTTTAAGCCAAACAACTGGGGAAAGTATCTAAAAAAGTATGGAATTATTTATCTGCTCTGTGATTGGCTGCATCAGCCACTACTTCCGATGCGTAATTTTATGGACCAGTACACACTTCATACAAATGGCGGCAATTCACCAGCCTCATTTGAGCTGCAGAATTGGTATCTCATGGCTGGCAATGGGGGGAGAAAACTTGAAGGTAGTCTTAAAAACCTGCTGGTTTACAGTGAGGCTTTTGTGCTGAAATTAAGGCAGCTCTGACAGAAAAAGCTGGTAGAAGGTGAATTGCTCCAGTCTCCACACCCGCTCCCCCCTTCTCCCCGGTGAACGTGTGCATCATTGGTGTAGGAGGATGGGTTGTGTTTCTTTGGAACCCACTCAGACAATCAAGAAGAGTCTGGACAAGGGCCGTCTGGGTAGTGTAGAGATATAAGCACTCGCCTACCACTGCAGAGACCCAAGTTCAATCCCAGCAGCGGTACACTGCAGCGGTACTTCTGGCTTGGTCAGACGTTCCTACGAACACAATTGGCAGTGTGGGAAGCCGGTGAGGGTATGAGTCCTGATTGTTGCATTAGCGACTCCTACTGGTTGGTCGGGGGTGCCTGTTCAGCAGGGAGAGGATCTGGGGGAGATAGCGTGAACCTCCACACGCGTTACGCTCTCCCAGTGAAACTCCTCACTGTCAGGTGAAAAGAAGCGGCCGGCGACTCCACATGTATCGGAGGAGGCATGTGGTAGTCTACACCCTCCCCAGACTAACAGAGGATAGCGCATCGACCAGGACCGTGATTCACACGGGGAATTGGTATAATGATTAATTGGGGAGAAAATGGGAGAAAAATGAAAACAAAAATTGTCTGGACACCTGATGAGTTTCTGGCATGTGATGAGTCTCTGGTGTGTGATGGGTCTCTGTTATGTGATGAGTCTCTGGCATGTGATGGGTCTCTGTTATGTGATGAGTCTCTGTTATGTGATGAGTCTCTGGCATGTGATGAGTCTCTGTTATGTGATGAGTCTCTGTTATGTGACGAGTCTGGTGTGTGATGCGTCTCTGGCATGTGATGAGTCTCTGGTGTGTGATGAGTCTCTGGTGTGTGATGCGTCTCTGGCATGTGATGAGTCTCTGTTATGTGATGAGTCTCTGGTGTGTGATGAGTCTTTGGGGTGATGCTCTGCCCAGCTCCGAATCACTGCAGTCAACTGCCCTCTAGGGTTCAGTCACTGAAACAAAATCACTTCACAAAAATCTGAATGAAACTTTTGTGTTCATAATTTCTCTAGCACAAATTAGGGGGTAATACCTTTTTAAAAATAAAAAAACATGTTTATAAATAAATCAAAGGTTAAAGCCGACTTGCTTCTGAATAGCCCCCGTTTTATTAATGCCAATATCCAAACAATTTAATTACTATATCATGTACTGGATCATCAAAATTAAGTTAAATGTTTTTCCTAATTACTTATGCATTCCATCTGAAATGTATAAGAGGGCAGTATGGCTTGTAAAAACAGTGATCATTCCAGTTAAGGTTTTCGGTCAAAGTAAATGTTTTAAAATACAGAACACATTCCACAGTGTTATTTCAGACTTTCCTAACTTAGTTTCCCATTCAACAGCAGTGTTCATCAAACTCCATTTTGGAGGAGCACAGCCGAAGGAGTAATGATAGCATGACACAAAATGTATGTGGCAATACAAAATGCAAACTGTATCACATATTGTGTTTACAACAAAAAAGTCAATGCCAAAGACAATGTAATACACTGTATATAATAATGGTGGTACATATACTATACATACTATTCAATGTAATTGGGATGAAGAAGAGATGGAGCTACACAATATATTCTTAAATAACATTTTATTCTTTTATTCTTGTGTGTGCGGTGTTACACACTTCAGTACTTGGGTCTATTTTTATTTATCGCAAGCTACATAAATGGAGAGATTATACACTTTGGAGAGCCTACTGGGCTTTTCTGAAGAATGGTATTCATAAAAGGTCTAGTGGCCTCCTCACAGCATGCTTCCTTCCCTTTGAGTGGGGAAAAAACTCCTACAGCCTCTCCTTGTGTCTAATGAAATTTGACAATCACGTTAGAGGTTTGCGCCATATTTTCATGCAGGACGCCCCTCCTAAGCTCTTCTACCCAACCTGCAAGATGCCGTTTAATGGTACTAGGACATACACTGTATTCTCCATGTTCTCTTTAATCACAAAGGATTCCTTTTGCCACCATTATCTGGCCTGGGCAGTTACCATGGCGCTTTTCACCTTCAGCTTCCCCTGTGTGGGCATGAGCAACCTCTGTCCTCTCTGACCACCCTGTGCCCTCCCTATCCTCGATCTGGCCACCGTTCATGATGATTCCCCTGGACACCCGCTACAAGACCACATTTTCCCAGCAGAAGCTGTGTACAGGCTAACTGTACGCTGGATTTTTATTGGAGCAACGGAGGATCATTGCCTTCCTCGAATGTCCAATAGCGGCATTGGCTCATTGTGACATCACAGTAGTGGATTGTGTCCTAGCTACTGCCTCACCCAGATGCCCTAGATGCATATTTACGAGGCAGGCATGTCAGCAGCATTATGTTATGGAGCAGATGATTTGAAGGCGCAGGAACCTTTGATCTCAGAACGAGATCCAACCAGCGAAAGTGAAAAATCCCAGCGGATGGGTTCATCTATTTGTGACCTGCTGAACCTCTTCTCTTGCTATACCTGTCCAAGCTGCTTCAATTTTGCACAAACAAAATCGAATGCGCAAAATGAACAAGTAAACACACGCGCATGCTGATCACCCTCCCCTGTAGACAAGCGCACTTGTTTGCCAGGAACGTGTTTATACATTCGAGGCATGCGATGCGATATCTCTGCAGAAGGCACTGCTCCAATCAAGGCAGCTGCTCCAGGCAGTCAGGTTTATCAGCGCACGGCAACCTGCGCGTCCCACAGTGATGCACAGAGTTACACTGGGAGCGAGCGTGACTATCATCAATGGATCGCCGTCCTCTTGAGGCACCATTTTGAATCGAAAGGACGCTCGGCTCGCCGTCAGCGGCTCTCAGAAGCCTGAAAGAAGAGGTGCCGCTTCGGCGCCATTTGAGAACTTGATAGCGGTTTACCCATTATGAGTCACGATGTAGCAGCCCATTCATCTGCCGTCTATCACACCAAAGGCATGAAATTGCCTTTTGGAGTCAGCAAGTGGTGGATTTGTCCCAGGGCCTTGTGGATCCCGTATTTACTCACTTGTTTACGGGGAATCAAAGTGAGGCAAACTTGGTTGCGGTTCTTTTCATGGTGTCAGGGGTGGGGTGGGGGGGTTGGGGGGGGCATTTCGTATCTCTGGGAACCCCACAATTACATCTGGCACCACTCTGCATGAAGCACTGCTTGGCGGTCCTTTGTACAGGGCTGGCTTTGAAGAGCCCAGGCCTCTGTTTGTTGCATTCCCGACCGCCCCCCCCCCCCCCCCCCCCCCCCCAAATCCCCACCACACCGACCCAAAAATGAGAGGAGACAAAATGTGAAGTGTCACCTCCCGTCCGACACGAATGCGAGTGAATTTGACGCACCTAGGCGGCACAAAGCATGAAGCGCGCCGCGCGGCTTGTGGATGCCGGGGTACAGCTGCGGGCCCTGATGAAGACGCGTCAGAAGTCAGGAGGAGGGCGACGGCCTTCCTCTCCGTCCCCTGACTGCTTGCCTTTGTGGCCGACATGCTCGCTCACCTCTATTCTCTTCTCCTCAGGATCAGGAAAAGTGGAGAGAGGGGGAAAGAGAGAGAGAGAGAGAGAGGGAGGAATGGGGGAGGGAAAGTTGAAAAATGAACAATATGAAAACAAGTAAACAATATTCTAAGTATCTCGAATAAGAGTGTTAAATGCAAAAGTATTGTGACAATGACATAATTATTGTTGCTTTGGCTCTATTCTCTATTCTGAAATAAAACAATGAATAGGAGGTTAAGGTGCAGACTGTCAGCTTAGTTTGAGGGTATTTACATCCATATTAGGAGAGCAAAAGTAATTGGACAACTGGCTCTTCAGCTGTTTCTTGGCCAGTGGTGTGTGGTTGCATTATTAGTTCATGAACAAAAATGCTAACAAAAGGTCTAGAGTTGATTCTAGGTGTGGAATTTGCATTTGGAATTTGTTGCTGTTGTCTCTCAACATGAGGAACAATTAAGTGTCAATGTCATGAAAGCAGGCCATCATGAGGCTGAAAAATACTTTCAATTGTGAAGAAAAAAACCCTTTCGACCGTTGAACTGATTAAGAACACCCTCCAGAATATAGGCATAAAAGACCATAAAGAAAAGACTACACCAGCATAATCGCAGAGGGTTCCCCCTGCAAGATGTAAACCACTGGTAAGCCGCAAGAACCAAACGGCTAGGTTAGAATTTACTGAAAAGTACATGAAAAAACTGTAGTTCTGGAACAACGTCTTATGGACAGATGGGAAAAGTTTTAACCTGAAGAAAATGAAGTGTGGAGAAAGAAAGGAACTGCACATGATCCATAGCACCCCCCTCATCTGTGAAGCATGGCTGAGATTGTGTTATGGCTTGGGCATATATGACTGGCACTGGGACTGGCTCACTTGTCTTCACTGATGAAGGGACTGCTGATGGCAGCAGCAGGATGAATTCTGAAGTGTACAGAAACATCTTATCTGTGGAAGTGGAAAGTTCATAAACTGGTCAAGTCAATCTCCTGTCCTGAATCCAACTGAAAATGCATTTCAGTTGCTGAAATGAAGACTGACGGCAAAATGCCACAGAGATGGACAGGAGCTGAAGATGGCTGCTGTACAGGCCTGCCAGAGCATCACCAGGGAAGATACTCAGTGTCTGGTGATGATGTCTATGGGTTGCAGACCTCAGACAGTCATTGAATGCAAAGGATTTGCAACCAAACACTAAATATGACTTTTTTTTAATATGATCTCTTTATGACGAGATTCATTGTTTTATTCCAAATCCAAGCTGGAGTGCAGAGCCAAAACAATATATATATATGTGTGTGTGTGTGTACGGAGAGGGAGAGTGAGAGAGAGAGAGGGGGAGGGAGAGAGAGGGAGGGAGGGAGGGAAGGAAAGAGAGTCCAAAACATTCACATCATATTCACTTGGGATCACTGGTAATCAAATTTCTCTGATTCAGCTGGGTGTCATGTTAACACCAATATCCACAATCAGAGCACAGAAAAATGGGTACATGGCAGGCTTTTGACAGGCTTTTACTATGTTCTCCAGGCTCCTTTCTCAGTGCAGCTTGCACACCCCTCAGAAACACTGCTATCCTACTCTGCTTTACTGCTTAAATCCTCTCCCCTATTCGCATTACATCACCTCATTTCACCTCTCTTCCTTTTTCTGGAGTCAGGACCTTGTGAGCTGAATATTTGAAAAACAGAAGGACAGAACATCTCAACACACACTCTCAAAGCACTGCTGTACCTCGTCTTTATCACGCACAGTGGGGGTGCAGGCATGAGTTTCCAAGTATTCAAACTTTTATGATTTCATACTCACTTTCATATTCTTAACAAGCGCATCCTTAAATGAACCAAGGATTTATAAACACTTTCTCGCACGGGTATCCGAACGCACGCGCACATACACACAATCACACACACACACACACACACATTTGCAGTGCCTGTCTGCCCCTCTCTCCCCGTCGCCCCCTGGGTGAGCGAGCCAGGTCTCAACGAGCTGACTCTCCTGGTCACTCTCCCCATTAGCCTCTCAGCTGCGGCCCAGACAGATGGCGTTTTATGCCGAGCACAATCAGGACTATTCAGTGTCAGGCGGGCAGGCCCTCCCCACCTGCGCTGAGCCCAATCAGGGCTTAATGAACACATCGGGAGCCGTCTGCTCCAAATTACTCTCAGTAGGAGCTGGCCCACAGGTACCCCCGCCAATGGCCGCCAGCCAGCATCCAGCCACCGCCGCCGAACCTTCCCATCAGCCCTTATTAAAATCTGGATTTCCATCTCTACCTGTCAGCATTTCTCCGAAGGAGGGATTACTGGAAGTAACCCGCAAGTATTTGCATGTCAACTGCCCTGCCGTTTTGCGATTGCTCGTGATGGTGTTTTTTGTGCGTGGATTGAGTTGCTGGCTCACTGGACACTGCTGAGGTTCTACTCACAGATAGTATGCTTCTTAAACTTGCTGTTACCTGGGCCTGGTTATGCATGCTTTCACACATTGAATAAATATCTGCACTAGACTATGTTCTACTGGGATTTTGAATAGTAAAGTCAAACAAGGAAGCAAATTCTTTCCTATTTTATTTCTCATTCTTTTCTGATTCCAAGTAGTTGGTGTTCCCGGGTCTGGTGGCTTCCTGCATTTAGACGCTGAGCTGGCTGGTGGAAAACCTCATCAGAAGGCTGTCAGAAACCTGCTTTCCACGTTTACATGAATGGGATTCCCCCTCTGGGAGCCAACCTCACACACATATTTCGAAAAAAGAAGAGACGACCGTTGAATGGGGCGGAGCCATTTGGGAAGGCCAGAACTTCTACAAGAAATGGCCCAGTGCAGTTGATGTGGAACAGCTTGCTTCATAATTCAATCAGTCCCCAACCCCAGGCCCCCCCCGACAGGTCCCATCACAGCCTGTCATGGGTTCTGACAGGAGCAGAGACCTCCTCCGCATCTGCACCTCAATTGGCCAAGTGGCCCGTGGGCTGCTGGTGGCCCCAAACACAGCACCGGGCCGCATGTCAAAAACCCAGGAGCACACAGGAAGTGCAAATATCCTCTAATGGCCTTGATCCAGATGCATGCGCCCATAACAAAGGCCGTGTGCCTGTGTTTTTGTCAGGGGCCCACGGAAAGGAGCCATCTGAATGGAGCACAGAATTATGCATGCGCACCCGGGCCCTTTTCACATGGTAAAGAACTCCGTGGCACTCTGATAATGATCAGCCTCATTCAGTCCATTTTCTCTCTCTTCACCTTTTTCTTCCCTCCTTTAAGACCTTTAAGTGCCACTTTAGGGAAATAAGGCATCCCTGAAACAATGCACGCGATTATGACACAATGACAGGATTAAGGGGATGGATTTTGGTGCCCATTCACTTTACCCACTCGGTGAGAGCTTGACGTGAGACCTTGAATCTTGCTTGTGAGATGGCATTGCTTGGGGCTGGACATCCCCTCTCTGGATAGAGTATGTCTCTTGGCTGTTATATAACAGATTACAGAAAATGAACAGTGTGCCAGATTTGCAGCTGAAGGTTTGAGTAGTCTTGAATAATACTACTTTACTAAGGGAAGATTTGGTAGAACTTGGGGGATGAAGCTTTCTGTGTGGCTAACATGGAATAGGTCACACGGCCATACTGTCTTTGCAGAGGTGTGCATCTGTCTGTACAGGCTCTTGTACTCTCCAGTATGGTAATGCTGATTCAAGGCAGCTACAGACCAAATGAGAGCTATATGACCCCATAAAGTTTTATGCTTCCTCTTACAACAGTGCTGGCAATCTTGAGCCAGGGATAAAGCAGAGGGGAGAGAGAGATTTACACAGCACCAATCAGGAACCTTGGAGCAAGCCCACCATGTTAACGAGGCTTTTAACAGTGGTGGTCATATATGCAATTACGCTAATGTGATACTGTCGGGAAAACCTGGGGACACGTTAAGGAGCAGCCTCTGCTTTGAACTCCTGGAAAATACAATCCTGTCAAAACCTCAATGTGCTGTTCTGACATCATTCCAAGGTTTATGAGGTTTCCAGTGTTTCACCAGTTGAGCATCTGTTTGCATCCAAATGTATTTATTTATTTATTTATTTGAATAATATGTTGGTTGATGTCTGTATACATTAGCAATTGCACAAATAAACGACTTAATTATATTTAGAAGTTTGAAGAAACCCAATTGCTCAGTTGAGCTGCCAGCTAAAAGATTAATGGACAGTGTAGATTTTTTGGCAAAACGATCCACTTTGTGCAAATCCAAATCACCAGATATGGATGAGTACACCCTGACAACACTCTGGCTGATTTTATTCGAACCTTTCGTATGACAAAGGTGGCATGGGACCACTGCACAAAAAGTATGTAATCAACCAATCCTGGATGTGTGTCCTGTCAGGGCTTGGCTGCTTGTGCAAATGAAAAAGGGGTGAATTTGGAGAAGAGAAATACACTGAATGAGCCATGAATTCTGACAATTCACTTAATTACCTGTGCACACGTTCTGAATCGTTTGCTTCTCCACTGCCTCCCATTACGCACTATTGTACTACTCAAAGATTAAGCCTGCTTTGGAATTTCCCTTCTGTTTAACATTCACACAACCCATGGTTTATATGTGCTGTTTTACATATTTGACCATCAAATATTATAAAGGGATCCAAATGCTTGATATAATTATGCAAAAAATGGATCCCTTTACAAAAGTGTCTGTGGACCAAAAGTAGGCCAACATCAACATGTCTTGAGGGAAGGCAGGCCTAAGTATGTGCTCATGACCAGAGTTGCAATATAAAATTGTTCTTCTTTCACATACTGAAAGCCATTTCCCCCAGAAAATAACAGGTCCCCCCATTTCTGTCTGCCAGCAACAAGGAAAATGTCCCACATCACTATGGCTTCTCTTCGATATAATAATGAACTGAATTAATATAAGAAGCAGGATAAAGGTTCTGTAATGATAGTCTTCTGTTGAAGACTGGTTATTTCTGTGGTTTTGAATGCCATGCGTGTTTGTGAGTGTCAAACTATATACATACACAACTACACACACACACACACACATGTACTGTACATAATTTAACATAATATTATCATATGAGTAGTTACAGTTTCCTACTAATCTATCTAATTGACCCTCTTGCTCACTTCTCATTCCACATATGCTCCATCAGAAACTCCTGGTCAACCTCCAGACCATTTCCCTCATTAACAATGCAGACATCCCTTCAGTCCAAACAGACCAATGAAAAAAACGTACAAGATTAACCAATAAAATGGAAGGATTATGTAAGAACAAGGGGTTGCCAAGTCATTGAATCTGCTGGGGTGAGTGCGACTCACCATCTCCAGTCTCTTTGTCTCCACCGAGCCCCAGCGTCATACCATGATAATTTTTTATCATGTATGTATTTATTTAATCCCCCCCCACCCCCATCAGTGTGGGTCCCAGATCCTGTGCACTGAATGTCTGAAATAGAAGCCCCCTGCCCCCACCCAAGCCACAGAAGGTGCACGCGTGTTCCTCCTGCAGCTCAGCATGTCTCATCAAGGGCGGAGTCAACAGGACCCCCCCCCCCCCCCCCGCATGCGGCTAACCCGCACCAGCCTGGACGTTCACTATAAATAATGAATGCATTATCGTGCAGGAATACCTTTTTGCGGTGGGAGGGTTGGGGGTGGGGGCTTCATTCATTATTAATCCCTTTGCATGCAAACGGGTCTACTGCCTCTGTGTCTTTTTCTGTTTAAACTCTGCTTTAGGGAGTCTGTCTCAGTCTCTACCTCTAACCCTTAGCTTCTACCTCCCCCCTCCACTTCTACACATACTACCTCCACTTGTTCACCTCAATCCCTTTCCAACACATCTGGAGTGGATGGATAATCATCTGACTCCTCCATGTTCCGTTTTGATGTTAATGTGAACAAAGCTTACATTAGTTACACTAATGGATCAAGCATGCAAAATTCAGCTGTTTGGCTAGGACATCCATCCGCCTATGGTAAATCACACCTAACTGGGACTGTATGTATCTATACCTCTTTTGGAGTAATGGACAGCCTTATTTGGTCATGCTATCTACCCAGCAACATGCTGGGAAGTCCATGATTGTGCGAACAAAAGAGTCCACTGGATTATTGTAAAAGTTAAGATGATAATAGGTCGAAGTGGCTATTGATTCTTAGTGTGTATGTGTGAGTCTCAGTTTCTAAGTGTCAGTTTCTATTCTCCGTGTTGTCTGTACACTACTACTCCTTAGGATGCTGTTCTCCACAGCTCAAGTACAGCCAATCACATCCCCACAGCTCAAGTATAAGCAATCACATCCCCACAGCTGTAGTTCACCCAATCACACCACCCTCGCTAAAGTAGACCCAATCACATCACACAACTTCTCAGCTTCAGTACAGGCAGTCACATCTCCTCAGCTTCACCATACCAAAGGACTCCATCCTGAGCATTGTGCCATCTGCCTGCCTCCAGCAATGACTACGCAAGCTCAGAGGGGCCTCTGTTTCCTGGAAGGGATACAGAAACATGCATTGAACCTTTGCCCATATTACTCATCTTCTCACTCAGATATGAATGCACATAATCCCGTTTTCATGAAACACACAGATTGCCCACAATTATAACTGTCCCAGATAACAGCAACAGGGATGTATTTCAGTGGGATCTCAAGACTAAGTTCCTGATTGTGTTTTTACATATTTTCAGGCGAACATTTTTCAGAAAAACAAAGAATAAATCAGTTCTGCAGCAACAGACTATGAACAGCGTCAATGCGCATCATATACTTATGCTCAAAAGATAAGATATGAGTAGATGCAATTTGTCAAAGCCCATTCATCTATTTGATGATACAGCAGAACACAATAACTGTAGAACACTGCGGAGCCAGCATACATTTGAAAATGATATTGAATGTATTTATGACAATTCCCATAATTTGGGAAATGCAAAGATAAAAAAAATCTTCTTTCCTGATTTAAATAGTGCACACAATAATCTACGTGTTGGCAGAGACAGGTCTAGATCTGAAACTGGATCATTGGGTGCATCACCTATTACTTTTAGATCCTGCTTAGGTTAGACTTAAGTCACCAGCACCGACACGCTTGATCATTAAATCGTAGCCTAGGTGTAAATTCTTGTAAATGATTAAACCAAAGTTTAGACCAATTTTACTTAACAAATTACCAAAGCAACCATATCATTTTGCTATTTTTTGATTTAAGTAAAACCCCCAAAGGGCCCTCTAAACACTTCTGCCCCATACTTTAGCAGCAGCTGGCTGCACGGGCTGAGACTGTAAGCTCTGCTGGGGTGGACAGGGTGTCAGAAAATGGATGTGACGACTCACAGGGCCAGGTTGTGGTCTATAATGTGTCCAACATCATCAGGTTTGTAGGATTGTTTGGCTCAAAAACGAGTGTCGTTTCACTTCATTTGGAACTATTCATGGAATCTCTGACAATGATGCAATCGTACTAGGGTATGAATTAAAGTCAGTAAAAGAATTCAACCAAAAGTCCCACAGGTGGTTTAAGTCCCAGAGGTTAAAAGTTTTGAACAGTTAAAAACTGAGTTAAGTTGGTACAGCAAAACAAAAATGAGAGCAGTACAAAAATGATTGCAGAACACATCCAAGCTAATTTGGAAACAGATCACTTTTGTTTAGTGGACACTCTTATCCAGGGTGCCTTACACAGCGTAGGTTACCATACAATCCATTTATACGACTGGATATTTACTGAAGAAATTCAGGTTAAGTACCCTGAATCCTACAACCTTTGAGTTACAAGCCCAGCTCACTGATCTTCATACCTCACTGTCGCTCTGATCAAAACAAAAAGAGTACAAAACTGTGGAGGTGAGGTTTTCAGAAGTGACATATATCTGTCATCTAGCCCTCTCTAGATGATACTCATGGATCACTTCCAAAAGGACAGTATCTTCCACAATCCAATGCAAGTCTTACAATAGGATTCATTTATCTTTCTGGTCATTGGTAAAACCCCCAATACCACAGAAGAAAAGCAAAGCACAGTGGCTGTATGTATTGTCCATCATACCTGCACATTTCTGCTGCAGGCCTAAGTAAGCAGGCTAGCCACAGCTGAACACCCTCCAACTAATTCAGCACAAATCCATCCAATCAGGTTTACATGTAGCAACTGCCTATACAAAACAAAGAAGCTTGAATACATTTGCAAATCAAATCAAGCTAATTTGCAAATGTAATGAAATAATCAAGTTTCATGTTTTCTTGCATTCATTTTCTGTGTTAAACTTAACTTGAATTGATATTTTGCTAACCTAAGTAAAAGACAATAAGATTTTTTTGAAAGCAGACAGGAATACAAATTATTTCAAGTGAAAATGTTGTGAAAAGGACGTTAAGCTCATGGTCAAAGGACAGCTTTACACTACCAGAACATGTAGGACCATGATTAAAAACACTTTACCCTACACTCTTAGCAAGAGATGTACTGATATGCAAACAACCCTTCCTGACAGTTTACACAAATCATATCAATGACACTTCGACCAGTCTGCAGTCTGGTCCCTCCCTCTGGTATTAACAACATTTAATTTGCTGATGTGCTTTGATTTATCCGTTCTAGCATCACTAATTATGAATTGTGTTAACATTTTTCCCCAATGCTTTTTCTATAAGGAAGGAGTTAATAGTGAGGGGAAATGGTTAAATTCTGCCAAGATAACAGATAAATGCATAACCAATTTGGAATGACCTGAAGTGAATTTCATTTTCATGATGCAGTGTAATTCTTGTTCAGCTGACAGGAAGATTGAGGCAGGGGTACCATGTCAAAGTCACAGAATGAGTGAACTGAAAGAAAACAGGACATTTTGTTCAATTTCCCCCGCAGTACAAGCTCCTGCTGTCGTACCCTCAAATTATCTGAGGGCTCGAACTGAAATACAACATTTTGCATATTCATAGCTCCACAAAAATATCAAAATATATTCTGCATTCTGTCTTCCTGACTTATGCTCAGAAAATAAATACAGCAAATACATCTTTGCTGTAACAGTTCATCTGGAAATCTTTTTGACATTGTGTTTGCATTAAATTTACTTTATACTGAAGGCATTTAATTTGCGCTGTATATCCCGTACTTACACATTTGAAAGACCGAGAGTAATATAGCTGCGTTTCTTCAAGGATCAAATTTAGCAATTTTGTGTGTTGTCCATTGGCAATCTGGACCTCGGACTGTTCATCAAGCCAACTGCTCAAAATGTCCCCTATCAGTAATAGCCATTTTGTCAGCTTTGTCTGTTTGGATATTAAAATATAAAAAGTCTGACCCTGGTTTACAGCCAGCAAACATACATATTTACAGCCATATGTTGGCTTTGATATCAAAGAAGTTGGTGTTATGTTTTATGTCTGTTTAAATATGTATGTATGTATTTAACCTGCACTAAACTATGAAATACATTCCACCATCTGACCCGATGGCCGGCATCTTGGAACGTTTTCCAAATTGCAATACAAAAACTGACACATAAAGCACGAGTGTAAAAACACTCTCAAGTCAATCAACTGAAGGGATCATGGCGGCTGTGTGAACTACCCTGTGCTGGTGAACTGCAGTCAGCCTTTAAAATACCTTCAGCTTGGCAGGAAATTGAAATATTTTGCTGTAATGGCTGGCCAATAGCCATTGATCATCCAGTCAACATGTGGACGGTGTAAGATGAGCTTCTCTGTGGACTGCCGATGGGCTACGAAAGTATAGAAGAAAGACCTGAAATGAGAAAGGAGACACAGCTCTTTGTGGGAGTCCAGGACCTCTGTCTACTCCTCCCTCCCTCCCAAGATCCTCAAAAACACCTCCACTGTTTACTTTCCTCTCCATACAGCCAACTCCTGCAGAGTCTAAAGAAAGTGGTTCCCCATGGCACTGACCTTTGAGCTGCAGAGGCTGCTGGGAAACCGAGCTAGGTTTACCACTGCAAACTTGTATCCCACTCTTGCAAAAATATGAGTGTATTTGTCTTTTAAGGCTCAGCCCAGATATTCTGAAGGACGGCTGTAAATGCATACAGAAATTGAGAATGGTTTGCAAGAATGAATAAATAAGGCAAAGTTGAAACTTCAGATAGTACCAATAGGCCACGTCACGCTCAAACAGATGGGTAACTGTAACAGTGCATTGATTAAGTGTTTAGGTTTGGCAGGACAGATTCATAATATTTTTGTACTTTCTGTGTCATGCCCCAAAAGCAATTAACTGATAATTATTTAAAGATGCATGGACTGTTCTAAATGCTCATGTTTTTTTCTAAGCCTTGCTGACCACGTAGAAAGTTTGTATTGCAGGCTATATATTTCAGAAAGCACATTTATACATAAGGTATTGAAACTGTTCTCTATAATTTAGTTCGGATACATGCACAAAATGTTTAATGTGAATTTTTAGTACGGCATTTATCTTTTGCAAATGTAAAAATGTTATTGTATCGTTAACTCATTAAAGTAATATCGCACGCACTGATGATATAAGTCTCATAAGCAAAGATTATATTAACGTTCACATCTGGCTGAGCGCTCAACAAATGCGCACTGCGCATCAGGAAATGAACCTCATCGGTAGAGTAAGGGTAAGGGAAATACGTGATCAAGGTATGATTACTTAAAGGTATATGCGCAAGAGCTGTCCTGAAGAGATTTTCGCTGCAGGACGATAGATTTCACTTTAAATGCTATTTGCATTAATAAAAGCGTAGCATTTCAGAGGTCTTTAATAGCGTTTTCGGCATGACCCCGTGAATCCGTAGAGCTGCTTGTCCTAAATGAGCCATTCGATGATATATCTCAGCTATACAGGAAATGACATCAACGGGTCAAAAAAAAAAAAAAACGAAAGAAAGAAAAGAAAGAAATATATTACGGGACGGAGAGTTGGACATGTCCAGTACCTGTTTTCTTATTTTAAAGATATGGCGCTTCAGGTGAAGACCAAACTGCCTGTAAACGCTGAAGTAATCCTCGCAGACAGGTTGGCGCGGGGGAGACAGTGAGTCGTGTGCTGACATAATTTCTCTTTAACCGTTACTTTACTCCTTGCCCATTAAGTTCCACACGAAAGGCAGCTTTTTTTCTGACGTCTGTAACGCAATACACAACCTTTAATACAGACGACTTTAGTGAATGCTGTCCGTAGCACATTATATTTATAAACAACGACATTGGGGTTGTGTACATGTACAGTTTGTGAGATTATAGTTAAGGCGAAACGTCAGATGAAACACATTATTCCTGATACCCAATGCCTAAACCGGTTTTGTTAACGTTACACGCTGTACACTGCTATGAGATGAGTATTGTTGGATGAGGTTGTCATGCAGACCATAGATTATTGATATGTTGACGTCAGTGACAACTAGTGGAGAATCGCGTTGTTTTTGGAAACAAGCTATTCCATTGATTTAATTTGATACCTAAGAAATACTGCTTCGTTCAGTGTTACTAGCATTCACTGTAAGTGCTGAAGTCGACTCGTGAGACGATCACGTGCTTTTTATTGTTATTATAGGTCAGGGAGCACTAGAAATGGCTAGTTTGTTCCTTTATTTTTGATAATTCTCATATGAACCCATGCAATCAATGCCTTACATCCTTACTGTGTCGATCAAAGTAGTTTTAGAAAGTAATGCTGTTTTATTTTTTAGTACACTTATCTAGGAATGTGTGCTGGTACACAGGCTAAGTATGAAGATTTACTTTCAAGTTTTCCAGCTTCACAATGCTCAGTTATAATATATCTCATATAGTAATTAATGTTACCTACATACCTAGTTTTTTAAACCTCACTTATTCGGGCTTGGTCTTTACTCATTTTCTTATTTAATGTTTTTCTGTAAAACATCTTTGTGTTTCTGTAAAGTGTGCAATACAGATGAAATTAAATTAAATAGAATCTTAGTATAATTATTAATAAAAGGTAGACCAGTGATTTCTGAAATGTTCCTGTTCTTCAGAGCTGAAAGCACATGGATTGTGCACGTGTTCTTATTCACCGTTAATGTAGGCAGGGTTATTAATCTTTCTATGTTCTGTGCCAACATCACCTGCTGTGCACCTCAAAAGCTGTGCGCTGTCAGTCCCCTAGCCGCTCCAGCCAGGAGCGAGGGACTCTGGGAGCAAAGGAGAGCAGCGAGGGTGGTGTGTCCATGCTGGTCAGCAGTAATTAGCCAAGCAGGGCTGTTGGGTTTGCCCATATATTCAGTGCGCTGAAAGGCTTGGGGTGGGGGGTCTATTGACTGCTGACAGGTGCAGTGTTGGACGGGATGGCGTCAGGGGTTTGGGGAATTGAAACCAGAGACAGGACAGCTCTGTCTCCTGCTCCCGGGTCATCTCATCCCCCTGGGGGGGGGAAGGAGGGAGGGGTGTCAAACACCAAAGCAAGTTCAAGACCCTCCTTCTCGTCTACCTCGAGAGGACAGGCAGGGGGCAGAGGGGGGCAGAGGGAGGGGTCAGAATTGTTATTGTGGTCTGGCCACTAAGCCCTACCCTGGGCTGGTCTTGGGCTAGCAGGAGAATAGAGGGGTGTTGGTTTATGGTGGCTGAAGATCAGTAATGGCCAGTGAGCGAGAATGAGAGGGGGGCGGACAATGAGAGGGGGCCGCAGAATTTCACAATTTATTTGATAGCCATCCTGGACTTTCTGATGGTTCCACTCAATTAGCTAGCAAGCCAGTTTAAATAAATTTCCCTCATTATAAGTTCATTGGACAGGTGAGAATGAGTGACATCAAATGATTTACATCTTTACTAAAAGACCAAATGCTTATCTGGCCTGGTATAGTAGATATAGCCAGTGTGTTCTGGTTTCCATATCTAATAAAAAACTTACCTGTAACTTACCTTATTTGAATAATAGACAGGCAAAATCTGTTGTTATTCTGTATTGAAACCAGGGTTTCTCCTTCACTGAAATGTCTTAGGCGGGTTGCCTAAGTGTTTTTTTTAAGCCGCCTAAGCTGCCTATAAAAACAAAAAACAGAACAATTAGACAGGGTCCCAGGAATTACTGGTACTATTTAGTCGTGAATGGTACTGTATTTCACATTTTTGACTGCTTAAGACAATAAAATTAACTTAACTGGAATCCACTTAATTGCATAAAAGAATAGGACAGTAGACTGAGAGTGCCAACAACTGTGTGTCCCCCCTTTTTCCATAAGAAACCACCTGCCTTCATAAATTTTGGCGGTTTTGTATCCTTATAGGGCAATTGTCCATTTATTTTGGAGTCATCTATTGACGTTTAATGTAGGCTATATTTATAAATCATTATGTGATGTAATTGGACATTATTCTATGAAAATATTGTAAATATTTTATAACGATTCATGCAGATATGCAATCTATTTACAATGAAATGAATGGGGAATTCTACTGGGTTTTCATTAACCTGCACTGTCTTGCCTATATGTGTAGACTGACCTAAGAAATTAAATTCTGAAAAACCTTTTATGAATTTACAAGGTACAAGTAACACCAGGGACAAAAGGGATGGGGCAAACATTTTTGAGTGAATGTATAAAAATAAATACATTAAGGTGTGTTAATATCGGTTAAGGATAATATTGTACGTTTTGTGTGATAAAAATGAAAATGCATTTCAAGACAACATGCAATTACAAATACCAGTATTCCTGTAGAATGACCCCGTACAATGTGTTAATCCTTCAGTATAGGCTATATCCCCCCGCCCCCTCCTAATTCTGGCACTTATGTGTAACCCTTCAATAAATATTTAAATTCTTCCCATTTTTAATTTTGGCACATTTACAACCATCATCTCAATGCATTGTGGTGGTCTCTTGAAGAATTTATCAGAACGTCACGTTTTAAATGTAGCTAAATATAGGGAGAGAATGCCTTGAGTTGACATTGGCAGTGAAGCCGGACCGCAGTCACGCAAAGTCACCATCTAATCCCTATTTTGAGCCAGGAAAAACCCCAGAAACGATTTGTGAGAAGTGCTGGGTGCTTTCTGTCTTTGTGCTGTTTGTTAATCGTGAGACCAATATTATTATGTATTAAGGGGACAGACAGTGTGTGTTTTCCTTCGATTTGCTGAGCCATATTAAATACAAGCATCTTTGTTCAGTTTTTTTCTCGTTGTTTCATATTTTGGTGCTGTCGAGCAACAAATTGTGGCTACAGCCTTTACAAAACCGAGGCAGGCAGATTTTTTAAAATGCTCATTTTAATTTAGCATTCCTGGTGGTTTTATGAGCAGGTGTTTAACATTATGGGCAGGATGTTTATGGGAAACTTTTTAAAGCAGAATTTCTGCTTACCTCTCAACTGGCAAACAAACAAACACACACACACACACGCACACACACATGCACACACACATACATGCACACACGCACACACACACACATGCACACACACACACACACATGCACACACACATACATGCACACAAGCACGCACACACTCACATACACACACACACACACGCACACTCAAGCTGATAAAAAAAGGCACATCGATTTGTTGCTTTGTGAGACAGACATTGCCCTCTGCACCAGCTCAGGGTGTTTCTGTTGTGGTGCAGGCTGGAGGATTTCTGGCCTGTAATTATACTGGCTTAGTGTGAGCAGTAGTGCTCTGCACAAGCCGAGGAGCGGCACCGGCTCCACAGCAGCCCGCTGCCCAGCCTGACTGCTGACAGCTGGGCTGGGGATGTCAAATGGCAGCCTGGGAAGTGTGAAATCCCAGATAAAGCACAAAGCCTAAACAGGCATGAAGCTCCTGAAATGAGCAAAAATGATGGGCTCCCCTTCTGCGGCTTTCTGTGTGTGTGTGTGTGTGTGTGTGTGTGTGCATCGGTGCGTGTGTGTGTGTGTGTTTGTGAGCTGTCATTTCTAATCCTAGATTTAAAGGTCCTTATCAATCACGGTGCAACTCTAGTTGTCAAGTCGGTTTGGCTGCATTAGCAGAATGGCGTTATGTATTACTCCTCTTACCCTGCCTTTTGACATGCAACATAACTCACTGTTCTGAAAATAAAACTTTCATACGTTCTATGTGATCTCCAGCATCCTCTGTGCGTATACTGTGCTGCTGTAGTTGGGTTTATTTACCATGTGTGTTGTGTATGACTCTCGTTGTGTTGCATTGTGTGAAAAAAAAATACTAATACATTTCACTAGTGAAATAATTCCCAATATTGACGTTGTGATGGTTTTGCTTCTGTAGAAGTTAAATCGGTTCCAGGTTTTTGCACAGACCGTTATTCCTGCTTCTTAATCGCTACCTCCGCTGTTATATTCCCAAAGCGCTCTGTGTGTGGTTTAAAGAAAACACATGTTTGCAACAGACCCACAGCAAGAAAGAAACTGCTCTTCTTCTTACGCACCTTTCACTATATTTACCTTTTACTGCATGCATCTGATGTGTGAAAAAGAATCTGTTCTGACTGTCTGATCAGTTTATAATGTAAGAATCGGTTAGCAATGACCGGGGAGAGAGGAACATCCAGACTGGAGCCGGTCCATGGCTCTAGTTTTTAAAAGGCAAACCGGTTGTCACGTGTTTACCCCTTTCAGTCGATCGGGCAAAGCTTTGAGTGGGGCGAGTGTTTCCACATGTGACGCCGCAGACCACCGGGAAAGCTTTTTTTGATTAGATGAAGTGTTTTTGGCGGTGTTGATGTGGCTGATGTTTGCTTGTTTTTCATGCGTTGTTTTAAAGTGGTCTGGTAGGTAGCTATTCCTGCCCTGCTGAAAAGGTCAGAACTGATGTGTTTATGACTTTTACACGGTGCCGTTTATCCCTTATTGTTAATTAAATCCTGACAGGTGCTTTCAGAAGTTTTGAGTGTTATTAGTAAGCACTGAAATGCCTTACATGTCTCCCACACCCAACCTTAAGTGTGAAGTTTCATTTATGATAGTCGCTGCACTGGCATTGTGGTTCAGCACCAGAGTCATTTAAGTCAGTCATTTTGGGTGTGTGTGTGTGTGTGTTGGACAGTGACATCACCATATGGATTCCTACCTTGGTAGAGCACAAATCAAAAATGAGCCTGTCAGAAATCACGCTACGCAGGGACAGAGGAGGTGCTGCAGAAGTAATGTGGAAGGTATGCTATCAAGTCCCAAATTTATGTTAAGGGTGATTATTGGCTAAATTGCTAATAGTCTTCCAGTATGATACATCACATTTGATGTGCCAAATGTAGTCCAGCATCTGTAATGCACAGGTTAGCTTTAAAACAGTGTGTGAGGAATTGGTTTAATGGTATCATAATAGTTAGATTTTGTTTTATGTTTGTTAAATGCTTTTAATTTGCTGCCTTAGAGAAGAAGTAGGCAATATGAATTGGTTTCTGCATTGGTGTACAGATACTACTGTGGAACTGTATTGCCCAGAATTGCATAATACCCAGAAGAAGTCATGTGACTGAAGGTACATTCATTATTGTTTTGATAAACGGTAATGCCAAAACCCCACAATAGAGCACTCACAGTGAAAGGCATGCTTTCTGTTTACTCTGCTATTTTGGCAAGTGAATCTGCTAAGGTCACGTTAAAACCCAATGGCCAACAATAAATATTGGAAGCTGTTCTTAGGCTTGTTCAGTTGTACATAATTACAAATGCTCCTGTTTGTATTGTACTGAACACTGTTACAATGTAATCCCTTGTATATTGGCAAGAATTTAGATAATTACCGATTATTCTTGCAAAAAATGTACTATTGTTTTTCAGCATTGCCACAGTAACACATTGGTTTAGTGAAATGATAAGACAAAGCCCGGGACTAATTATTGCCCAGAATATGTAAGCTGTGCGTATTTATTTGCAAATCTATATGCTCTAGAGAGGGCTGGAGGTGAGGCCTGACTTTAGCAGATTTAGCACCATTAAACCTGGGCGCACATGGGAGTGCTTTCAAATGTAAAGGTTTAAGTGGGCTAAGAACCGATATTTTATGTGCCTATATCATAGCCATGGCACATATCTTATTTATTTTAAGCTTCAGCTTGCTTACTTGTGAAATGCCGTCTACCATTGAAATGACCCTGAACTCAGACAAACTTTTTCAGGCAAACACAACAGAATTGCCCTATGGCTGCCCCTTGTATTTTCTGCTGTAAGATAAAGGAAAAATGGCTGAATCGGCAGGTCTGCGAGTGTACCAAGCCCCACCTGATGACTTTTCAAATTCATGGACACCTTACTGCATACTGGCTGTGGACAGTGAAATCCAAAAGCTGTATCGTGCCATATCGGGTCACCCGGCGCAGGCTTCCGCTTAAGCCGGTCTGGTTACAGCTCTGCAGTGGAAAAGGGGGCAGCAGTAATCACTGACTTAGCAGCTGGTTTTAAAGAGCTCGGCCCTTCGCCTGGAAGGCCCTCCCGTGAAAACAGCTGCGGGCACTCGGAAGAAAACCAACGACTGTTGGTGCAAACAGCGACAGCCGCTGTCACTTTTTACGCGCGACGCCGCAATTCATTACCGCGGCGGCGGCGTCGGGCGCGAAGGAACGGCTCCTCTGCGTCGTATCGGCATCCAGCCGGCCCCCCGCCGAGAGCAGCGGCAATTATCACCTTGGAGGAATGTGGAAGCCCGGTGCTAAATTCCCCCTGACCCCTCCGCGGAGGAGGTCAGAGGGCGGAGCCCCCCGGGGGCCCGTGGGCAGTGAGCGTGGGATCCTCAGTACCGGGGAGCCCTCATCAGTCAGGCCTGGTTAACCGACCCGACCCGACCCGTGGGCGACTTCACACAGCTTTTCAGCACCTGAAAAGGATTCTGCACGGTGTATTTGCAATGCAAATGCATTTTTTTTTTTATTGTTAATTTAACGCGGTGACTTTTTTTCTTGGTAATCCTTTTCTCCTTGAAGAAAGGCAGGAGGCTGTTCGAATCAAAGTTTATTTGTCATAATTATGTCCAGTAACAGTACGGCATGCTAGCTGATGTCAGCTGGCAATTGAATACTTTGTCTGCAAGAAGCCTCATGTGTAGAATAGAATGTAATGCAAAAAAGGTAAATAGATTTAAATAGAATAAAAAAATTACATAGTGTAAATGTATGCTATGTACAATGCACATGGTAAAACATGAATGAGACATGTTACTGGACTTTAGCTGCCATTCTCATAGATCTTCTAGACCAGTTCCTCGGATGGTTTTCTGGCCTTAAAGGGCAGAAAGAAGGCATAAAGGGATTTTACTTAGGAATAACACAAGCCATTTTGTGGAGCCTATCCCATTGTGTTTGGATAGCATGAATACTTGCAACATGAGCTGTCTCTGTTGACCGATGAGAACATCGCTGTTCCTCACGGTTGTCCAGCTCCCTATTCAAATCCATTCATTTCAGGGCCTTGCAGAAATGAATAGATTTAAAGCACAAAATAACAAAACTTTTCCTGGATCTTTTTTTTTCGTTTATAAAGCAATACAATCTTGAATGTACATCAGGTATTAAAAAAAAACAGACCTTTTTTTGACGTTGGCACTCTCTTTCATTGGTTTACTATCCTCGATACTTAGTTGGTGCTCTAAAACTATTAATTTTGGCAAGGTCTGGAATATGAATGGGAGCACACTGGTGATGTTTCCTGCGTTCATGCTATGCAAACACAATGGGGAAAGCTCCACAAAATGACTCGTTCTATAAGTGAGATACCCCTTTAATGTTGGAGCATTCGCATTATTATTGTTTCATCGCTGCAATGAATTTGCATATTGGAAATGTTTTAATTCAGCTCTGTGACATGCGTGCTACATTTGAATAAAATTGCTAATTTGGCTTTATTACTTGTGAAAGGATGCTGAGGCTTCATGAAACTCACATTAGGTACAGCTACCATTTGCTCTCAGTGTCTCATATGTGTGATCCGTTTGGTAGCTCGCTTTTGTTTTCAGACATTCACACAAACGTTTTCTTTCTTTCAGTCATGGAACTTTAAATGTCGCGACTGCTCCTCGGAGGCTGGAGCTTGGCGATTCTTGCGTAGTGTGGATTTTGTGAAATGAAACCGTTTGGCTCCACTTATTGGAGACCTTTCCTAGAAGCCGGTCGATTCCTGTGGAGCCTGCCTGTGCAGACTGTGTGGTGGAGAGTCCCTTTGGGTGGTTAGTGGCTACATCGTTGGCACTGTTGCGATGCCACCTTGACTCAGTGAAATGTGCTTCTGTAGAGTTCAGACTGGCTTCCTCCAACAGGCTGTGCCAATGTTGAGTGATTGCACCTTTCATTCTTATTTTAATCTGCAATTGCATTGCTGTCAAACAAGTTTAAAAATGGAGGCTAGGGCTGCTGGGTAGCTCACTGAAAGAGCTGCTTGCGGTCCATGAGTGAACAACATGGTCTCGGATCAAATACAGTTCGTGCCAGTGCTGCCTGTGGCTGACAGCCCTGCAGGGATATATAGGATGGATTTATTTGCTGGTAATAGCAGTGTTCATTGCTCGAACGAGTCCTATTGGCTGTCTGGGTGCCCGTGGCTTGCTGTCTACATGCACGTATGATTGGGTCTCCTCCACCCCTGCTCTATGCGTGTACAGCTTGTGGCTGCAGCGTGAAAAGAAGCATCTGGCTGATGCCTCCGGTTTCGGAGGAGAACCACAAGCTGTCTTCACTCTTCTGAGCCGGTAGCAGGGGGTGTACAGTATATGAGCACGCTTCTATATAGTTTGTGAATTGTACATTCCAAATTCCGGTTGGATTTGAAATGCCAAATTTTTTAAAACAAATTTGTGGCTATGCTTCATATTTTTCTGAGTAACTTGGATGACTTTCCTGCCATCTGTTGTCTTAAAATATTAGGTAAAATAAAGAATTTTGGCTCCCTTTGGTGTTTGATAAAAATTTGGTTGTCACAGTCCTTGACATACACTACTCCATATGTGTCCTGTACCTCAAAATTATAGTAGAAAGCTTCTGAAATTCTACAACAGTGCTACTACAATGACCTAATGCCACCGTCTTAATTTAAACATTGGTTTCATTGGTTGTTACCTGAACTATTAATAAGGCAATGATAAGATGAAACCTTTGCAGTAATCATTACGATGGTGGAATACTAATCTTTTGTGTCTCTGTGAAGTGTAGTTTTGCAGTATTTTCTCTATTCAAGGATGAACATGATTAGCTGTCACTGGTTGCTTTTGAGTGTTAGTTTACTGTTGCTTTCATCCAGTTGCTTTTTTGTCATTCTTGGTCTGTTCTTTCAAGAAAATGAATAAATTATTTTATAAGGTAGTTCAGCACTACTGTGGCCTGTTGAAGTAACCCCCTGTGTTAATACATACTCTGGCCTGGTTTTCGCTCTCCCTCTCTTTTTCTTTCTCTTTTTCTCATTCATACACACACACACACACACACACACACACACACATTTATTTATATGACTCTCAATCTTGCTGCAAAATCCAGACATATTCTGAAAACTCAGAAAACTTGTCCCCAGATCTGTGGTCATACTGTAGTGCTTTAACGGGTTTTTTGTCCTCTTCTGAGGCTTCTGAATGATGGTTTCTGCATGGAGCAAATGGCCAAAGTGAGTACATGTAAGATATGAGCTATACTGCTAATGAGCTCAGTAGATAACCATTTCCACCTTTGATTTTGTGCTACTTAGCACATTTAAATGTGTCGCCAAATGGTGATTTTTAAACATGCCTGACACAAGCTGTTGAATTTTACCTTGGCCTGTTTTGGTAAGCCCTGCATTTCCCTCTATTCCTATGCAGTTTGAAATTCTGACTTATGACTTTCATTGATTTATTTAACTTTTGATACTTTTGTAAACTTTCTGAATTGAGCAAAATGGCGACCATAAACCATCCAGTTCAGAACAAGGATTTTCTTGTTCTCAGTAATTTGCTGGACTGATTCATGCTAAAGTTGATATGAGTAATATATGCACGGCTGTGATTCGTGTTTGTTTAATACATGCTTGAATGTAATATGACTTTCAAAAGCTAGTGAAAGATTTTATTAAATATGCATATCATTACAGTGGGGCTTAATCAATGTAGAACAGTGTAAAACTAGATAAATTTTGTGTCTTGCTAAGCAGCAGTATATCATTGTGTACTTTGCCCCCATCTCAATTGTAATTGGCCTATTTGGCAGTCATTTCAGCCACAGTAATCTGTTTGGGGGTACAGTGGATTAATCAAACTGTCTTTAAATCATGGGGTCCCTGGTTTGAATCCCATGGACAGAACATAGAATTTAAAATCTTTTCAAAATGTGCCATAAAGCTATTAAACTTTGCATATAATTACAGAAATAAGGATTACTGCCTGCAGATATATTTGTTTCTTCTTTATTGCATTCAAAAAATATATGGCTGAATGACATTGCTTGGAAATGCTTAAAATTTTTCATCTTAGTGTCCAGAAAGGCTAATGAGCAAAGAAAATATTTCTAGACGATAACCGACTCCTCAGTATTTGAATTGCATCTAGACATGGTTTTGCTTCCTTTATATAAAATACAGAAAAGTTTGTACTGAAATATCATTCTTGTGTTTTAAAAGTGGAAAGTACTGGTGACATATTCTGAGTCCGGTTGAATTTCCAATATATTTTTTGTTGTTCTGACATGTTATCTTAGCTAGCGGCATAAGATGATATGCCATGTAACTACATTGCCTATGTCAGAGGAAATAATTAGGAACAGCTTTTCATGTTTTAATAGTGTTCAGTGGTCTAATGGTCAAAATGCAACACTTAAACTCCAGCTAAGGGTAACAATTGGCTTTCAGTCTTAGAACTAAGCCATCTATGGTCTGCTATGAGGAAAAACTAAGGCATTGGAGTGAAACAGAAGAATTAATTGGCATTCGACTCTTCAGCATCTCTTGTGGCTTCTTTAAAGATGGCTTGGAAAATGTTGCCTCTTGTGGTTGGCTTGTGGCCCTTTGAAGGGCATTATGGGACTTGCATGGCCCCAAAGGAGTAGTTCCTTTGCTGCCTGCATCAGACTTTCTTTACTTCGTTATCGCAGAGCATCATTTTTCGCTTTGATCATTTCTCTAGGTAATGTCAGCTCTGCAGTGGGTTTGCAGTGGACATGCATGCTGCTGCTAGCTGTGATGACTGCAGAGATGACTCGCATCTTCTCTTTAATTTCAGCATGTCTTTCTGTGTAATTTAATTGTTATGCATGTGCATTATCCCCAAGAGTTGCTTCCTTCCCTTGTGTTATGGTACAATGTGAATGCGGAAAACAAGTGACCCCTCTGCTGGATTGATGTGTATTCTTCAGAGTTGTCTCAATGAAGAACCAATGAGAAAGCAGCTTTCTAAAGCCACTAATAAAGCATTCTCGATCTTTACACACTGCTCCATAAATCCAGTCTTTTTTAAAATAAAAAAGTATTTTTTGCTACAAATAGCTGTCCTTCAGGGAACTTCTGAGTTGTTTTTCCTTAAGTTTTGGTTCAGGGTTCACTGCCTGAACATTTTAATGCACAATTAGTTCTGCAAATGCGCAGTTAATGTACTGAAATGTTCAAATCAGTTAATACAATGGAATGCTGCAGTGCACCTGAGAAAAAAAACTACCAGTTGTCAGAAGTCCTTTATATCCATGGCATATCAGAATGAGCATGGATGTTCTATGACCTTCCATCTTGCCTCTGCAGTGTCCAGACCAGCTGCTGAGTTCTGTCCTTCATAGTTTCTATTAAGCTGCATATTAACTGTCTCTGCCAGGATGTCAGTCACCCTTGAACGGGAGGGCTTTATACATTGTGACAAACCCCCGAAAAATCCCTGCAGTTTCATCAGATCACTGTGCCACTTTCAATTAGTGCTGGCTGGCTACAGCATCAACAGGGCTGTGCCATCAGGACTGAGTCTCCTTCTGCCCATATCAGATATTTTATTACAGACAATCTCCCACATACTGTAACCCCACCCACCCTTTTCAGTCACAGCAAGGCCACCAATGAGGAAAGGTTTTTAGCAAATCACCTGATTCCCCCTCCTTTTCAAGCCATAGTACAGGACTTGAACCTCATTGTTGCCACGGAAACAGGAAGCCACAGCCATCCCCATACTCAAGATGAAGTGTAATGGCCAACAACAGTGTTTATGTATCTAGGACTGTTTTGTAAGAGAAAGGCTGTAAAACATCTAAAGAGGCCTGTCACTCCAAGGGCCAGAGCAGCAGACTGTGTTATACAATAGGAGGTCTATTTAACTTGGTGCTGGACAACAGGATTGAGGTAGACCAGATGCCTCAGGCTGTCTGGAATCTTCCACACCACTCAGCCTCATGGGCTCACTGAGCCCATTGTGTCAGCTGTACAGTAATTCAGCCCACAAATATAGTCGACTGACATTATGCTAGGAATATTATTTAGGTAAATGGTTTATAAAATTAATTTGGAAATTAGTTTTACACTCCATTATTTCAGGTCATGTACCTGCTCTTAGATGCACTTTTCTGTCCTACTTGGCCATTTATTTATTTATTTATATTCATTTGAGGAGTGAGCCGATGGTAGAAATCCATGGATGAACTGGCTTGGTTATGTTCCATTTCTCATGTTATCTTCTCTACACATATGTTGACAGACCCAAAAGCTGAAGTTGAACCAAATCTGAGCACCTATTCGGAAGGTTTGTCCATAAACTCATGCGTTGAGATAATCTGTTAATTTGCTTCTACACTCTCAAAGTTGATTTATGTAGTTACCCGGAGTAATTATTTTGTTTTCCCAATTCCCACGTGCAATGCTGTTTGTGTAGGAGACAAGAAGAGAGAGAAAGTTACGTGGTCAATGAGGAGAAAGATTGATTCAGATATATGTGTAAGCCAAGCTTGTTTGGTTCGTCAGTCAATGAAAAATAGAACACTCTGGGGAGACGTGTGGACTTTGTGGTTATTTATTGTGTGTTATTGAGGCATGCAAGTCAAGTGCAATGCTACACTGTCCTGTAGCGCGGTTGTGGGTCACCTTGCTGGTCGGCTGCCCTGGTAAAAAAAAGGCCGGCCAAGTTTCCTTCCCTTTGTGTTGGACTGAAAGGGGACCTCCAGCTAGCATGGGCTTAATAAAGCATTGGCTCTTTGAAAGGTATTGGTCTGTTGGACACTACGTGAACATCTCTTGATTTTCTGGTGAAACGCCCTGCTTTGATTGTTTTGGGAGCACCCCAGGTGATCTGATGTGCTATCTGGTGTGTTAGTGCAGAAAAGGAGTGAGGATTGGCTCATGGGATTGTGCTCTGTTTCCTCTGGTCTTGATTCCCCTGCTGATGAGCCGCTGGATCTACAAGAGATAAGCTGTCTTTTCCTCAGCTCGTCCCGTTGGGTTTGCTGATCAAAATGGTGGCTTTGTTCAACCGCCATTTTCTTTTTTTCTGCCGTTTATTATTATGAACATTCTTTAGTATGTGCTGTAACATATTTTGGATCTACCATTAAAATGATTATACATTTAATCTGTTTAACAAATACAATATAATGCTGTAATTGGATTCAGTTTGGCAAATAATGGCTATAATAAAAATAAAGTGTTAAAATATATAATGTACTATGCAGCTGACATTTTTCCATTAAGTAGCTAGTAAAGCACAAATTTATTGAAACAGTTCTTGTGAATGGCACAACTACCGCTGACTTGCTCATGCAAAGTTTGGTGGGAAAAGGCCATGGCATGTAGTCATGGTATAAAGGCCTAATTTCCTTTACAAGACTGGTTCCTCCCAATAAGTGACTGTATACAGTATCTGTTATTGCAGATAGTATAATTCAAATGTACCTCAAACAATTTTTAAATCAATGGCGCCAGGTTAACAGGTTTCAACAACCGTTGTCCTTCTCGTCACTTAACATATTTTCATTTGCATAAATTTCAGTTATTTTGGTTGCCATAAAAAGTGGTTCCAGTCAAGCCTTGTTTTTGTCCCAGCAGGGAATCTCTTCAGAGTCTGCATCTGAAATACCCTTTTGGTTGAAATGGAAGGAATACCAAATGATTAGAAGTGCCAGTTCATTTGGGGCAAAGCAAAACAAACACGGGCCCTGAGAGAAAGGGACAAAGAGCCTTGGGAGTGAGGGCCTTGGGAGAGCCCTGGCCCTTGTCTAAAGCGGTTAGGGGCCCTGCCTTTGTGGGCGGTGTGTCCGTTGAGCAATTATGAGTGTGGGTGCACGTGTGGGACCGTGTGAATGAAAGCACGCATGGCAATCTGCAGTGGACTGTTTGCACCCTCGCCACTCCCTCGTCAATATGCTGACTGAAAAATGGGCGGAGTTCACTGCGAAAGGAGCCACCCCTCCGCCATAGTCTTGCCCCTCCCCCTTCCTGAAAGATGGCAGGAGTGGAGAGAGGAGGGAACTGCTTTCACGTGTTTTTTTGGGGCCAGGATTCAGATGTACAGCCCTATGTCCTGTCTTCCCATGTAGATGGGAAAGGTGATGTCTTCCCAAAAGTGATGGTGGGGCAGTTAGTGGGATATACTAATAACTGATATAAACTTAATTTTATGTGAACTGTAAAGTTTAACAAGTTGATAGGCGACATGACCAACATCATAGGACTGGAGCCTGGGGGCTGCCGTGGTTATAAATGAAGAAAGGTATGGGTGGGTTTGATTGGAGTATAAAATATTTAGCCACATGAAATGGTGAATCTTTTTTATAGATGCTTTGTGGCACAATCTTTATATCCATTTTACTCATGGGGCATCTTTTGTTCTATTTTTTTCTGAAATTTTTCTGAAAAATGGGGAAAAAAGGTTTGCTTGACATCGACTTGCTTGACAGGAATAAACGAGCAGTGTTGGGCTGAATGGCCTACTCTCGTCTTACGTTATGTTATGTCATGTTATGTTACAACTTTCTATCATATTAATAAAAGAAATAGCACACATGAAGAGCCAGAATCAAATTATTTCATGGGCCCTTCTTTTACAGAAATCAATAAACCATTTCAAGCAGTGGAAAAGTCATCATCAACTTTCTTTGTCAGAGGAGCTGAATGGAGGCTTGTGGCAGTAGACTATCAGAGACCAAGGTTCAGGGAACTTTAAAAACTACAAAACAGACATTCTGCTGTATACCTGTCTGTTGTCTGAGTGGGACACACGTGACCTTCTCTGCAGCCTGCAGTCAGTTGGAAAATACTATGGACAAGATGTATGTACATAAAACCCGTACAGCACAAATTACAAGCTGAGGAGAGTGTGTAGATGCATTTGCAGTCTGCCTGAAACTAACGTCTAATTTACCATGGCTACAACTAATTATGCAATCAGTGAATGGTACTATCTACTATTCAGATTTTGTGTATGAAGCACAGCCTAAAAGGAGCAGTGAAAAAAAAACAAACAAAATAAACAAAACAAAAAACTCCTGTTTAGTACATTGAATGCAGAGTAAAATTTCCAGTGTTAATTCAACTCTTTCTGGCCATAGCGGACCCATAAACTCTGTAAGAGTTAGCACTGAACATTGTACTGTGTATCCTCATTAGATGTAGGGAAATTGATGTGTCTTTTGGTGCTACGTAAGTGCATAGGCTATCCAGCACTATGGTCAGCGCAGAACAAAATCTGTATATTTCAGTTGTGGTGGCAGTTAATCCAGATGCGAGCTTGAATATTGCTGGGATGGAATGGTGACATGTGGGATGTTTGAGGCCATCTTTTATTTCTCCCAGAAGAGTGATTATTTCTAAGGCAGGGAGTTTGTCACAGAAGTTGCAGGCTTCATGGATTCCATTATTTTTGTCTTTTTTTGGCAGTGCTGTGATTTTTCAAGTGCTCTTCCTGTAGCTATGGTAATATTGTCAGTGACAACATGTCCTCAAAGACTCAAACCTCACAACATATACCAAATCTAACTTTAAAGAAATAAAAACAAACACACAGCAACCATGTGTTTTATTATTTTAGTAATGCCATATGAGCATTCTCTGTACGCTCTGTTTCTAACAATGTTCTGTTAAAGAAAAAAATGAAGCTCTGTTCGTGATGTATAAACAAGATTTAATGCACCGGCCTATGAATGCATTTATTTATATAATTTAGCTACTAGCGGCAACTGCCCACTGATTTTAAAAAAAACTTCAAGTACTTGTTACTGTTGCTATTGCTGCGTATGTTATTTCAATCATTTCCCACTGCTGTGCATGAGATCTATTAGTTAATAAATTCAAGTTTTTAAACACTCCGCGATGTCTGCCTTTTTTCAGTTTTCCATTATATTTAACAATTTTGCCATGACTGCTTTGTGACTTTAGCCAATATTTTCCACGTTATGGCTTGGCTGCAATAATTCATTAATAAGAATTCGTGTTAATAATATGTAGGCTACCCTTTGATGATTTCTTGCTCGGCTAGTTGAAATGGTGTGATTCTTGTTGCAAAGGTTCTCTCTGTGCATCTTCGAGGACTATGCATGCGTCTCTGTCTTGCTTGTTCCTTGATTTATTCGTCCTCTTTAAAGGTGGAGGAATTTCACGCAAAAATCGACCCTCGTTAATGTGTGAACTTTATTAAATTTGACGGAATACATAATCAGCCGCACTTTTTAAATCATTGCCCATCATTTACTTGTTCCCCCCTTAAATGTGTATGCATTGAGGAGAGAAACGCACATTGCGTGTAGATGACATGCATCCTGCGCTTCTGGCCCTGTATGCCTCTTTGATACATAAGACGCATGTTTCTGGGGCAGAATGCATCGTATCTGCATCTGAACGGCTTAATTAATCTGGCCCACTGAAATCATGAAAGGAAAAACTTGAAGTCTGCACATAAGTAAATCTGCACAACACTGCTGGTGAGAGCCTTGCTAGAAATCCACCACATGAATGGTCTGTGGAATGCATTAACCATCAAAGACACGTTCGGACAAAAAGTGCAGACCTTTCCTTTTGGAGAAAATGTGTCTCGAGGGCCAGTGGATAAATTAAGTGGCAGAAAATTAAAATAAAGCAGCACCTTGTCTGCAGGATCTGTTGTAATTATGCACCATCTGTGGAGAGGATGTGGAGCGGAGACTGGACTGCTTAGTTTTCATTTAGTTTTCTTTCTTTTTCCCTTTCCAATTGATCCCGCCCCCCCCCCCCTCCCAAGCTGTTAATGGACTGAGTCACCAGGGCCCATGCGTAGCAAGTGCAGCTTCAGTACTACTACTACTAATAATGGTAATCCATATATGCAATACTTGTTTGTGAGGCTGTTCAACTTAACCACGCCCAAACCAAACTGGCTGGCTGGTAGCTACTGGTAGATGGACCAGTCCATTTGGAATATGTATGAGAGGAGGAGATATCTGGTACAATGGAGTGGTCCACTCTTACAGGGAAATAGGTTGGGGTTCGCTGGATGTGTTTTATTTTTATTTGTCACAGCGCCTCAGTGAAATAAACGCGCGTGCGGGCTTCTCCAGGCCGCCGGCTACGCGCGGTGCGTTCAGCTCTTTGTTTTACGGAGCGGCTGATAACCTTACTTTGCTCCCGAAAGATTGCGGGGTTAACCAGAGACGCCGCACACGGGAAGAACATTGGAATTCGCTCCCCTTTGCTCAGACGAAATAAGTTGGCGTTCCGGCGTGCGTTTTCGCTCGTCCGATCCCGGGATTTTCTCCGGGTGCGAGCGCGAGAGCCCCGAATCTCATTCAGACGGCCGCCGCGTTCATCACGGCGCTGTGGGCCCACATGTGCCGCCTCTCGGAGAGAAAAAAGCTCATTCAGGAGGTGTGGTTGTGTTCCCCGGCCGAACGCTGGCTGCGTGCAGCAGCCATCAGCCGAGCGCACAGCGGGGCACTTTGAGGCTGGACTGCTCGGATAGAGAAGAGAATGAGCGGGGGACGTCTGTGTGCGGGGGGGGGTTGGGGGGGCGGGGGGGTGGGGGGAGCACGTTTGGTTTCCCTCTGAGAGGGCCCCCTCCCCCCATTCTCTGAATTGCCCCAGTCCCTCTCCGCCGCTTTGCCCTGACAACTGGCTGCCTAAACGAGCGCGGCAAAATGTGTGGCCTGCTGGTCTCCATGACAGACCATACATAATCAGCGGAGACGTGCGTAATTACAGCCGTCAGGCCCGTCTGGTGTAATTGATGCGAGCGCTCCGCCCGCCCGCCCGCCCGCTCGCCCGCCCGCCCGCCTGCCGCCCCTCGCCAGAGCGGGCGCGGCGCCGCACATGGCAGCGCGGGCAGCGGAGGCGGTCCCTGTCTCGCACAGAACCACGCGGCGGGCGGAATCCCCCCGGCAGACTCGCTCGCTCGCTCGCTCTCTCTCTCTCTCTCTCTCTCTCCCCCGGGCTCGCCTGGCTGCTCGCCTCCGCGTTCGCCGCGAGGATGTGTGGCGGGGGATCCGCCGGTGCCAAGGGGGCCTGCTGCAGCGCCGCGTTCATCTGCCTCCTCTCTCTCTCTCTCTCCCTCCCTCCTCTCTCTCTCTCTCCTTCCCTCCTCTCTCTCTGTCCCTCCCTCCCTCCTCTCTCCTCGCTTTCCATTTCCTCTGAGGGTTGGGGAGGAGGGAGGGGGGTCCCCAATTGTGAGGTTAATATTTGAAAATGTCTCCAAAAAAAAGCCTAAAATGTATATCACAGTAATAAGATGAGAGCGCTAATTATACACAGTGCTGTATTAATTACAGCGAGGAAGTTATTGTCTGGGGCTCGTGTGCTGATCATCGGTTTGCCTGGTGCAAAGTGACCTGTTGTGCATCTCTAGTGTTTCTCAGCTAATATTTAAATTTCTAAATTTCATTGCTTTTTATCATGTAGAGTATTGCATGAGGCGCATATTATCCTGGGTGTTAGTGTTTGTAAACAGGATTGTGTGCACGATTTATCATGTGAAGAGTGGGGTGTTAAGGGGGGGGGGGGGCTGAAATAGGAGCTTGGGGGATTGTAATGAGGAGCGTGAACACAAAGGGGAAGTGGGGGTCCCTGCGGCAATGGAGGGGTCACCCCTCGGCGCTCTCCGCAGTCCGCTGAAGTGACGCTGTCTCTCCTGCTTCCTTTCCCTTTCTCTGGCGCTGCGTTGCGTTGTGTGCGCTGTGCTGTGCAGCACAGGGCTATACCGCTACCTCTGTGTTCCACCTAAGAGGCTGACTACGCTAGACTAGATTCTGCCTGGCTTTGCTCGAGCCATTTCTGAAGTGCCCTTAGTTTTGTCTTTCCAAGCTGTTGTGTCCTTTTTTTCAAGTGATTTGTCCCTTCTCTGCCGTGCGGCCGGTGGGGAAGAGACGAGGTCCGGCCTTGTATTTTAACGCCATTGAAGAGACTGAGGGTTGTGATTCTTTTTTCAAATGGGGGTGGTGGTGGGGGGGGGGGGGGGTTGTCGAAATGATCCGCCTTGCTGGTTTAACATCGCAAAGCCTGATGGCTCTTAAATCCTCCCCGCCCCATCAATCCGCTCTCCATATGCCAACAGCCGCACAAAAGTGGGAGTGCCTTGCCAGACAATTAAATCACTGGCAATTTGCATCCCTGATTGATGGGAGGTGAGTGGGAGGACAGGGCGGCCAGGGCGACCGGCGAGCACGCGGCAGACTCCCCGGCGGGAGACACGAGACGCCAACGCCGCAGCACTGAACGCTTTACCGCACCACGGTACACCCCTCCGCTCCAAACGGCAAAATCTCACTGCACTGCCCTACACCGCGCGTTACACTCCACGTCCCACAACACCGCCCTAGGCTTTGTTACATGGTCTGGAGTCACGCAACACTTTGCTGTGTCATACTAGACTAGCGCTACGCTGCGCCTTGTTGAAGTGCATTGCCTGAAAAAATGAAAATCAATTGTGTAGAATATTGTGAAATAGAGAACATTAGATGAGAAACGAGAGGAGCTAAACCTCAGCTGGATGCTTGCCCAAATGGTTGTGTTATCAGAGAAAGAAAAGATGTCACGCTGTGAGCACAGTTTCTTTTTAATCAACTGCGATCGATTGTGCACGACAAGAATAGGACATGTTTACAGTTCTGAGTTCCGAAAACTGTTGTTTTCTTTCTGATTCATCACTCTATAATAAAACTGAATTAGCAGAAAAAAGTTTAACATGGACTAAGAGCGGTCCTTAGGGTAGTGCAGTTTTTGCTTTATTTTGACTTTAAACATCAGAAGAATGTAGTCTTGCTTTGTAATAGGATGTAGATGGGGAAGAGAAATTTGGGGAATGTGTTGACTTTATTCTACTTTACCATGGGATATATTATATTACCATTTTGATGCACTGGAGTAGATTTTCCATGGTTGTTCCTCATCCTCTGTCTGGCCAGGACAGAGCATATCTTTCCTTTTCTTTCTCGTGCTGACTGAATTTATTCAGCTGAAATTGTAAATGTTTTTAATTGGTAAGATCACAATTTCATTGTCCGTGCAGCGTGTACGCAGTTCCATATAAGCTGTAACTGTATGGAACCTTCTTCGGATGAGGGAGAGGTTGTAATGAAGCTGTGCTTGATGACTGAAAGACCTGGATGAGCAAAAGGAGGAATCAAACAAATACAATCCGGTGCCTTGATTGTGGTATTTGTTGTTTCACGCCGCACTTATCTTTTTCGAGTCGCTTCTGTTTGCGCTTTACCTTTGCAGGAAATGGGCGCCATCAATTGGATTACTGCTCAACGAATATGTCCGTGAGTGGAACGAACAGTCAGTCAGGCAGCTGCCACGTTGAGCCCCCATTGGCCCCCATTGTCGGAGGTTACCCCGCTCTTCCGTGGCTTGTGTGTATTTCACAGGTGTGAAGAGAGACCCCAGTCTGCAGACTGGAGGGAACACAAAGCAAAGTGTGAACGTTTAAGTAGGGCAGAGATCATCATAGTCAAATTAGCAGTGACCAAAAGGCCACCATTAATGAAGTGTATGTGTGAGTGGGAAGGGGGGAGGGAGGGTTTTTTTTTTTTACGGCACTCTGGCATTCGAGATGATGTGGGGGGGGGGGGGAGGGACTGTGTGTGCAAGTCATCATTTACTGTGAATTCTATATAAAAAAATCCAAACTTTCGGGAGGAGATGGAATGTAGAGCCACAATTGTAAATGAGGGAATGGAGCTGTCTGGCGGACACCCGTCTGGCTCTGGAATGAGAGTCTCGGGCAGTTTTCCGCAGCCACTATTTTAAAAATGCATCAGCACATGTGCCAATCAAACCCCGTTTCAGCGAGCGAACACTCTGCTGGAAAGACGGCTGGAAGTCTTCTTGGAAGGGAATGAATTTGTGTCCGAGGTCACGGGAGCAGAGAAAGGGAACCTCAGAGCGTAACAGCGTGAGGATGGCCGTGGGGAGGCCGGGCTGTGGCCGTCCTGCCAGCTCTTAATTCCATGGCGACGGGCGGCCGCAATTCCATTCCGATTCGCCCTTCTTGATTTTTCATTTGTTAACGTTTTTTTTTCTTTTCTTTATTCTTGCCGAAGAGCGTGCTGTGTGCAGGGGTTGAAGCCTCGGAGCTGTAAGCGGTGTTTGGTGACAGCGGGGTGGATCAATCTCCCGTCTCCACGCTCAGTGGAAGGGAGACAGGGTAGGCATAGAAGAGCTGTGTCTCTACCCGGAGAAAATAAAAGTTTCTGATTTTCTGATTGATCCCGTGTGATCTCTGTCTTCCGAGACGATGTTGCGTCTCCTCCGGACTGTGTGTGTGTGTGTGTGTGCGCATGCCTGTATGTGCTTGTGTGTGTGTGTGTGTGTGTATGTGACGAAAAGACACTTCACACAGGAAGTTCCTGTTTATCACCCTAATAATTACATTCATTTAGCAGGGACAAGGCAAATAGAGGTGAAAGACATGCTAATGCTAAAAATTGATACCTTCAACTTGGCAGACTGTGGTTGTTCATCCATTTGGAAGGTACACATGCTCCCAAACAGCCGTTGTCAGAAGACAATGGACAAGCCTAGCAATGTTCCTTCAGGATATAGCCTTGCATTGGAGCTGCGAATGTGGGGTGAATGTTTAATTTCGATGAAATGGAGTGCAGAAAGGTGGTAATGCTCAAGCATTGATAGCACATCTGTGCAGTTACACAGTGAAAGGAATGCTTACTGCAGCTGTACACCTGTGGATCACTGTTGTGTTTATACACCTGTGGATCACTGTTGTGTTTGTACACCTGTGGGCCACTGTTGTGTTTGTATGCCTATGGATCACTGTTGTGTTTGTATGCCTGTGGATCGCTGTTGTAGGTCAGCATTTGTGTGTAATTATTTTGGTTTGTTTGTAGCACGTAATTACAAATGGACTGATTTTTAGCCACTCATTCCTCTGGTCTGACACATGCCAAGTGGTCAGAGTTGTGGAGTTTCACAGCTCCCTCTGGGCAACAGATAAACCGACCCCTGCTCTGGTCCTGCGTGCATGTGTGTGTGTGTGTTTGTTTGTGTGTGTACACGTGTGTGTATTGGTTTGCTGTTCATGTTCCAAATATAGTAGAAATAACTATATTAAACTAAAAAAGTTTTCTCAGTGATTCAGTATTTTTTTACTTAGAATTCTTCCCTCTCATTTCTGCAATGATAAATTAAGTCAACTATTTGTTCTTTTTAAAACTTGTCTAATAAAAGAAATCAGCATTCAATTCAAGTAATTGTGGAGTTACTGGGGTATGCGTTCAAATACAAGCTACTTAGTATTTGGCTCTTGTTTCGCTGAATACAAACTTGAACAAAACAAGCCAGTATTCTTTTCTCAATCACAGCCTTTGAATAGTGTGCTTTTATTCAAACAAGAAGTTCTTGGCATGTTGCTAAGCGACATAATGACATCTACATTCAGGAAATCAAAGGTTTAACTTTACTCTGTCAGAAATAAGTTAAGAGGCTCTAACAAAGTCTAATGCTTCTCTTTTTACTTTTATTGATTCTGAATTTGGATTTTAATGCAGAAGATTCTAAAAAAAAATAGTATTTTATTTTTTTTCTGGCTGTTCTGGGAAATGATAATATGAGAAATAAAAAGTCTATATACAGTGTGATAGTGGTGCCGTGCATTATGGGAAGATATTAGTCACAGTAGCACAGAGCAGGGTATTGAGATAACAGTGCATCACACTATGGTGTGGGTTGTCATTGAAAAGAAAAATAAAATGTCTACGAGTTTTCTTTGTTTAATTAAATAAGAACAAGGACCAATTGCTTTGAGATCATTTGTTGACATCACGTCCTGTCATTCTGCTACCTTTAGATGGGCAAGAGAAAGGTTTATGTAACAGTGGTGCATTCAGGTCAATCCTAATGAATTTTTTTGTATTCATTAGTTAAAGATTTTAAGTTTTTCCTAACCTGCACTAGGGATCTAGTGTTGCACACAACTTGTTTGCCTCTGTTTCTTTTTACATTACATTTCAGAATTTAGCAGATGCTCTTATTCTGAGAAATTTACACATATCACATTTTTACAAACAATCAAGTTTTAGAGCTGGATATTTTACTGGAGCAATTTAGGTTAAGTACCTTGTTCAAGGTTATAATGGCAGCACCCCAGCTGGGAATCGAACCTGCAACCTTTGAGTTACAGTTTACAAGCCCAGTTCCCACACATATGGCTGTTCTGTATTAAATTACCTGTTGTGCAGGCAACAAGCATGGAGTCAGGACTGCACACACTGAGACAATGTCTGCAAGCCAGACCGAGGCTTACATTCTGAGACTTACTATAAAAAGGTTTTAAAAAGAATTAGTGAGATTCATGTTGATGTTTTATTTTTGAAGCTTCTAAAAAAATGGGCAGTGTAAGAAACTAATTAATAACCATTTTACTTCATATTAATTATATAGTAGCGTAAAATGCATAATCATTAATTAGTAATAATGGAACAGATTTATATAACAATTAATGGAATCGTACCTTTGTTTAATGCAAGCATCCCATTGTAACCCATTGTTTTCACTCTTACCCTCTGATTGGCTCACTGCTTAAAATCTGCCTGCCGACAAGCAGTTAAAATTATTCATAAAATCGGAGGTCACTCATGGTCTGCTAATGTGCAGACTGGGCCAATTTTCTGGACTGACGGTCAGGGTGGCTGAGCCTGTCCGGGGTGTCCCGATTCTGATCCTGGCCCTGGATCAGACAATGGAGATTTCTCTAGTGGCTAAGCTTACCTCGGGGTCCGATTTCACATTGGCAAGCATCCGAAATCTTTCCAAAGGCTTTCTTACCCTTGCTCGGTCCGTTGCAACCAATCACCCAAAGAACCGTGCTGGGAATTTATTCTGCCCGGCCAATGGGGAAGTCCACAAGAACCTATTTGAGAGATCTGATTGTATTCTCACACAGTGTGATTTGAACAGGCTACACCTGTCCAATGGGTTCAGTAGAGAGACAGAACAAAAGTAATTACAAACAACACATGCTGAATAGAAAGCATTAATGAACAGTGGTGGGTGGATGTGACCAATGTAAACTCATTTTTATATTTTCCATATTCACTATATTTGTGTGACACATACACGGGATAATTGTATGGCTTTGTTGCAATTGAAAGAACAAGAGAAAATTAGACAGAGAAATATGTGTTCAGAGCTGTTCTGTAATCCTATGAGTGCGTGTGAGAGAATGTGTGTCAGTGTGACTTGAGACTTTAACTTGAACTTTTTATTCAGTAGTGAAAAAAAACCCCAGAAATGAACATTCATTAGATAAACAACGGACAAAATCCGAAAGACTAAAGGCAAAAAAGGAAAAAAGAAAATAAAGGTAATAAAGTAAAATGAATTTGTAATTGCCTACTGTGTGTGTCTGTGTGTGTGTGTGTGTGTGTGAGAGAGAGAGAGAGATGGATGGGACAGGGGGGTGGAGGTTTTGCGGCTGTAAGCTCTGTCCCCAGCAGGTGTGCTGAGGGAGGGTAGCCCAGAGGCTTGGCCTGGCGCTGAGAGGAGAGCCTGAAAGAATGTATTAGAAACAAGCACACAAAAAGAGCCAAATGCAGCTTCACTAAGCAAATCTTTCAATTCACCAGTGTGCTTTTAGTACACTTACACTTCCTTCACTGCGTCCTGCTCTTGGAATGGAAAACCCTAACAGCATATGTTCTCCCTGTGGAATATTCAGTTAGACTTAGATACCTAGAAGTGTGCTTTTCTTCTGTGGACTTCTGAGTTTGATTATTTCTTTCTGTTAATATAAGCTCCTGCTCTGCATAACTTTTGCTATTATGTAGATTAAGCCTTTTGCAGACACCCATTATATGAAAAGTGGAATGCAGTCTGTAGATAATTCATTCGGCCTGTTGCATTCAGAAATTGGGAGACTAATTCCAATAGCCCTGTTTTTAATTATCTTCTCAGCAGTGGGCTACAGTTTGCCCTGCCTGGGTTGTGAACTTTATGAGGTGTGTTTTGATAGGAGCACTCTGTTATCAGGAGGGACTGGCAGACAGGGTCCAAACAAGTTTGAAGTATCTGTGAAAAGATTCCCTTTAATCCTTTTAAGTTGCTCTGCTACCCCCCAGACCATTTGTCACGACGGTCTCGTAGAGCTCACCCCTCTCCCTTACCCTCCCCATTCCTGACTCGGACTTCTGTGTGGAGGTGTAGAAGACCACAGACAGTTTAAAAAATCCTTGGGGGGGGGGGGGGGGGGGGCGGGGGGGCGGACGGTTGGCCGAGGAGGGCAGTTGTGGTTGTGTAGTGGTGTGTTGATGGGCGGGGGTTTTGTCGGGGGAGCGAGCGTATGCTGGACAAACAAAATGACAGCAGTGAAAAGCGTTTTGAGATCTCTCAACCTCATGCCAAGTGGTCAGAGCTGTGGAGTTTCACAGCTCCCTCAGGGCAATAGATAAACAAACCCCTGTTTTATTTGTGTGTGTGTGTGTGTGTGTGTGTGTGCGTACATGTGTGAGTGTGTGTGTGTGTCTCTGTGCGCGCATGTGTGTGTATTTGTGTGTGTGGTGATAGAGTCAAAGCCTGTTATTGTGATAGATAGCAAGACATTGTAATTTATACATTGTATGGGATAACCAGTGAGGCAGCTCAGCCATTTTTCACAGATTAAAACGCTGCCTGCCCATGGACACTGACTAATGTCCCTTACAGACCCGTCTGAATCAGCCTCTCTTCCTGCCGCGCTCTTTCTCATGCATATACGCTGCTCCCCACAGCGGCCCCTTCCTCAGCCGGGCCCAGCGTGCGGAGGCTTTGCCTTCCCCCTCCAGCTCTGGGCTCCGTCGCTGCCGAGCTGCCCGTAGGAAGCCTTTATTTCTGGCAGGTCGGGCCTCTCGTCCCCCCGCTCCCCCGCTCGGCCTGTTCTCATGCCTGTCCCCCCCCCCCGCCCCGCCTGCTGGGACCCTGATCCCAGGCAGAGCCACGCTTCGGCGGGGGCACAATTACTGCCGGCCCCAGGCTTTGATCATCTGACCACTTGGATGCGCGACGGCTGACCACATGCTTGGAGAAGGAGAAGAAACTGAGGGAAAGGAAGAAAAAGGGAGAAGAAGGGCTGCCGTGAAAGAAAAGGACCAAAAACCCGGCTGCCCGCATTTTGGCTAACTGGCCTGCTCCTTCAGCTGCACGTTTGGGATAATTGCTCTAATGAAATGTATATTAACATTTCTAATTACAGTTATTATGCGTGGAGTCCCTTGGGAATGCTTTTAAATGGTTTGGGCTTGGCCTGTGTGGAGATTGGTTTGAGTGCGATTTGTTTGGGATGCGGCAGAGAGGCTAAAGTGCGCGGGGCTAGCGAAACATCGTGCTAATGTGTCCGAGCGGCGGCCTGTCAATCAGCACCGTTTCCCTGGCTGCAGCCGCCCCCCGCAAAGTCAGCTTGTTGACCGACGGAGGCCACCGTCGCCAACCCTGCCGAGTTTGTTTGAGGGAGCGTCCGTTAAAGCTGACGCCTCAGACGTTGTTGGCTACATTTCCGCCTTTAAATAACTGTTGTGTCTTTGTGTGCGTTTGCATGAATGTGTATGTGTGTGTGTGTTCATGCCCGAGAGTGTGTCAGTTAAAATAGCCATTCAGTGGTCTGAAATGCGACATGCCAAGGCAAAATAATAATAATAATTTTTTATGTAATATATTGACAGCTTTGATACTGTGCAATGTATTCATCCTTGACTTATGTAATTATATTGAATCAAATCAAAATGAAATGTAAAGTGTTGTCTGTCATATTTTGACACTTTTTCTTTTTTACTACTGAGCAAAAGAGGTGCAGAATCAGAGAATGAAACTGAAGCCATTACAGTCCATTCAGCCTTGATTCACTTTGTCTTTTAGTGTCAGCAATTAATTCACCAACATTTATTTAAGAACACTTGCTTGAGTGCAATACAGAAAATTGAAGACCAATTTCAGCTTGATTGGATCTACCACGACTCAATGATAACTGTCTTGAACAGCAGGTGGCAATATCTTTGAGCCTCCTGTGACAGATCAAAATGAACGCATAAAGCTGTAGATGATGTACGTCTTCAGAGTATCACCCCGGTCTCACGTTTTCCTGCAATATGCACGCGAAACGGTGCCATGTAGCTGACAGAGGAGTGTACACGGGTGTCAGTATCGAGTGTCTCGGAGGGAACGACTCCCTGTTAACACAATAAACAGGAACTACCTTTGAAATTGTCCGCCGCGAACAAACATTTCCTGGGTCCGAGCTGGGCGGGGCTGCACGTGCTCTATGGTTCCCATTAGGCCGGGATCAGAGGCTGGGGCTGCTGTTTATTTGAGCTGTTCTCAGGGCCCTGCCTCTCCCAGCGACGCTCTTGTTTGGTCGATCGCGTTACAACTTGAGGGGTGTATGAAAGGAACCTCTTCACTGGGGCCGAGGCCCTTGACTGAATTACAGGGGCTGTTTTGACTGGCTGCCGTCCCCCATTCCGACCGCACTGTCGAGAGGCCGAAAGGACCCGGGCGTGAGGACGGCCAAACAAGACGGACGCGCGTACGCCGTACTCACGCCCACACAGAAACAGCCACACACACTACACACGCGCACACACACTGTGCGCACATACATGAAGGAACATGGACGCCCAAACAAGATAGACACATGTATGGCCTGCACACGCCCCTCACAGAAACAGTCACACACACTACACATGTACATGCGGGAACATACACACATGATCACAAATACATGCACATACACAGTTATAGACGCAAACACTGTGCACACACACTTTCTCTGAGTTTAATTTTGCTGTACGTATTAAGAACACAAGTTAATTTGAAGCAGACATGTATATTGAAATGTAATTCTAAGGCAAATTACTGATGTGTTTCCTGAGAATATTACATTTTACCCTCTGTAATACTATTCTAAGAAATTATAATGCAAAAAATGTGTTGTAGTACAGAAAGAGAATATTCATTCTGTTGCCTGTATTTTAACGGTCACAACTATTTTGAGATTGCAGAGAATTGAAAATAATTTTAAAATTGAACATTTTTTTCCTCAGAAAACTTGCCATTTGTGAGGGAACCTGCAAAGAAAGTAGGCTCATTCAAGTTTTGATTTGTATGTTTTAAGTGTTGATAAGGTTTTTGAGATTTCTGCTAGCTTCCTATTAATATTAGAATTGCAGAAATGATGGCTTCTTTTATAAACCAATCAGAAACATTTTTGGCGGTGATTTGTGTAGCTGTTGTTGGATTGAGGAGAAAATCCAGCCCAGCCTTGTAATAGAGAGGCAATCCAGCCAGGAAAACACTTCACACTAGATGATGCAAACATAATGGTCTTTATTTCTGCAGCAAAAGTATACTTCCTGAAGAAGGCGTAAAAATGGCTATGTAGCCGCATGTGTGTTTGTGCCACTTGCAACCATCTTGCTGGGTGGAAAAATTCTACTTTGTTTTCTTGACTGGCCGCCTGCATCTGTTATCTCATGCACTCTCTTCACCTGCCTGTTCAAGGAGTGGAAGATAGGACACAGCTTTTATTATTAGGACATCTGAACCACAAAAAACCAGCTCTGATTGGATGAAAATTAAAAGCATGTTTGAATAGAATAGAATAAAACAATTATATAGCCTCTAAAGTATAACAACAGTATGGATAAAACGTTATCTCTTCACAATGTGTCTGACTGAATTGTGCCTTGCCTTTCTATTTGGCAAATTGTTTTAAGGATTTACCACCCTTGGAAGCCTTGGTATAAAAATGAAATTGATTGGTCAATTTATTGAGTTAAACAGGGAAACAGACTGAACTACCAGCCCTCGCAGGCATCTTTACCAAAGTGGATGGGATTAGAGGTGAAAGAAAAAGTGGGCAGTTTACTCTAATGACCATACTGCGTCAGTAATAGACCGACCCAAAGCGTGCGTTATTTTGTAAGCATTGTCTTCCGATAATAAAGAGCATGTCTTTTCTGTGATGTTTTTGCCAATTATACTCCTTCAGCCCTGTGCTAAAGGGCTTTTCATTAAGCGGGGCCACATAATGGTGTCAAAATCCATTTTGAGATGCTGTAATGCAACAGTTTACAAGTCCCCATAAACCCCCAACTAGCTGCCATAATGAGCAGCAATCATGAATGGAAACTTTGGAGTTTCTTGCTTCCCCTGTTCTGAGAGAATCCAAACACAAGACGCGACACAAAGCAAAGGTCAAGTAAAAAGAGAAAAAGGCCTTGATTGGTCCTCCATGGCATTAAGTAGCCGAGGAGTGGCTGGGTTCAGGCCTGAGCTTTGTGTCCTGCGATGTAGGCGCGTTCTTTCATTCGCTATTGTGAAACCGAGGCCGTTTGTGTTTTAGGTAGCTGGGCTGGGCCGAGGGACGGAACACTCGCAGACAAACCTGGTGTCACACGGGCTGGGGTCAGAGGTCAAGTTGGACGGAGGAGATTAAGCCACTCTGTGAAGTCTCCATTGTATGGATGTCTTCTGTTTCGGTAAATAGATTGTGCTGGCTGGCCCCATTGTGTGATTTTCGGAATTTTTAACAGTTTGACATAAAATCTGCAGAAACTATGCACTAGTTTATTTAGGAAAAGTAAGGTCTTCACTCTGATTTAATTCAGGTCATATAACTGTTACTGTGCAGGGATTCAAAACATTAATAAAAAATCTGCCATTCTCTGTAACAGTGCCAATTTCGAACTATGTCAAACAACAACTGATAAGCATATTGAAATGCATGTACATAATATAGTAAATACATTTTTCAAACGTGTGGTGCCATGGTGATTCCATAGGAACACACTAGGGACAAATGTGTGCATGGAACTGTCTTTTGGATGATGCCTTCTATTATCTTGACTCACAGCACTTCATGAATGTGTCTTTATGATTCATGAAAAATGCCATGTAATGGCAGTTTGTTTATATGGACCTGAAGACGGACTTAGGCAACCCTGCAGCAGTCAAAACATATCTGAGAAATAATAATAATATTACATTCAGCAATACAATCAAAACAACATTTATTTCACATAAAATAAAATATAAAATACAACACTATAAATGAGACAATGTAAATAAAATCTAAAACAATATCATTGAAAGAATACAGAATAAAATAACAAAAAACAGTGATAAAAAATAGAACATAATAAAACTGTGAGCACAAGTGTTTTGGTTCCATGGTGGAAATGAACTAAACACTGGTAGTAAATAACAGTATGTTTTTGTTGGGACACACAAATGGTTTTCTGACCTGCGTTAGACTGCTGCTCATGCACTGCATGTGCAATGGATGCATGTGGTGTAACCCCAGTGTAAGGGCTGGCCATCTGTATGTAAACTGGCATTGACATCGCTTCATCATCCATTGGACAGGGAGGGGGGATCAAATGCAAGTCAATCAAAAACTGTACTCCCAGATTATTGATTTTGTATTCATCAATGATCACAGATTGTGATGATCTCCAAATCAGACCACAGTATGCTTGGATTTAAATGTATAGACCTGTTTCCCGCAGTGCTCACCTGGCTATTATTTAGCAGCTTCAATTCAAAATGTAGTGCCTCTATCTGAAATCACTCTTTGCTTGACTTGCTTGGTAACGGTCAGTGATTTGAAGGAAAAATACGTGTAGACATGCTGCATTCGTGCTGGTCTTCAGAGTGTTGGGTGGTCATGGCGCCTTGCGATATATTTACCATGTCTAAAGATGCCATTCACCCATGTGGCCAAGTGTTCCCAGAAGCTGAAAGTGACCATAAATCAGTAAAACGGAATGAATTTGTAATCGCAAGTTGCATTTCAATAACTGAAGACCATAATTGCTAAAATGTTCTGGCAAAGAACATGAAGGCCATTGCCTACGCAGTTGTAAAAGCTGAATTAGGAACTCTTTACAGACCACAGAAGATGCTCAGGAAACTGATGAAGATGCCCTCCATGTCAAAACTTTCAGTTCCACCTGGTTCCTGCTACCTAAATTCCATCACAAAGAGCTCTGTGAAAAATAAATAGTTGCAGCTCAAGCATAATTGAATCCTGTTTAGCATAGAATCCTATTGGCTTACACTGGATCAGTTTGAAGTCTCCTTGGGTAAGCCATGCTTTTTAGGCAGAATTGGATATTGAGGTGGCATGGCTGAGGGCATCGCTAATAGCTACGACTTGAATAGTTTACTCTCGTTTCTTATTTATGGTGACATTCGCCCCCTGCAAACAGACCTTTACGTCTCTGAAGTCCTGGTAGCTGGTGGGAGTGTGTTATATTATTGAAAAACCTCAGGAATAAGAGGAAACTTGTGGCTAAAGAAAAACAGGCTATTTTCCCAAGAAAGGAAGATCTCGGGGTCATCTTATGTCATATGTCATCACTATACCTAGCAAAGAAATGGTCATAACACAATCCTGTCATAGTCATACTTGTATTGGTGCTGTCTACGTCATGGCTCAAGGTGGGTTAAGCCATGGGCCTCCATTACGAGCAGATCTTCTGACATCTGGCTTTTTAAAATTTCCAAAACAAGTGTTGGTTTAGTTTATATTTAAATGTGTTTTTATCACCATTATCAGATGCCATTATTGTAGAAATTCTGGATATCTCAGGACCCATCAGCATAGGTTGTGATGACAAGCCCAATCAAGGACATGAAGGCGTCACTCTTTTTTTGAAGAATGACAGTGCCGAGGGAGATCTGCGTAATGCTTGAGACGTAACCTGAAGCAAAAATGTTACCAGCCAAGGTGCGCTGTTTGTTGTCTTGTTAGGATGGGATTTAGTGGGTTAAGGTTTTGTGGCTGTAATTCATATGCTGTAGTGGCTGTGTGTCACAGAGTATTTGTTTTATTGAAAGCAGACAAGGATACTGATGGAGACCTGGATGGATGGGTATGTTGGGCATGTCCAGTCTACTTGTGTCCCGAGCTCTCGGTGCAGTCCTGAGGGTTCCTGTTCATACGCGTGTCTTTCACAGCCTGCCTCCGCGCGATTGGTTCCTGCTCCACTGTAACAGTCTCTTTGTTAACTCGCGACATTAAAATAAATAAATGATCAATTAAATGACAAAACAAATTGAAGTGTCAATCCGCTAGCACTCAAAATGCCCTAAATTCATTACTTTAAAAAGTAGTAGTACACAAAAAAAAAAAAGTGAAAAAATTAAAAGCACTGGGATAGAAAAGCATTTCACTTACCAGCCTCCGATTACTTTTAATTGGGCACCATTTTCTGACAAAATGGCCAGAGCGTGGATGCGGGAGTGCGGCAGATGACAGGTCTAATGACGGAGTACGCGGAATCAGAACAAGTTCTGCGGGAGCCGTGATGGGCTGATATGAAAGGCCGTCAGCTTGACAGAGAGTGGCATAATAAGAGGCCGTCGGCAGGCCCTTAATGCGAGGGTCCGGGCCGGGCCGGAGCGGAGCATGCTCAGTGGGCTCTCCGAGGCCGTCACCCCCCCCACCCCCCCGTCGCGGAGCGGGAGCACCTGCCGCGGCTTCGTCGCGCGTCTCCCTCGCTCCTGCCTGCCGTCGGCGAATTTGCAGGCGGAGTACGGAGAGCTCTTTAAGGAGGAAATGGATCCAAATAATCAGATGTGTTGTTCTTAATTGTCCCAGACGTAAACAGCCGTCGAATGTCTCGGGGCGTTTCACTGTTTGTTCAGGCTAGGAGGCAGCGAAAGATTAAATTAACTTCTTCACACCCCACACTTATCGCAGCAGATGTAAGAAGCAAGTTTTTTTGCCACATCTGCTGGGACTGAAGGTTTTAAGCACTCTTTGTGAAAAATAAAGAAGAATTAATTTAAAAACATTTTTAAACTGTTTGCATTTGGCTAGATCTTTTTTTGAGTCCACCCTCTGTATGAATTTTTTTAAAATATTTTTTTTACTTTGTTTACACAGGGTTACAAATAGAGGTGGAATAACAGTGTAGAAAGTGTCGTGGCCATGAATTGACCCCCGGCCGCATAGGGGGGATTTGAAAGTCAGCTGCCTGTTGCTAGCCGCCGCTAAAGTGTTTGTTACAGTACTGGAGTTCAGACCCACACATGGGGTTATAGTGGATGGTGACATATTTTATGTCCATATATGGGTGTGCATAGACTATGAGTACATTTCACATTGAAACCCTGTGAATAGACTGAATTGTTGAATTGTTATGCATTAACGTCACAGTGCTGAGTGGCATAGTATTGAAAATGAATGAGACTGTATTGAGACGCCCGCAATCCCTGTCGAAGAACAGCCCAGAGTGTTGATGTCTGGCTTCTCCAAACGAGACACAGTAAAACTGCCTACCTTCTGCCATGTCTGTGCAGATCTTATTTTTTGATTGGGGTTCCTCCTCCGACCAGCTGGAAACTGAAGTGGATTAATTAATGTAAATGTAAACCTTATTAATCGACGTGTCCTGCAGTACATGTCTGTCAGCTGTCCGTTGTTTTACTTACTTGTTCTTCTGCCAGGATGACTGCTGGTCTATTTAGTGTAGTCATATAAAGCAGTCCTCTTCATAATGGGTGCCAGGGTTGCATGTGTGGGACTGTAGGCATGCTTTGGGGATACAGTGCCCACAGAATTACCTCTTCAACCGGCTGCATCTTTCCCAGTCACCGGTCCCTTTGGCTCGTGGTCCAGAAAGGAAACCAAATGCAGCCCAAAATGGCCGCAGCCGCAGAGCAGCTTTGTATCTCCTCCCGCCACTGTGTGAGCAGCGTCCTGTGCTTTGAAAACATTAATTGCTTCTCTTTTGTCTTCGCATTTGCAGGCAGCCATTCGGAGGTGACATCATATTTTTCCCCCCAAGACAAAGAGGAATTTAATTGCTGCTTGCTGAGCTTAGGGAATCAAATCTGCCAATCAGTCATGCAGTGCGATTGTCTTCTCAACACATTAACAGTAAGCCACGCCCTGCCCTTCCAAAACCCTCCCTACGTCTCCAAAGACATCTTTGAAGTAGATGATTTAATGACAGTATGGGTCTTCCGGATGGCAGTATAGTACCAGGCTGTGGGCATGTGTGTGAGTGCGTGCATGTCTGTGAGTGAGTGTGTGCAAGTGTGTTTGCATGTGTGTTTATGTGTGTGTGTGTGCATGCGTGCGTGTGTGTGTGTGTGTATGTGCATGAGAAAGAAAGAGAGATGGGAGAGAGTTTAAAGACATGAGCATTATGGATTTCCCATACCGAAATGAATAAAAGGACTGAGCAATTCTTGTCCTCATAGGTAAAGCATGATAGAAAGAAGATACAGAAAAGAGTGGATCCTCAGAAGTACATGTCTCCTGGGCATGGCATTCTGAAGGCCTCACTTCAGTCAATGATTTGTTTTTAGATTCATCAAAAATATATCCATCCCAATGAGATTTACTTTGAATGATGTGTCTTAACTCACTCTTATCAGATACGGGCACCCCTGCTAAATGCCAGTGGGAACATTGCAAGCTTTACTCACTGTCATAAAATTGGGGGTAAACAGTGAATGATCAGCATAAGGCCAAATGCTCTTTCGCTGCCATGCGAAGATGGTCATTCCTGACCATGTCTGGCTCGTGCATGGCACAGATTTCACTGCGCTCGTCCAAAGAAACAACAGCAGCAAACTGAAAATGCTAGCCCGAAAATTGTAATGTATGTAATGTAAAACAGAAACACAGCTAGAATTTTACCTACACCATAATTTTGGAAGAACAGTAAGTTATAGTGCTGAAGAACCAGATCAAATAGGCCTAGCTTCTGCACACTTGGTTTTAGCAGCGTGCTGCAGCTTTTCAGGAAGTAAGCCTGGTGTCAAATGAAAATGAGATTTCTTAACAAACTGGTCAGTAAAATGACAAACCTTGTAGGGTGACAGTGACAGGTGCCCCTAAAATGTCGGCCGTAAATGTTGTTAAACCTTCAACCTGGCCTGCGGCTTGAGACTGTTGGTGAGAATAATGAAGAGAAAAATGTAATCATGTAATAATGATCATTCTCTACCCCATCTCTCTACCCCATCGTTACTGGAACACACATTGTTGGTGGCATCCAGGCAGGAGATTCCTGAAAAGGATGCCAGTTACAAACCTTGGAGAATTTTCTAGATAACACCCCTCCTCCCCCCCCTCCCCCTTTGTTCTGTTTTTAAAAGGATGCTGGTTTCTGTTGAATCCTGCTTTTTAAAACATCTACAATCCATTATCGAGAGCTCTAATGAAATCCTGAAATTATTGTCAGGATAAACGGGGGAGGAGGAGTGAAAAATAAATGTAAAACAGCAAAAAAAAAAAAAAAAAACACAAGCATGAAAAATGAATGGAGCTCAAGCATTAATCTATAGGTTTTTTTTCCTCTTAATTTAGCCATTATTAAAATGTTCTGTGAATGTAGCATGAACATTAGCCCCCTTCTGAGCTATTATCCCAGCTGTCTGGTGTTGCAATTTCACACATCACTGATTCAGACAACCAGTCTACTTGAGTCTGCCTGCCCTGGATTTTACCTTATTTAGGTAATCCACCACGAACAAAAACCATGTAACGGAAATGTTACAAATATCAAATAATTTTGAATTTAAAAAGCGATACTGAAGATTTTTTAAGCAGCTGTAGAGCCCAGGTAGATCAAATACAATGCAACGGACTTGATGCAGCTTTGTAGCAAACATACAGATGCTAACAGACACATTCAGTTTGTTTAGTCAGACTGATTGATGAGGAGGAAAATGGAGGGAGGAAATGTGATGAAATAAGGTCTTTAATGTTGTATGTTAGATCACTTGCTGAATGAGCACATTCAGGTCCCACAAGCGAATTCAGGTCCCTATTGCTGTGTTAGCTCTTTAATGTATTGTGGCAATAACTGCCATGGTTGCATAGGAGATTGCCACAACCTGAATACCATTTCGACAATATCAGATGCCCTGGACTATGCTGAAGCAGCTTCCTTCATCCACCCATTATGTTAATTCATAATGTCTAATACATGAATGACAGCAGCTAAAAAATGTAACTGCCAAACAGGGGAAGATATGCGTTCACCGACTATTGTGTTAGGTACACATATCCAGTACCAGGTAGGACCCCCTTTTGCCTCGAGCCTGAATTCTTCACAGCATGTATTCAACAAGGTGCTGGAAACATTCTTTGGGGATGTTGGTCCATGCCGCCTCAACTGCGTCATGCAGTTCCTGCAGATCTTCGGCCCCACATTCATACTGCAAGCCTCATCCCAAATGTGCTCTATTGGATTGATATCTGAGTCACTATCATGTTTATAGAACCAACTTGAGATGATGTGTGCTTTATGACATGGCACATTATACTGCTGGCAGTATCCATTTGTAAAAAAATGGTAGACTGTGGCCGTAAAGGGATGTACATGGTCAGCAACAATGCTTGGGTATGCTGTGGAATACAAATGATGCTCAATTGGTATTACCGGGCATACTGTGGTTTAAGGAAACATTCCCCTCACTATTACACCACCACCAGCAGCCTACACCGTTAACACAAGGCAGGATAGATCCGTGGATTCATGCTGTTTTTGCCAGATTCTGAACCTACTGTCTGCATGCCGCAGCAGTTTCTTCAGACCAGGCTAAATTCTAGAGACTGTAGTGCATAAAAATCCCAGGAGGGCAGCTGTTTCGAGATGCTGGAACCACCATGTCTGGCACCAACAATCATACCATGGGCAGAGTCCCTTAAGTCATACGTCTTGCCCATTCTAATGTTTAATCGAACAAGAACTAGAGCTCTTTACCATATCCACATGCTGTATGTATTGAGTTGTAGCCTCATGATTCGGTGCTCAGAGGAGCAAGGCTCTTTGCATTAACGAGCAGTTGTACCTAATAAACTGGCCAGTCCATGTACATTATTCATGTTCAGTGGGGTTACATACAAACAGTTCTGTGCTGCCATTTTTTGCATCGTAATTCATATGACCCTGACTCTTTTTTTTTGTTGAGCCAGCAAGACCTAAATAAAATGAGTTTTTACTCGCTGAAAAAAAGTAGGAACAAAACAAAATACGATTCTGATATTTCGAAGTCGTAAAAAAACGTAACCATTCTTTTTGTCTCTTGTTGTTGTGAACTAGTTTAAGTGAATTGAAAAGTATTACTATTGAGTGCTGAACTTGTTCCAAGTTGCAGCTTGGAACTACGCGTGCACGTGTACGCATTCAGACCCATGCTCGTATGCAGAGGGAATCGTCACGGTCTGGCCTGTGGTGTGTGATCGAGGTTTCCTTGGCGTTCGTTTGGACTGTGCCGCTCAAGGACCTGCCAAGTGAATTGTTAATAACGTGATATTCTCCCTGCACATTTTTTCCATGGGAATTGCTGGGCCGCTGTTGAATGTAGACATGTAACACTGACGCAAACAGTCAGCGGTGTATATAGGAGGCCTAGCTTCCCTTGCAGAGTAACCACAGGAACAATTTTTCTTCAGGAAGAAAATAGTTTGCTATTTCTATTTAAGCCTGCAGTTTTGAATAATGCACACAATACTTGAATCTTTGTGGGCTTAGTGCGTAGTAGAACAGAGTTTTATAATGAAAAAATAACCAGCAGACAAGCTTTAAGCTTTATTCTTGTTACACAATTATTCTAATTGCTTTATATGCTGATGCTATCTTAATAATATGTTTGAGTGAAAAGCAGCAATATCAGAAATTGTAAATATAAGTAAAGAATAGACATTTTTTTTAAAGCAATTAGCTATGGAATATATCTGGCTCCAAATACTTTATTTGGGCAAATAATAAAAGTAAGCTTCAAGATTCTGTATGTGTCAAAATGTAATTTTTCTCCAAAGACATTTTGGTAGTTCTCTAGACAGGGTGTGTGGATCTGAATTTTCTAAGCTGCAGTTTTGAAATGTGAGGAGTGGTCTTTTTTTAAAAGGGCAAAATAACATTTACATTTGCTTGTTTTGTTCTCAGAATATTTTTTCAGACTCAAATATGTGTGCAGAATTGTGGATATTTTTGGAAAGGGACAGAGATGCTGGCATTTCTTTGAAGGAGAGACAGTGTATGCTGATGTGAGATTTGTTTTTTTCCCAATTTTAATGGGCCTTGCAAAATTATAATATTAACAAAATGATTAGTCTATTAATCATGTGATCAAGGATTTTCTCTGCTCTCCCATTCATCTCCATGTCAGATTCACATCCGCAGAATGTGAAGCACACAGTTAAAATATAGGTTATAGGGGTTTAGGCTGCAAACTTAAATTACTGAAAATGCTATTAATATATAGTGCGTTTTTCCATGAGAACTGCATGTATTTATTAAACATACACGCATAAATACGTACTGCACGTTTGAAGGAGTTGTATTTTTGGTCTGATACACGAGGATTATATGAGGATTTCTAAAGAGGTAGGGGGGAATAGCAATTATTGGAGTGATTGTCCCATGCCCTGAAAGGCAATCAGCATGAGGATTGGAAACAACTCTGGAACACCTATGGAACAGGCATTATCCTGGTATGAGGTTGCTTTCGGCTCAAAGAAGCTGGCAATTTCCAGCAGCACCTGGCGCCCAGTCCCCCTCAGAGCTCGTCCCTCCCCACCCACCCACCCCTCCGCCCCTTTCCAATGGCTAATTCCCCTCTGCTTCCGCTTCCCTTTCTCCCTACATTGTCTCTCCGAACACAGGGACAGGAAAGCAACTGTCAAAAGAAGCAAAAAAAGACGGGGAAAAAAGGTTTAGTAAAACCCAAAGTACTTCTTTGAGAGAAAAAACAAACCCTTTAGAAAAAAGGGCTGAGCATCCAACTCCAAGCAGAATTTATACCAAATATGCATATTTAATAATCAATATACAAGCTTACTTAGAGATCATATTTGGTTCCAGGTTTGTTTGGGATCTTATTATTTCTGCCTCCACTGGACCTGAGAGTTGTGGTGCTGACATTTTGGATACACTGCTAGAAACATTCTAGTGCCATGTTGAAGGACTGATCCATCTACTGCATTACAGGGCACCTTGAGCTCCTACCCCTCAACACAGCAATACATCTGTTCCTCATAAACAAGTGTCGCAGTACTGCAGTTCTTGATTATTGCTGTCTCTCTCTTTCTCTCTCTCTATCTGTTTCTCCCTCTCAAGATTGATAAGCAGAGCATCAACCTTGTTGGCTGCAGTCCTGTCGGGTTATGACAAAGTCAAAAGGCCTTCAGTCCAGTAGCTTTTGCTGCTACGCACATTATCATCTGGGTGTCTGGAGCCCTAATTGTTATAATGCAGCTTTGCCCATTTATTTGTTTAATTTGTAAAGAGGGGGTATGCTTTAGAAGGCCATTCTCCCCAACCCCCCCCCCCCCCCCAACCCCAACCCCAACCCCCCGCCCCCCAGTGAGATGTTGATGAAGCCTGGATTGGTGTAGCAGTGGAGAGAGCAGCCACATCATTACCCTCCCCATTGAGGGGACCCCATTGACTTGCTCACCCACTGGCTCAAGGGGATGGATTATCCCTTCTTGGCCAGTGCCTTGTTATCACCCTGCCGTCACCCCAACCCCCTTTCCATCTTTACCATTTTCGCTCTTTCAAAGCCTTGGCTTCTGGGAAGCAACAGTAGGAGCCTTTGCATGCCTTGGGTGTCTTTGGATTATGAAATTAATGGCAACACCATCAGTTTTTAAATTTAATTTGTTTCTGGTGGGCTGCACGGTGGTGCAGTGAGTAGTGCTGCTGCCTCACAGCAAGAAGGTACCGAGTGTTAATCTTTGTGCCTTTCTGTGCGGAGTTTGCATATTCTCCCTGTATCTGCGTGGATTTCCTCTAAGTATTGTGGTTTCCTCCCATAATCAACAGTCATGCGAGTTAGGCTAATTGGAGAAGCTAAATTGTCTTTGGCGTATAAATGTGTGATGGTGTGTGGGCCTGACGATGGACTGATGACCTGTCCAGGATGCAGGATGTATTTCTGCATCTTGCCAATGCATGTTGAGATGGGCTTCAGCCCCCCCCCCCCCCCCCCCCCCCCCCGTCTTCGTCCCCCCCCCATCCCCCACATGACCCTGACCAAGAGTAAGAAGTTTAGAAAATGGATGGATGGATGGATGGAACTCATTTCTCATGAGCACAACCAGAACTTATGTGGTGACAACTGGCACTATTAGATTCTTTTCCTCTCGTGTCAAAACAATCCTCAACCAGCTATTTGCTCTGTTCCAGTTTTGATGGCCCTTGTATTTCTGTCTGTCCCTCTTGTTCATGAGGAGAATGATTGGCTTCTGAATGCAGGCCAACTTGCTACCTGTATCTTGGCAGGTTTAAGTATTTAAGTTTTTACATGTAAAAGGAATATGCTAATTAAAGCTAACACACAGGCAGCGATAATATACACCAGATAACACGCAAAGATCGAGCCTTCTAAAATCACCAAATTGTATTGCTACACAGCAGATTTTCATGTTGTTGCGTATTTCCATTGAATGCTCATGAAAGTGAACTGATTTTTGAGAACCCCAACCCTCATGTTGAATTTTTTTTGCATCACATGATGCACAGAACCATCTTCATCAGTACATTCGTGTGCAAATATTCCCAGTAACAGGGTAGCTCAATACAAGGTGGGCACAAAACGGCCTCAGCATTTTTCAATACGTTTGACTTGATTTAAATGCAAGTATTACTATTGCATTTTACAGTGAGTTTATCTCGAGGACAAATGTTGATTGAATCCAAGCCTAGACGTCTTCTAAGAGCTCGGACTGCTTGCGACATTCATGTTGACCCGCAGCTGAGCTGATGCGTGGGAACAATGCTCACGCCATGAGCCTGCCTTTGAAACCTGCTCTTGTTGTCACTTTTGTAAACTATATGTGATTTATTCAGACACTGAAATACAACATCATTTTAATATCATAGAATTTTTGTTGTTGTTTCCAACATTTTGCAACAGCTGTTTTTCTATCTTAGGGTGGAAGAATAAAATGTGTTACTTATTTGTGAAGTCAGATTGCAAGGATTCCTTTGTGAAAGCCACTAGGATTCTTTAAGAAGAGGGTTATGGAGTTGGCTGCTTTGGCAATTGGCCAGGACTGAAGTTTTTTTTCACTGGGCTGAAATGCAAATTATAAATATAGAGCAGCCTATATGAGAGGTTTTGGAACTGACATATATATATATATATATATTCCTGGGCGAATATTCCTCAAATTACATATTGTTGTGGGCCTGCAATTTTTTATCCGAATTCAGAACTGTTAAATCTGTAAACATTGTGTCATGACAGCAGTATTCACTCTTTCCAATATTGGCAGTTCAAGCTCATGCTTAGCCATGCACTGGAGCAATATCTGTCTGCTTTTACAGACCTCATGACTTGGAGCCACAATGCAGGCCCAGTGCCAAGCAGTCTGATTAATTAGAGAGTTTAAAAAATGATTGTTTAATCACTCTACACTTCATGGTTAACGATCTGACTGGACTCACATTTTAGATGGATACATCTACAATATTTAAGAATTGTACAGATTAAGATCTTAGTAGAATGGAACACAAAATGTCAGGATAGGAAGAGGATGATTAGAGTAATTAAGAATTAAATGAATCTTTCTTTCTAGTACCAGAATCGTTTGTTTAAAATACTGCCCGAAGGTGTTGAGCTGAAGAGTTGGAATATTTTGAGACATTAACGGTTTCATTATTTTTTTTCTCTGATTACATTTTACCAGCTTGTGTGTCCAAAAAGGATAGTTATTCTTTAAAAAAAAGGCTTTTGTTAAAATTATAAAATTATATGCTGGAATCTTGGTATCATAAATATGAATATTAGTTCTATAAAAACTATACTTTTTAACGACTGTAGCTATTATGTATTGTTAGTATTTCCTGAGATATTTTGTGCATGTTTAAAAGATGTAGGTCAAAACTATTTCGTGCGTTTGACCGTTGTAAATTCTGTTCAGTTCTGTACCTGGGTTAGAATAATTTTTAAAGTTAGGATCAGGTCAATTTTTTTAAAGTCCTAAAAGTCTTACTTTTAGAGGACATATAATTTTATATGGATCACGATGTACATGGTTACGTGTGTTTTACTCACAAAACGATTTCTTAAGGTATTGAACCTATTTATATTGGTCATATTGATAATAGAGCAATGCGAAAATGTATTCTAACACAAAACAACCTTAAATAAGACGACTTCACGCTGTTAGACTGTCAAAATGCATTAAAATGTTTAAAACAATATTTTTGGACTTCAATGAATACAGCCATTTCTGAGATGAGGGCCTTATATTTAGGCTATGTGTAACCCAATGTTGAGAATAGGGCTTTTGCGCATTGCCGGAGGTGTATACCTGCAAAAACAAATTCACCCTTCCAGATCCCCCCTTGTAAATGGATTGGTCAGTAATTACTGATTGTTTCGGGATTTCCCGTTCTTTTTGAAGAGCCTAAAATACAAAGTTTCACGGTTTTGTATAAAGAGCTTTGTATGTTGCTTTCCTGGTCCTGAATATTCACGTTTCTAATTATAAGAAACGGAGCACTAGTAGGCCTAAGCATTGATCTGTGGATTTAACTGTCCCTTTAGGCCAGGCACCCAGTGGGAAGTCTACAGGGTCATACAACAAAAGACACAGGAGAGCTATTCATTTGCAAACTTTCCTTCGTGAAGTTTGGTATTAAAAGAATATGATTCGAACTATAGCAACCAACCGAAATGCTCCTAACTCAACTTCGGTTTTTTTAAATATAGATTGAAGGGTTGAATGAACACTAAAAGCGGAAGTAAAAACAAAAACAAATATATTTTGCTAGGATTCACATAGGCCTTCTTTACACGATAACGTAACTGCTTTTGATCTGCCTATTACCTTAGCTTTGGCGAAAGATCCTTTCTGACGCTACATTTCTCTTTACACCATTCAGCAAGCATGTGATCTATGAGGGATGGGCTTTCGGTAGTAACGTGTATTAAATAAAAAAGATTCTTTTTGCTTGTTTATAAAGCCTACACAACTTGAGCATTACTTGTTCTTTGGAAAATAGGTAATTCTTTATTCTATTCGAATTAGATAATATAACTGTACTTTAAAGGCAAGACGGGATTCCATTAAAGTAATTTAATAGTTTTGGAGGATATGGAGTAGGCCTACACTTCTCTCTTTGTGCGCTTTAGACAATATACCTTGAATGGAAAGCAAAAAATAGTACATGTCCGCAAGTTCGAATAGATTTGTGGATAAAATGTTTCACTTTTTTTTTTATTGTAGTGAAAAATAATGCTATCACAAAACCACCACTAAATTACTATTCCTGATGAAAATATCGGCATGTTAGCAATGGCATTTGTCAGAAACACCCCACTCCTACGGCCTTTGACGTACAACCTACCGACGAGTGACTGGAAGTCAATATCCAAGGGAGAGTTCTCTATACGCTATCGTTGAAGACCACCCGCAGAGGTGTGAAAGCATCCCAGACCTCTTCTCCATTCACGCACCGTGGACATGCAAACCCAGCTTAACTGAGACTAAAGTAAGCGAGTCGGTGTAAAGTGAACTGCGTGATTTCTAATCAAAACATGGGTGCACCAAACCTCCTGCTAAGTTCTTTCACAGCATGCCAGGGGTAACTGTGCCAGGTGGGCCTGTGGCCTGTCCTGTGTATGAGGGCACGACACTTGATTTTATCTTATCAGGCGCTGCCGACAATTAGACTGTACCCATAGACTGTCTTTTGTTCTTTCTCCTCAACTTTTACTTCGAAAACACTGATAAAGGACCTCCTTGAAGTTTAGCCTTTAGACATGAGTAGGGGGAGGGAGAGTCGGAAGAACTCTGCCTGTGATGTATAGTGGAAAGTGTAAAGTATGTCAATTGCTCATTAATACGTCTTACATTACTGTTGAAAATGAGACCGTCAAATTACGAGACACCCAACTTGCATTAGCTTTGTAGAACATCTGCATCATTGAATGAATGTACGCTCCGCGGGGACCCATTAAGTTCTATTCGTATGCGATCTTTGTGGATAAATGCATCAAGCTTTTGGACACCTTACCATATGGTAAGGAATTAAGGAGACTCGTTGGCTATAAAATTTATTACCTCCGAAGATTCCTCGACAGTTTAAGAAAACATGATTTCGGTCGGGAAAGCTGAGAGCACCTGCAAAAATTAACAACAGTTTAATGGCCTAACAGGTGTAAACATAGACAAGTTCCGACGAGTTCCTCTAAGGCATATACAGACTGGAAGCCTAAATTCAGTATCAATGAGACTGATAATACATTATCAGACAGAGGCCAAAAGAAAACCTTAATGACCAAACAAAAATGTTTAGTCCCATTCACCAAAACATGTTTTGTAATAAGCTACAGATGACACAAAACAGGAAGCTATCCCTGAACAGCACTGTTCTAAGTAACGAAAGGTTTTTTCGAAAATGTTTCAAGAGTGCTGATGTAAGTACGTAGTCAATACTCAATGAGAAGACTGGGCATGGATTTGAAGTGGGCCAAGATAATTCAATGTTTGAGGAACGTTAAATAGTTGAGTCTCTATTTATAGTGCGAGTAGCTAATTATCAAATGACCCAATTGAACTATTTCCATTTAAATGAACTGTGACTGGATTTCTTAATTAATTATTAGAGGAGAAAACACCATGGATATTTGTATTTCATTTGAAACAAATTTCTACAAAAAGACAGCATGTTGACTCCGAATGATAGGATCTACAATTATTACATGATTTAAACATGCGTAATGGTTTCTTCCAATATTCTATTATTATCGAAGTACTCTATATATTATTGTTCAAGCTTTAGCATTACAATAAGCCTTTTACAACGTTTCCTTATCCCAATAAATCTAGGTGGGAAAAAACAAGCAGACAACAAAAAAACAAAAAACAAAAAAAAAACAAAACAAAAACAAAAAAAAACATAAACAGTGTACTCACAACTGTAATTGAAATGAAAGACAAGCAAACCCAGGAGATGTACGTTGTATATCGGCTCTGTTAATTTTACGGGGTTAAAAAGTTTAGCAACGAAATTAGACATCGTCAGCAGACGGTGTTTGCAAACAAGGCTTAAAGATAGCCAGATCTAAATGAAGTAGTAAATAGGTGCATGCATGGCATCGTTGCATTAATTTCAAACAAGTAACGTGTTCCATAAATTTTCATATCGAGTATGCGCACATGGCATGTCACTGCATTAGTATAAATCTCACAATGTACGAAACAGATTCGTAACCGTTCTGATAACTGACTTGGTTGTAATTTTGTATAGGCTCGCTAAGTTTTTCGCAAAATTTTGGGAAATGTATTTTCAACATGACTATATAATAATATGGGCTCAATAGAGGGAAATTATAAAGGATACACATGTATAATGATCCGCATTGGTCCACTTGCATATTCAGAGCTCAATTAAAGTGAAAAAGGTATTTATCTTCTACATAACGAAAATCACTTTCAGATAAGCATAACCAGAGGGTTTCAACCAGTATGAACTTAACAGCATTATGACGGCGTTATTTCGACTGCCAGATCGCGTTCTTCTTCTCTTTATGTGATCTACATGATGACAACATCAGTAGTCAGAATTTTAGATAGTTCCAACTGCCAACGGTTGTAGGTACAAGGTAATATAACCTAGGCTACAGCTGCGGTTATGCAGTGCTACTGCATCATCACTTGAAGGCTAGTAGCCTAGGCTACAAAAGTTATTAAATGGCCATACAGTATATGCTTACACAGTACGTTTTTTCATACGATATATGCATGTAAATAAATAAGTAAATAAACTGCAATTACGACACCATTTTCATTTTTGGCGTAAATCTTAGAGTATATCATATCATACGGGGGCTATACTAAAGCTTTCTGCATTCAAGTTCATGTAAGACAAGGCAAACTTGAAAATGTGAATGTGAAGAGTCAGTAATATAGCATTTTTTTTTATTAATAGGTGCACATGGAAGTCGTGTGGGCCCTAACCTAACTTTTATCCAGTTTGTCTTTAAGACTACAGTGGGTCCTGCTGGACCAAGGACTACACAAGGACTTTGAGAAAAATACTTTTTGGCAGCGGCAAACACCGATCTGGTAGACTAGATATTCCACTTCAAATCCCTCTAGGTCGGCCTTCAGTGCGTTGTTTGCAGCTGTAGACTACAATGGGGTATTATTAAAAATATCTATTGCTGTCCAAAACTGAACAAATTGACTGCTAAATTTTAGAGAGTCTGTCTTGCAAAATTCCCAATACTTTTTGTTACGGAGTTTATGACATAATAAGTAGCCTAATCAAGATGGCTTTCGTGTGTGATTAAAATGTTTATCTTCCCTGATCTACTCCTTAAAAATCGCACGCATACTGTAGGCTACATAAATTATAAAGATGATGTTGCTATATCTGAAGATGATTGCTTAGGTAAGTGCATGTTGATTTTACGTTGTTGATCTGACTCGCTAATACCATTGTTCCAACATTCATAGGCGAATAGCAAATTTAGTAACGCATACATGAAGAACGACCCAGCTATCTACGGAGTTGTCAGGAAAGCTGCATAAAATTTTCAATGGAACGCAGGAATTTCTGTCCACCGAAATACATCTTGGTCATATTTATTTTCTCCAGATAGCCTACCCAAGACTGCAAAGGCTAGGCATTACAGCAATGAATTATGTCCCCTACACCGAAGACTAGACTACCCAAAACAGACGGTACTAAGAAAAAACAATGGAGTCAAATGGCATTTTATTTAACAAATTCAAACAAATGAAAAAAGAACACTTCAATTTCCTAATCAATGCAGTCAATATGAATGAGGGCGGCTTGAGACTACGATAAGCCCAATAGATCATAGGCGTGTAATATGTAATCATAGGTTTTCAGTTTTCATATTTTTCATTACACCAACATGTCCACGATGGTCTTGGCTCCATCTCTCTTTCTCGCAGAACAACGTTTATTGTTCTTATGAACAGACAGACATAAGAATACAATTTATGGGAATGTTGAATTGTGGCCTGGTGTCTACAGATCAATATCATAGAAAACAAATAGGGGTCATGAATTCGTAGCCTATGCGCTTTGTATGCTATACCAAGTCTAAAAATGATTATACCCTACTTTCGTTATTGTGCCGGTCCATAGGCTAGACTTGGGGGATTTCGGAATCCTCAATGTAGTCTAATTCAATGTATTTCGAGAAATAGTGTTTACCTACTTTTTTGTTCTAAAATGACAGAAGTCGTAGAAATAATGTTGATTGTATAGGCAATAATGGAGGCTTGAACAAGAGTAATACCTGGAGGTGTACAGGCTCACTTGAAAGCACGTAAAGCGCGAGACAATTTAGCCACTGAAATGATAAGGATCACGTTAACTCTTGGTGATGAAGGGCGAATGGAGCCTTCTTGCGCCGGTTATCCGTGAGTCAGGGCTTAGCTAACAAATGTGATTGAGAGGGAGGATACAGGCAAAAGCAAATGTGAGGGTACAACGTCCCTTATCTGACCACACCAATTCCTCCTAATATATCTACTAATAGCCTAGATCTAGTGAAGCTGAGTAGCTCTGCAGATATTGGAATTAATTAACTAATTTGTTTGTCGCTTCCGTCACACAGAAATGACAAAGTATAGTTCTTTAACGCACTGTACGCGACTCAGCGCTCTTACATTACCAACACAAGGCCATAGCCGAAAGGAAGGGTTTGATAGGAAGATATAAAACCAAATCGCCCACTAGGCTACAGCGAGATTGATTTGTAGCCTGTGCGAATACTAACCTACTTTTTAGGTTTCTCGTATATACTACATCACAGTAGGTCCCAATGCATTTGTAATTTTAATACGAACTGTAGCAGCCTATAATTAGGCTACTGTCCATTAGGCTACCTGTTAAACAGACAAGGCTATTTTGAAAAAGTAGTCTACACAGCATGTCTTAGAATTAGGCTACAACTAGGCACAGGATACATTGCAAAATACCGATGAGCGCCTGCATTTCTTTTACACGACCATATCTACGGAAAACATTTTTACCATCATGCCATAGCTCCAAAATACTGCAGCCAGACGTTAGCCTATTACCAACGCAATGCTTTTTTATTCCTTTGAAAACATCTCGCAGAAGGTAACATTCTGGGTATTTCCTTTTTTTTAGGTGTATATCGCGTAATCCTTGGACAAATACTAACATTTCGGAAAGTTTTGATAATGATATGCTGCAACTCGCTATGCATACCCACACAGCACTACAGCTTAGCATTCCTTATTCAACAGGGTTTTCCTACCACTACATAGCGGGACATCGCCATATTGTGACGTCATGTCAAGTAAAAGAACGTGAGCTGTCAGGAAGTATAATGCGCGCCTGCCCAAAATGTGGAAACTCAAAATTAGTGTGTGTGTGTGTGTGAGTGAGTGAGAGAGAGAGAGAGAGAGAGAGAGAGAGAGAGACAGGCAGACAGAGAGAGAGAGAGAGAGAGAGAGAGAGGTGGGATATTGGGTAGCCTAACTTGTGGGCTATTGGCCTATTCAGCAAAAATAGAAATACAAGAAGCCTATAAAATTGATTGACTTCAGCGTCCTATAGCAAAAGTTGACTGCGCTTTCAATACCATTGCATTTTTCTCAATTCATCAATCCACATGTCTACTTAGCTTAAATGTTTAGCTCTGCGTATTAAGTGCTAATGCTCGTATATTGTACTCCTATTTTATTTTAGTTTGCACACTTCATCCTGGAAATGTGTACATCTACAAGATAAATCACAGAACAGAAATGTAGTTTTGAAAATTAATTTTAAAGATTTTATAGGCGATGTTTTAGATTTCTAATAAGAGTAGACACAAATACCAATAGCAATTATTAATTTAGGTTACTTATTTTTGGTGAAGCTTTGGGTTGTCTATCGTATAGACCTTAATTATAATATTTAAATTAATAGACCTATCAGAGTATTGGTATTTTCCTGTTAATTTTCCCCATCCATTTTCTATGGATGTAAACGCTTCGATTCATAATGGCATACTGTGTCTATTATGCACCATGTGTGATTACTTTACATGGAATTCTTACTTTCAGTCTAACTTCCGTAACTCATATTGTCCCAAAGGTATACATGTGCGGCTTTTATACTCAATAGTTTTTTCTTGCAAAATGCTCAAGTCTAAAGAACCTATCCGCTAAGACCACAGTAACACAGGGTCAAGTTAGAAGAGGTGTCGAAGGAATTGACACTGTAACCAAAGCACATTCTTTATGTTCCTGTCAGAGGACTCTAACGTGAGCGTGATCAAGCACGGGTCAAATCGACGTTGACAGTTGAAAACATTTTGTCCAGGTCTTCAGAACAATGCCGTCCCAGTTTCAAGTTCACTTTGTCCTGAATCATAACAACCATTATGGGTAGACGGAGAACTAAACACTTCTAGTGTGGTCTAGTTTTAAGTCACAGTTCATCACGGCGTTGCAATTTAGTATTAGTCAGAACTGTGCTTATTCATCACCATATAATTTGTAATAGGCTATACCAAAAATAAATAAATAAATAAATAAAAGTTATTTTTAAGAGTACGAAAGTGTCTCATACGTTTGATTCATTCAGCGTATTGTCATGTGCATGGAGCATGGGACTGTTATACAACTGGTTAACTATCTGCTTTTCAGGCATAAAATACGCGACCAATTTCTTCGAGAATGTGCATGGCTAACTATACCTAACTGCGCACACTTCCTATGACTTAGAGTAAGGTATAAAAGCGCTGAAATAGAAGCTTGCATCAAATACATTTTTCTTAGCTCAAGGGTGATTATTTTATTATAGCACATGTAAGAAAATCCGAAGCAAAATATACGTGCGCAATACACAGGATTAAACACCAGCAGTATTGTTTATCCTCCTGAATACGAATATCAATATCAATGTCACGTTCATCAATCGACATTATTTTGCACAAAGCAAGCTTATTTCCACAACTACATTCACAACAATTCAAAACAGACAAACAGAAACCTTTTATTATTAAAGTTACTGTGCTGCAACATTGATGCACACACTAAAACACATTTTGCATCCACAAAGACAGTCGATTCTGTAACCATAAATAACTCGATATTAGATTGGGGGAATTTTCACTCAAGTATTTGAAGTATTCATGTGACTCATTCCGGTTGGAATATATCTGATAAATATGTGTTTTTAACTTAATTTCAAAAAACCGAATCGGTCACATGCCCATTACTGGCTGAGTAACCAGCTAGGCGCGTTTGAAGTTTGAAGCTTATTTGATATCTACCATACACCCTAAATAATGAAGAAAAATACATCAAATAAACTGAACCTGACTTAAAGAAAAATTGTACTGACAGAGAATTACTTGCACGATAATTTGCAATCGCTTTATAAATAAGAAAACATTTCAGCTTTACATAAATTATATTTTAGGCTACAGAAAGGCCTTTAGCGGCCTCACATGCTAAAACAGAGTTGACGGAAATAAATCCATATATAGACAACTTTGACTCCACATTATTAATATAATTCGTATTTTCTTTATATTAGAACAAGACACATTTATATATTTTAAAAAAGATACAATCGCAATATGTGAGCTTTATATTTAAGATTTTTTTAATATTAGGTTATGATCCAAAACTGTACAGTCTTGTTAGAAAACATTTACATAAATATCATTTCAATGTCGGAACTTTTACCGATATTTAAATTACAAATGGATAAATATGGAATCATGAATATGTATTTACATTGTTATAAACAAAAGGCAACGGTATATATATTCAACGGTAACAATCGTAATTGAGTACCACAGTTCTCCACCTGAAAACGGACGTTGACAACAGATGAGACCCCATCAAACAAGGAAAATACATTCACGAGTATATATTTAGTATTTATTTATTTTTGTTCAAGTTCAAGACAAAGACTTTGGCACGTTTATTAAGACTGTGTGAAGTTTTAACAATCAATTCAATGGTGATACGAGCATCACCCTGACACATCGTGAAAGATTCTTCCTTTTTTCTTTATTTTAAATAGACTTTGAGGAAAAAAATACGTGAAATAAAAAATACAATAATTATCTGTAAACTAAAAATGGACATCCCATAATTATTTGTAGAAACTGTTATTTTATTATTTATGTTTCTGTCGGCTTCTCACTCGGAAGTCACTCTCAAAATCCTGAGAAAGGACGAGGCCTGGTGGCGCGTGGACATGCTATCATCTGCTCAAATAGTTCCTCCATTACCTCATTTCAAAACCTTAGGATGCACGTGGAATAGGTTTCCTTAACCGCGTGGTACTTTGAGAGTCTGCTTTGCTCAGTTTCAAACGTACCATTCGTTAAAGTTGGGTGGGAGTCCGTCGTTATGTGATGCAGTATTTTGCACAACTGACGGCGGTGTTTTTGTGGATTCTTCTATGTTTGTTGTCACCAGAGCTGGCGGTGTGGACGACTCGTACCCAGAACTTGCAGCTGGTGAAGACTCTGAGCCTTGAGACTCATGCACCTGCAATAAAAATAATAACGATTTCAAGTAAGCTGTAAGAAATTAATAAACCTTACTTGCAGATATTTTTTCATAAGAAATTAAATAAGCGAAAACGGAGTAATAAAAATAAGTGCTAACCGATGCTAACATTAACTCGTAGGCCTATTTGCTATTAGGCCTACAATAAAAACGGGGCAAGAAAAGAGAATATGCAAACTTTAATCGATTAGGAAAGTAGGTAATGCTTTGGTAAGTCTTCACACTCAGTAGATAAATCGTTTATTACCTTCATGTGTTTCCTGAGAGAGCTTGGATGTGTGTAGGACTTGTCGCACACTTTGCAGATATACGGCTTGTCTGAAGTGTGCACGTGCATGTGTTTTTTTCTGTCGCTGCTGTTTGCAAAGCGCCTGTCGCAGCCGTCGAACTCGCATTTGAAGGGTTTTTCACCTGCAACAGAAAGAAAAACATGGAGGCCTATTATTTCCAGTAGCCTGTACACGGTTTTCATCTAATAAAAAACTACTTCACCTTTGTTACTTGGTAACGGGCAGTATTTAAGAACACAGTCCATAGCATGATAAAACACCCGAACGAAGTCAATACACTTGAGAAGAAATGTTTTCTCTAGAATACTGCAAGTATCCTCAACGCAATGCAAGTGTTTCGTAGATGTGAAGAATGCTCCTTTCGACTGTATATCAATTACACGAGTCCATTCATTCCGATAACACTGTTCATGCTGTTTACCTACCGAAAGTTCCGATATTTAAAGTTCCTACGTACGTCTCACTTTGTTCGCATTTTGGTTCAGATCACAGGTTAAGTGTTCAAGAGAATGACTGCGAATGCCGGACGCAGACTAACGGGTGAGCACTCAGAGGAGCCAGACTAAATACTGTACTTCACACGTACTTATCTGGCTATTAGAAAAGATATGTGGTCATTGCAAATACAATTACCCGGAGAAAATAGGTCCAGTTTACGACTAAAACATTAAGAAGCATTTGAAATTAAGGAACAGATTCACGTTATTTTCTCAACAATATATATTTAAAATGCAACTGTTTATTTTACATATACTTTGTGAAATATGTTTTTCTTTGCCGAATCAAAAAATAGGCCTGCAATTATCCAAAAGCAAGGCGTAGAACACACTGTGGAAGACTACTCCGCTACTACGTTAGGCTATTTAGCCTACCCCTCCCCCATTTTAAAGTAGAAAACAGACCGAATAAAAACTACTACTGAACCGGAGTACATACACGTTCAAAGTGATCACAGTCATAATAAAATGCGAAAGCAAATGTTTACCTGTATGAGTTCTTTTATGTATTTTCAAATTTTCCGACCTGGCAAATATTTTTCCACAACCGGGGAAAGGGCAGGGGAATGGTTTTTCTCCTGTGTGCACTCTGATGTGATTTACGAGTTTGTATTTGGCTTTAAAAGATTTCCCTTCCCTGGGACAATCCTCCCAAAAGCAAATGTGGTGACTTTGTTCTGGACCGCCAACATGTTCCATGGAGACATGCGTCACCAGTTCGTGCATGGTGCTGAAAGTCCTATCGCATGTTTTTTTGGGTCGGTTCATCTGATTCTCGTCAATCCATTTACATGACATTTCTTGTTTTATCGGTTGCCTCATGTATCTGAAGAAAGCTCCAGGGCCGTGGTGTGGGGGAACGTTCATTCCCATGTTCATATTGATCGGGTGATTGTAGTTGTGAAGTTGAGCAGTGCCATAATGGTCCGTGCGGGGGCTGGCTACTGGTCGGTAAGGGTCTGGTCTTCCAAAAATATCCCCGCGTAAACCCAAATGCATTTGACTATTTACTATGTGTCCATTAGGGGAATGGTGACTCGCTGTCTGCTCGTGCAACCCAGGAAATAGGAGATGTCCCGGGTTATCAGAAAGCCCAGGGGGTCCGTGCAGACTACCCGAGGAAGGACCGAAGATTCCATGCTGAGCACTACTTGTAGCGGACTCTCCGATAGCAGCTCCACGGTTTCTTAACAAAAAGTCCCTGGTGGAATTGAAAGCCCCGCTGGTGTAAGAACCCACTTGTCCACCGTGGTGGTGTCCGAGGGCAGCTGCGTATCCGGAGGCTTGCGGGGTGAACGCAGATGTCTGACTGGAGGTGATGTCGTGAGTCACGGGGCTGAGTTTGAATGCTGCGGAATGGGAAGAATCTCCAAAGGGATTGAGTCCCAACCCAGTGTCCCTGTTCCCCATCTCATGGTGTCTCGGCGCAAAACCTCCAACACCTAGCGCCGAGAACTGTGGACCGCTGTCAAGAAGCATAGTCATCAGGAAGAAAATAAAAAAAGCTCGCGATGGTAAAAAAATTAAACAAACAGTTAATAAATTGTTTGCAAACACTATGGTCGAAATTGCAGCACAGCGATCTCTAAATCGTACGATTTATATAGAATTGCAGGCTAATTTTGAAAAAGGAAAAAAATAGACAACAAAACAGCAAGCAGAATCCTTCCCTTCAGTAACGGGAGGAGGAAACACATGTAACTGTGATCCTCGAGAAAGAGGATCAAACTTTACCCCCCTTACTAGTGAATGATGTCCTTGGACTGATAAAGTCAATCACTCACTCCTTGCACATAAATGAACTCGGGAGGCAGCTGTACGATACCCAATGAGAGGCCAGCTAGCTCCTTGGCACGTGACGAAAACACAGTGAGTTAATTGGCTAGATATCTGTTGATTGGCACGGTTCGACTTCGCACTTTAGTTTTATTGGTTGGTCGACGTGTTATATGCAAGTATGGCAGTGGGACATCTCGCTGAAGTAATTGTTCCTTGTTTATTTCCTTCCAATACACACCAAATATTCTGAAACTTTTGGGAAGTTATTACGAGAAATTGTATGTATAAATACATCTCATTAACAGACAGACAGTGCAGCAAGCGCAAACATTCGTAGCAGCCACTTCCGAAGCCTACAGATTTTAAAATGATTATTTTTATTTTTATATAAATCGCGTCAGCACGTGCATTATACAGGTACACATATGAACACAGACACCTTGGAATATTGGTAATGACTCTTACATGCACTCTAGGATACTGTATATTGTCTATGGACCCTTCTTCAAAACCTAAGAGTACTCCGTATATAATGTCGTTATTTCCCATCATTGCAAGTGTCTGGGGTTCATAGGTCTCCTCACTGAATGTGTATGTCCCATGTGAGCACCTCCATTAACGTGAATTAATTATAATACTCTCTGTTTTCATAAAACAATTATGTCGAAAAAATACATTATGTAAATATAGGTATATTTATGAACTTATTTGCTCCTTTTAAATTCGGATGTCATTATTAGTTTCACTTTAGTTTTCACTATTATTTTTTTCTTTAAATTGTTTTCTTGGGCTGCTTTTCATTCACGCTGTCATGATATTTGGCAAAGTTCCGAGTTCTTGCTTTCTTGCAGCCGCGTGGGAGGGGGATGGTTTTCCCTAAAGCATAGGCTGTTGAAAGAAGAAATAAGAAAGAAAAATGGCAGTATTTGTAATGTCTTTAGAATTTTTCTTACCCAAGAATCCCAGGCTATTGAGCTGATTTCACAAAGTTTCCACCGACTCGCTGCTGGAAACGTAAAATCTGATCAAGTTCAGGGAGGCGGTGAATGTTTCAAGCAGTGCTTTTTAACTCCACGCCACATTCCTTTGCCCAGATCTGTCCCAGGAAGGAGCTCTTATTTTGTATTTCAGAAATTAAGAATAAAGAAATGTTCACAAGCAGGCTTTCAGTTTTGGCTTATTCTGTATTTATCCTACTATATATATACATATATATATATATATATATCACCATTATTTGAGGTTAATATCAATAAAGTAGCACGGTGAGTTCATTATAATACATATAATACATACACATGTATTCTTTATTCACAGTTTTGTATTGGAACGTTAGTTATGTACATACATGCATACACACACACACACACACACACACACACACACACACACACACACTTAACTCCATGAGCTAGTGAGCTAGTGATAAAACTTAAATGCTCGTCTGGTTTCATATACAGGGAAGCATGAAGTTATGAGTGGTTCGTTTATCTGCCCTGTAAAATCAGGACTTCTCTATCCCCCTCCCCCACTTCTCTCTCTCTCTCTCTCTCTCTCTCTCTCTCTCTCCATCCACACAAACACAACAAGGAAGTGATCGAACGTCTCTTACAATATGACATATCCTCTCCCTATGTTATAACATAAAAAAAATATCGGTAGGATCATAATGGTATATGGAACGTTAGTTTTGATGAGCTATATTAGTTAGCAGACACACGTGCAGCCTACTGTTATCTGTATTAAAAATCAAACCATGTCCCAGTTCAAAGATCAGTTCTCAAGATCATATACGATATATTGGCTAGGGTTTCTGAAATTTCCGCTTAGCCTCAGGAAGTGGTGAAATTTGCTTCTAAATAAGGCCGACTAAAATGTAGCTCGAAGTTAGCCTGCTTCCTTTTCAATATAATCTAAAGTAACTCTGAGTCTCCATGGGGAGAGCATGTGCTTTTGGAAGCAATAAAATTCCCCTCCACCCCAAATATCGTTGGATTTCTGAAGATACAAACTGGATACATACAATACGACAATTTTTGGCTCCAAAATAAATAGTCCATTGTTGTGTTTCTGTTTTCACCCCTTTGAGGTAAGTAAATTAATTGAAGGTTATAGTCCTATCTTGAAATGTTATGATTGCCAGCCCCAGTATCAGCACACATATTGAATGGTATGTCATACAACAACAATCACAAGCATTTTTCTGTCCGAAATAAAGAACTTCTTTTCATAATTGATCATAAACTTTTTTTTTTTTTTAGGAATTATGGAAAAACAAAAATAAGAACAACAACATCAGCATTATTATTATTATTATTATTATTATTATTATTATTATTATTATTATTATTATTATTATTACTATCATTATCATTATATGAATTGCTGTTTATGGCCATTTATGCTTGTCAACTGACTACATTTTAATTAGTGATGCTGTCAGGTTGTATTGGCTTATTTATAATAAATTAATGCTTGTAAAGTTATGATGTTATAATATGAAACACCTACCTTAATGCTGCTATTGGTGTGAAGTAGTTATGGGTTTTTGATATGAAGGGTACATCGCTAGCCATGGAGAAACATAACTGATATGATTCATTGTGGCCTACTCGAACACCTCCGCGCCCAGCCCATTATATTTGCACTGAGCGTTAATTTCAATGTGGTATGTAAATACTTTGCTTTAAATTGCTACATGTTTTAATTTAATTTAATTTCTTGTCGACATTATCATAACAATGAATTTTGCCCCTATGCCCCAGCTTCCCGCGCAGTTACCTCTCACGCCCGTAACCTTAACTGTGAAAGTGAACTTGGTAGTAGGCTACTAATGCGTAAAACACATATTTGGTTCAAAACTTCGGTAATAAAATATAAAGAAAATATTATGGCACGTATGTGCGCAAATACAATAAATTAAATTCAAATGTATTTTTGTTAAACATTATTCGGCTATGCTGGATGACATCGCCATCAGTTGAATGGGGAGACATTTCGAATTTAACAAAGTTGAACCACTTTAATATCTGAAAAATTATTTAATTCAGAATTCTAAGAACTGTTCTACAAAGCTGGTTTGTAGCCTAAATCTATCAATACACCCTCTTTCACATGAATGCGTATAGTTGTTCATCTGTTGTCCTGTTCCTGTAAATGTGTGTGTGTTTAATGAATACTTCACCTGAACCCCTTTAAAATTTAGAATAAGGATGGACCACGAGGTACGTGGATTAAATATTGAACGACGTCTTTAGTCAATGTTTAGAATGGTTTGTGTTGTACTGATTTTGTTGATCCACTACTCATTTCAACAATACAGTGTCTTCAAAAGTGATAATACAATTAAAATGCGTTTCATTTTTTTATTTAAGATATTTTTACTACGGGCGCCCAAGACGATTGTATCATACATTGTGTTAGTTAATCGTACAACAAAGTTGGAAAAGTACCGTTTACAGATCGCAAGACAAGCTTTCAAAAGTTTTACAGTATTCTCTGTTGTAGTTACTATGTATGTGTGCAAATAAATGCTCACGTGTTCTTCCATAAACAATCACACGGCTTTCTTGAATGTTAATTTGTAGGAATATTCTAATTCCATCCTTGCTTGTCCTTTTGTGGGCTTATATTCAGTAAGTGAAAGAATGATACGTGCAAACTAATATTTCTCGCGCACCTAAAGGTTAAATCCCGAATCCTATAATGTTTATATGTTGCAATATCTCTATCAGGGACCTATGACCTTGGGTGTTCCTGTTGTCTCTGTTTTTGTCTGGAGTCCTTCTTATTGACCTTCCCTGTGTCACTGCTAACTGAGTGGCAACCGAAGCATAGAACACCGCAGCTAATCTTTACCGTTGTCTTCTGCTTGTCTAGCAGAGTTTAAGCAGCCAGTGTAGGGTACGCATTGCGCTCTGATGAAAATCCAACGAAACACAACACGAACTTCGCAGAAATAAACTCGGCAACTAGTTATTGAATAAAAATCAATTCAAGCCATACGAGTTTTAATGACTGTTCGTGTCGTTGACGGCGTGGATTCACGTATGTCATGCAGTCTGTTACTTTGCTTCTTGTCCTTTTTCAACTGTATCCATTACGAACTATACAGTTTTGGACATTTAGGTTGTTTTGCTCTAATCATCAAAAGCAGTCTGAAACGTACAGGACATTGGAAACTTAAAAGATTCTCTCGTTCTTCTCTAGCGAAGCTATAGCAGCCTTTAAAGTTGCAATGAAACTATAGCTAAACCACTATTAGGTGTGGCAAACGAAATAAAACAATTTGCTTTGCGTTGAAAATGCATCTTTATTGAAGTGAACTGTTTAAGTTATATGCTTGGTTTAAATATCATATTTCATTCTGAGTATTTGGTGGGAAAATAAAATATAATTATATTTTTATTTTTATTATACACAGTTTTTATAATGATTAACTGAGAGTATTCACAGGTACATTAAATTAATTCATATTTTATATTAAAGGTTAAGACGCACTCATACTAAACAAAACTTCGTCATCCAGTATCTGCACTTGTTTATGATGACATGCATATTGACATCTGTCAAGTGACATTTCTTCAGCGAAGTAGGCTATTGCTAAGCATTGTCAGGCAGGTAAATTATGCGATCAGGAGTTTTGACAAATTTCAGGAGAAATTAGTCCTACCAATTTAAAATTACTGCATGGCGTTCTGAAATTGTGCACATAGCCGAAAACGTTAAAGGTCCGTTGTGGGTATATGTTGCAGTTAAACGTTTGGCCAGAGGAAAATGTTTCATTTAGAAACAAACTCGACAGGCAAGCCCGAGGAATGCTTTCGTCACTAATTTCCACCTTTCTGTTAGTCTCAATTGACTTGAAATTGAGCTCTTCTTGCGTTATTTCGCCAAGTACGCTATACCAGTGGTAGTAAATATAACAACAGACGAATGTAACCTATTCATCTGTAGGCCTAATCAATACTTTAAATCGCGCTTTCATACGAAAACAAGGTAAATTTGGAAGCGAGAGCACTAGACATGACTAATATAAAACAAGCACTGACATGCTTGTTGGTGTACAATCCTATTCTACGTTTGGGTTCTGCGTGCGATTTGGCTACATAGTTTGTAACGAGCCAATTTCTTCAACTTTTATGCGAATTGGTTCAACCCATGCGCACACAGACACACATTCCGACTGTTTTTCTTGGGGTATAGTTATTTAACCCATTTGTGTCCACATGTGAGCGGGAATAACCTACCTAGCGTGGAAGTTATTGAGTGATTTTATTTAAGGAGTAGGTTATATATCTAAATATACACAACACACGAATTTTAATATTTGCAAAACAAATATAGCCTTTGCAATTAAACACGTTACTTTTTATTTTTCCAAAAGGAAACGTAGTTGTAGGCACTCAACATACATAGGCTACATAGCTACATACTTACATACATACATAAAATTCTCATATTTACAATATATATGTTTTATTATGTAAGTGTGGTTTTTATACCACCATATTCTTTCAATTTAAATTGCTTTTAAATTGACCAATCATAAATTAATACCGGGCTACAGATATTGTTTATTTGTCTATAGGTTGTTGACAAACCCAGTATGAGTTATGTCGATATTAAATAAGTAGCATTTTATGTAGGGTATAAATGTATTTAGCCACATGTCATATATTTTTACATTCCATGGCAGGCTTTGCCACTATCAAGGGATCTTTAAAATGAAATTTCCCCCTGCCCATAGTGTGATTGCATGATTAAATGCATATTGAAATATAGCATGTTAGTGCGAGTTGTATTTCGTAAGACAAACTTTTAAGGGGTTTAAAGTATGAATTATGACAAGAGATAGTGTGAACATCAATAATATCAATCGGCTGATTTAACCAACGCAGCCGTTTGATAATACATAAGAATCCTGGACCGTTAAAATGTTGATGAAACTTAAACGGGCTAGGTTGGAGTTTCATAAACACACTGCTATAATGCTGTATTTTCTCGAAAAGAATGACAATGGCCTTCATTGTACATTGCGTAAATGCAAATGCTTTGCTAACGCGTGGTCTATGTCACAACGTATTTTACGGTAATATTATTTTTAAAGTCGATACATCAGAAATCAGTGACCTTACCCCAAACGCTTTACATGGCTTCGTCAACTACGGAGCGAGTTTACTTGGAGGTATCGTTTTTCTTCCCCAGATTAACCTCATAGGAGCCGGAATATTCAATAAAGGTTTGGGGACTTTACAAGCACAAACTGCCGTATGTTCTGAGAAAAAAATGTTCTAGTTTGGGGAATTTACGAGGTTTCTGTTTAGTGCCGCGCCTGAAAGTCAAAGAGCCACCGTTATTTGGCAGTCTATAAGCGGCACATTTCAAAGCATTTTCTTTGCAATATTTTTAAAAGGAGTCCTGTAGCGAACGTATGCGTGTCCCTTTAAACCAGCCAAGCTCCCGTCAATCATATCAAATTCCAACCAATCCCAACGCGCTCTGTTTTAAAAGCAGATCTGCCTGCTGTGCTTTTATATTGCACCATAGCCTGCTTCGAAGCAGTTTTTACTACTACGATTATTGCCACAAATCAGGAGGGCGCAAAGTGGACGGCATGGGACTCGCACCACATTTAAAAAACTGGTGTGTGGTTTGGAGTCTCATTCGAATTGTAGGTTCGGGAATTTTCATATCGAGATGGTAGCGTATTTAACAGGATAGATGATGAAAATAACGTTTTCTAGGTGATTCCAAATCACGTGATATGTTAAATTTGCGAGATCACAGCCATACCCATAACAAAGCATGACTAGTCTGCCGAGGTTTAGTGATTGCCCTCTTTCTTACGTCTGTCCTGGGGAGAACAATACTGAAGCCAGCGTGGTGCTGCCACCTTTGGCAGGGGCGCATACGGGACACCCCACTGGCAGTCCCTTAAAACTCTGCCCCTCGCACAGTTCACAAGACTACCCTGAGACTAGGTCCAGTACTTATGATGGTTATTTTGTCCCTCAGACTCCAGACTCTGGATACTCCAGCCATCGGTTAGAACATGGTCCAAGGAGCTCTGTTGGTGGAGCTGATCTCCTTGGAAAAGGCATGCCACCCGTAAATGATGAACTGGCGGCAAGAACCTCTCAACATGGCGTTATTGGAAAGTATAGTGACCTCACCAGCTATAGAGAAAGGAGAAGTCGAGCATTTTTCACTGCTTACCACGAACAGGCCCAGGGGTATACCCATGGAGCTCAAGATCTCGGCAGCCAAATGATGCTCGGTCTACCAGGGGACTTTCTCTCAAGAACAAACCCCTATAGTCATTCCCTTGGCAGCCAAAGGGGCAGCAGACAACAGGTAGTCACCCAGTTTATGACTTTCTACAAACCACTGAACATGGCCATACCACGAACAGGAAGCGACTCCAACCTCAGGTTCTCTAGGCAAAATATAAAGTGCGAGATGGTCTGCAGGTGGAGTGGCGGCCAAGAGGAGCCTGGGAAGCGGCCTTGCGGGACGAATTTTGAGACAATGTATGAACTTGTCACCCACATAATGATGGAACACGTAGGGGGACCAGAGCAAGCAGAACACATTTGCTACTGGGAGGACTGCTCGAGGGAGAGGAAGCCATTCAAAGCCAAATACAAGCTGATAAACCACATCAGAGTCCACACTGGGGAAAAACCCTTCCCATGCCCCTTCCATGGCTGTGCGAAATTCTTTGCAAGATCAGAGAACCTGAAGATTCACAAGCGAACACATACAGGTGGGTATAATAATAATATAATAACAATAATAATAATAGTAATAATAATAATACATTTCATTTTGTTTTCTCTTAACTTCAGTGCCCATGATGGACATGGTTCTAAACTTTTTGATATCACTGAATTCCAAAATGAAAGGGGTCGGAATGATAACGAATTTGCAAAGATAGACTTTATTGAAGTTTACCATTTGAATACTTAATAATACTAATAATACTAATAATAATAATAATAATAATAATAATAATAATAATAATAATAAATGCCGGTGATTAGCCTGCTTAGAAATGTTTAAAGCATTTTAATGACACGGATAAATATTGATTTTTTAACAATACGATACTTAATATAACTTAGAAACGGATCGGAAATCTGACGGAATGGCGCGCATCAGTGGGTAATACTTTTAAAATTGTATTATGCGTAGAAAGTGCACTGTTTATTTAGAATCTCTTTGCTGTAGTAATTCGAAGGTTTACAAGAGAAAGAAACTTTTTTTTTGACTGAACTCAAGAGAAGCTCGAGTGCAGTTTCTCAACTTATTTTGTGTCCTTCACTTGCAGGTTATGGATAAATAAATAAATAAATAAACAATTAAATAAATAAATAAGAAATGGGACACCGGAGAGTCGTGACGTAGATTTTACGTAGCGCTCTGGCCGCCCAGTGAGGAGAAACTCCTACTAATCAAATATTAAGCCCTGGTGCCAGCGCTGAGATCAGCGCAACTCAGCAGCAGGTAGCTCATAAAACGTTATTCAAGGGCATTATTTATTATAGCCTGCCATATGGACGACAACATTCATAAAAAAAACTATTGTACTGTCTTCTATGACCGCTTCTTGTACAGCAATACCCTTTTTGCCGATGGTTGAATGTAGAATATAGAATAAAGTCAGAGATAGTGATTTTTATGAAAATAAGTGATTGTGTATATGTAAATACCCTGGCTGAAATATAAAGACGAAAATTCAATGAAACCGAAATAAAGAATTAATTGAGGGGCTACTTATATAAATACAAGAGCGTTTATTTAAAGTAAGAGGCACAATTGACAATATAACCTATAAATACGCTAGGTCTATATTCTTATTATTGATTGTAAAGCAGGAATGACATTGCTTTCTTTTCATAATGGTATAAGAATGTTGACAATATACCATCTTGCGTAAATGTATTCCCGTAAGCTGATATTCTTAGAAACAGCCACCATGCTAAAATGATATTCCATATGTCATGCTTATCTATGAGATACTTTTATGAATGTTGCACCGTTAAATAATTATAAATTGTAATCGCTGCGCGAATTCTGTAGCATTCTGTATTTGGAATGACATTATGTCAATGACATATAACTGCATTGTTTGCATAGTTAACACACATACAAAAATAATGTGTAATCTTTACAAACAGGCCATATATTTAATAAGATCTTTTTGCATGGATTGAAGTGACTGAATGTGTATTAGGCCAACTTCTGATAATGTAGGCCTATATTTCACGATTGTGTAGTAACACAGCCTAGCATATCTGTTCAATATGAAATGTGCTTGTTTTTAGGTTAGACTTATCATTAAAGAGGGTTCATTCTGGTTTTAAGCTATGCTTGGCTGGACGTTTGTTTGACACATTTTGGAGACTGATCACTCAACCATATGCCAAATTTCTTAAAGAATAATGTAGCAGGTTAAAATGTAGTAGCCTACATGCATATAGGCCTAATGCTTGCCAACGTCTAACCAAATCATGAATCATCTTGTACGACTTTACAACCATGTAGGCCTGTTATTTATTTCTATAGCCTATGGTAGTGGACCACACGCATCCTGACATAACATTTGGCCATCTCTCCCTCCTCTGCACGTTTAGGTGAAAAGCCTTTCAAGTGTGATTTCTTGGGATGCAATCGAAGATTCGCTAACAGCAGCGACCGGAAGAAGCATTCCCACGTGCACTCCAATGACAAACCGTACGCGTGTAAGGTCCGAGGGTGCCAGAAGTGCTACACGCATCCCAGCTCCCTTCGAAAGCACATGAAACTGCACTGCAAGACATACGTGGCGAAAACCGAGGAGGATAGAAAGGATAACATCGGGCACTTTGCCGAAACCAGGTCGCCCGAACTAACGCCTCGACAGAGCTCGTCCTGTCCCAAAGTTCAAACGTCCTGTTCCGGACTCCCTGCCACACCACAGGACCGTGTGTCGCTGGAGAGGGGAGATGGCTCCTCCACGACGCCACATTTTCTACGCATGTACGACAACGGCCTGGATTGCGCACGTAGATCGCAGTCTCTCATTGACCCTTTGCTGTTGCAAAGAGAGCAGTACAGGACTGAGATCGTTCAGTACGCCGCCAACCAGCCAAGCTACAGTTTCGCCCCGAGCCATCAGACCTTTCAGCCGCACAGTGGCTCACCATTCCAAAAAAGTATTGTGAACGGCTGGTACACATGTCACGGTGGGCCAGAGGCCTTCTCGTCAAAGCACAGTGACAGTGACAGATCCTCCATGTGACTACATTATTGCGCGCGTGTGTGTGTGTGTGTGTGTGTGTGTGTGTGTGTAAGTTAATATTTATTTTTATCCCCTTCAGACATGTCCTAAATTAATTGGCGAGGAGGGCTTGACAGCCAAGACTAATTGTGTGGTTTTGTTATTGTTTTTGATTCTATGTAATTCACCAGAACAATGAATTTGTTCCTCAGAATTTTCAGTGGACGTTGTGCCTTTAGATTGAGCATTCACACCACCATGCACCTTGCGACTGATAGGCTTTATATGACCAGAATTGGCTTGGCTTAATTAGCTTGCTATGTGACAGTTCCTTACTATTTCACTACAATAAGAAAGACTGAAAAGTCATTGCGTCTGTTTTTTTGGGTTGTAAGTGAAAGCATCTGCCATTTATGTACCTTTGATGATAATTTGTTATTTGTTTTGCTTGCTTGCAGTATAATGGAGCAAACAGAGAGTCGTTGTGTAGGCCTACTGGTATGTCTTAAATGTTATGCTGCCTTTTTGACCTTTTAGATGGGAAAGGAAGCGCCAGCAGTTTAAGATCGTGGAAATCCTTGTATTAACGTTTGAGAGGTCAAACAGGGCAATTCGGCTGAACCACGAATTCTAACAATGGAATTAAGTAAATGATGGTTGTGCTTTTCTTGTCCCGGTTATCTGAGCAGCGGACAATGCATAATGGCAGTTATCTTGCGTTTGGGTTGCATCGCCATTCAAATTAGCCAAACTGTTTTGTACAATTGTTCTTGAAACATGTGTTCCAGAATTAACACGTATAGTAGAATAGCAACAAGGGGCTATTTGAAATGGCGATGCGTAGTGTATTTGTATTATTTTGATTGTTCACGTGTTTATATGAATAATATGTTTATCAGGGATGAAATTATTAATCTGTTTATCCAACATTATGTATTTTGTTCTTGCATCACCTTTCCAAATACTTTGAAATCAAACAGTCAGTTGATGTGCTAAATATCGTATTCAATGTGAACGAGGCCCGTTCATCGTCAAGCAGGTCTGTATTTTTTTTTTTTTTTTCAACAGTTATAGTGTCCGCCTTGGTTGGTGAAGCTATTCGTTGATTGGGCCTCCTGCTCACGTGCTGTCCTAGATTTTTCTCTCTCTTTATTTACGGGATATTACATTTTCACACGGATTATGTGAGCTATATGCACAGACCTACTGTATGTATAGGCCAGGGCATTGTTTTAGTTCAGTGGACAGTGCAAAGCCTCTGTGATAAGAATGAAGATATTTAATTTGAAATTCTACTGTATATACTGTAATATTAATTATACATACACACATTCATTAAAGTATGTGTATTCTCTTTGATCAGGCTGTGTGTGATCAAGACCAATGCATTTTCAATGAGAACGTGCCTGAGTTACATAGTGACTCCTCGCAGCTGCAGTAGCACACCGCCTTAATATCAGTTTTGCGAAATTTCAGAGGGAATGAATTCCAAGTTCCTTGGAATGAAATTAGCACGTTTAATGAAATGTAATTAATTATCCCTGTAATATGCGAAATTTTCCAGTATCGCAAATAGACCAGACTCTACTACTTGGCGGTTTTAAAATAGGACCAGGGTTTTAATGTAATTTGAGCATACTCATACATGGGTTCATACAGAATCTGCCGTGAATGCTTTTTCATGTGCATGTATAGGTTTATCACTAAGATACCTTTAATTAAAATTAAGCGTTTTAAAACAACGTGCTATTTTCATTGGAAAATAACGCGTGGAGGTTCAACTTTGAGGAGACAATTACATTAAATTCATCGAGCAGTTTTGTAAGAGAACAAATTTGCGTTCACCTTATCTATGCGAGTAGGCCTACTGATACCGGACCTAGCTAACAACTTTCCCTGAGCAGCGAGTGTATATGCAACATCACTGAATCACTAAATGCAAGTTAATTACGCGTAACAAGGACAAGCATAAAGGCCCTAATTACATACAGATTACATCCATTAAAAATAAAATAAAAATAAAACCATTAAATACCACAGTAACCTGTATTAATACAAAAGACATGCGTGCCAAGGGGTGGGGATGCACGGGGAGAGCCATATGCAGCCAGAACTACATCTACGTTGGAAGCATGTGTATTCAGCAACAACTGCCAGCATCCTACTGTAACACCAGTGATGTACTGGCTTCTCTTGAACAATTCTAACCAATGCAAAAACGGTTATCACTTCTGTGTTCAATTGATATTTCAAATAGTTTATTTAGACGGCTGTATAGTGTGGGCTGACCTTTCATTGGATTATTGGGTCATATATCCAGGCCAAATTCAACATAAATATACATGACCATAGCATATGCTTTATCTGTCAGTAGAGTAGGCCTGCTCTATGAGATGTGCATGGTGAAATAGTAATGAAGGACATATTTGACCAAAGGTCATCACATTGGAGCAGGAAGGCCTTTCTCCTCATACTAATAACTAATGTGTGTGTGCCTGGGGGAAGGGGTGGGGTTCTTTAATTTCATACTTGTTTATATTACCATACAGTCGTTTTGGGAGCTGGTTCTAACGACGAAAGAGTAAAAAGTGAGTGCAGGACAACCTGTTCTTAACGGCAGACAAGGTAGCTAATCGCTTGAGGACGATCAGGTCTTGGCACGAGGCAGTCCTACGACTGTGCTTCTCCGATCTTAGATAAAACAGCTACATTTGAATCGTTCTCACCCCAATGTGCCTGCGTTGGGCAGAATATATAGCCATGTAGCCGGAGTTTTAGTGATCGTTAGTGAGCGGAAAAAAGGAAACATCGATTTTCCCCAAGACGTGTGGAGGACTAGTAAACTGCCTGCTAGCTTGTGTTCGTTTACTTTCTTGCATGCTTTATGATCGACCATAAAACAAGCATTGCCGCAATGCCTAGCGCCTGAGGCGAAAAATGAAGCTTTGTTGGAGTGTAAAATGCACATTTTATACTGTGATAATTTACAAAACAGCATGTGTAAATAATGAATTTTCAGTTATTGGCAATAAGAATAATGGAAATTATGTTGCTTATTCATACCAACATTCTACAGTTGAATTAAAATGCTCTCGATTGTTTACTAAGAATCGTAGATACAAAAAAATCTAATAAAATATAGGTCTAGGGTATTTAAAAAAAATTGAGGTTGGGATACAAGTTGGGATATAATAATAATAATAATAATAATAATAATAATAATAATAATAATAATAATAAATAAATACTAAATAAATAAAGAAATAACATATCCGTTATCAGAACCACTCTGGACAACCTGGATGTAATGTCTACGACATTTATATATATATATATATATATATATATAAGGCTGCATCATAAAATAATTAATATCAAAATGAGATGCTATAGCAGTACTTATTCCGAAATTTTGATATACCACAGGCTTGTGGTATACGATTCCTAAAACGATGTTTAAATGGAGACGACAAAAGACGCCTATATATTGACTGTTTAATTTTAGAAGCATATTAATTGCCCCTGTTTAAACCATTGCCACGACATAGCCGTTTCTTAATGTAAATGTTTTTTTTTTTTTTTGCCTGCATACTATATAAAGGTTATGGTAGTTCTCCTTGCAAAAACGTATTGTCATCATATCAGCATAAACAGTATAAAATATGCGCGCAACATAGATTGAAATGAACGAAAGAAGAAATTTGTCCCATTGCATAATTACTTCAGCTTGGCTGAAATGCCGATGCTACTATGTAGTTGAAGCTCTTAGGTCGAAAATGTCAAGTATTATGCTAAGTATTGTATATTTCTTGTTCACACCATTACAAGTTTTATGGTCACAGAACTATGTAAGATCTATATGTAAATACATATGGGCTATATGGAGCTCATGGAAACCTCAATCCCATATATTCCATATCATGCATCCATGCAGCTTTAACTATTGTATACTTCTAACAGTATCATCTATAGATGTTGAGCTCATAATCATAATCAGGTAGCCTTGCTGTGCATTTTCTTTTTGCCATTACATGGTGCCCAAAAAACGGAAATGCACATTAATACAGATGTCTGTGGATCTACACAGCAGTGAGACGGGGCAGGGTGTGGTTCTAAATGAACTTCCCTTCCACTTGTGTGTGCCTACACCATATTGTAGCCATTCTTCCTGACTGAAGAGAAGGTAATTCTCTTTGGTTGGATGAAATTAGATTTGTTGTTGAAATAAGTGTTGTTTGTTTTTAGTTTTAGGAGATTAGAGCTTGGAGAATGAGAATCCGGTCAATAGGAGTCAGCCCGTTGTCTTCCTCAGACTCAGGTAAACGAGTCCGTGAACGAGAGAGATAGAGAAACACAGGAGGGAGAGATGTGGAAGAGACAGCAGGCCGCCAGCGCCGGGGCGAGAAGGCTAGCAGCGACGTGTGGATTCGGTAGTCTGTACATTTTTCGCCTTGTTTTGTGACAAATTGAAAAATGCGCTCCGAGCCCTTCTGTCCTTTCCCTCAGTTTAATCCCTTTTCCCGTGAGAATGAGCCCAAAAAGCGCTGGCAACAGTGTCCACTCTCCTGACCTCAGAGGCCTGGAATCTGTCTCTCTGGCTAGCTCCTTCGCACGCCATTGTGTCACAGTGGGACAGGGCAGAACACATCTCTTGCCTTGGCCACTGGTGAGCTCCAACTACGGGAGGCAGAGAACCTGCCTTTATTTCGTCATTTTCCTTTAACTGGGTGGCATCTAATGAGATTTCCTTTCCTTTCTTTAACCTTGAATATTTCCTGTTATAACAAGAAAATTTGTTATTTTAAAATAAAATTGATGCCTGATTTCTTATATTATAATCAATGTAAATTGTGCAAAGCTGCTGTTGATACATAATTAGGTGAAGAAGGATCAGGTGTCCATGGGTGAGCCTTATTTATATTGGCAAGCCTATTATTAATGAAAGCAATGCAAAACATCTTCTGTACAAATTATCAGTAAAGTTCAGTGGTCGGGCTCCTATATGTCTTGCCCATGGTTTGCCACTGCATTCCTCAGCTTTCTTTCAATGGTGCTATATCCATATTGTTGGTCAAGACTCAACTCTATGGTACAGCATCATGTGCGGAGTTGGATGATGTTTGAATGGGATCTCTGGCCTTCCCTATTCAGGCTAAGTGTGTCCGTTCTCCCGGACTCAGCTTCTTTTTGTCCAGTGCCGCCCCACCTTTCACCACTCCTTGTGACTGCCCTACTCTCATCTCCCCTTGCTTGACTGTCCTCATAGCTGCCTCTCTGTGAATCCTTAAGACCAGGCCCCTGCTCTCTGTCTACCCCAAACCCCCTCCACCCAGGCTTCCATTCTGACATGGCTCCCTCCTTTCTGCGTGGCTGACAGATGCCCCCTGGATGCCTGCTACCCCTCCCTCACCAGCTATTTTTGCCCCCTACCCTGACCTTTTTGAATGAATTACCCTTCTATTACCTCTCACCAGATTGCACAAGGGCTCCACATATACTTGCTTCTGTCTTCTGGTTGTGTTTTCAACAGCGTGTTTGTGCGCATGCTACAGAGCACGAGGAAGACATGAATTAGAGGACAACAGTGCATGGTGTAGACATGTGTAGACAAAAAGAAAATGAAATTCTTTTTGGAGAGGTGACAGCAAGCCAGGGTGCGACAGGGGAACCAGAGAAAAAGATAAGATACACTTTATCGAACCCTGTGGGGTAATTTGGCCCCTGAATTTGACCCATTCTAATTACTTAGGAGCAGTGGGCATTCACAGTGAAGTGCCCGGGGACAAACTCCAGTTCTGAAACCAGTGCCTTGGTCAAGGGCAATGGCAGGAGTATACCTACCCTGACATGCATGTCTTTCAAGACAAAGAGGGAAAAAAAACAATAAGAATTATTTTTAGAGTTTTTCTACTTGCTCCTCCCAGGCATTTTTAAGTGACAATAATTGCCAGCTTGCCAACTAACAACCTTTAGAGAAAACAAAAACATTTGTAGGGTTTCTGTATTGCATGAGTAGACAACGCAGTCTTCTCTGTTTTGATGTATTTTAAGTTGTTTGTCAAGAAAACATGCCACGTAAAAACAACTGAAACCACCGGAATATAGAACTAATGACATATTACAGTCTATCTGATCTGTATTTCAGTCTTGTCTCCAGCTGCATTGCAGTTTTGTGTTGCCAGGGGTGCCAGTCATGTGTTACACAGATGGCACGAGTGCAGATTAAGACAGTCTCCAAGAACGCGTCAGATACTGACTTGTTTTTTGAGCTTGAGCCCAAACATACACATTTGAATTCCCTGTCATTTGAATTTTGAATAATTCTAGCCTCCAACCAACTGCCACACAGTTAGATAATACCTTTTCTGCATATGTTGCCATTTGTCTTTTGATGTATTTCTAGTTTCCTGACTTTGCCCCTGTGGTTCTAATGACGTCAGCTAACTGTCTTTATTTATGTTTTGTGCATATGCTACATACTACAACATATTTGGAGAACCATATTAAGGCAACCTGCCGTGGCACTGCCAGGATGCAATAGAAGGTTGACACGAGACCTGGAGGTCCTCCGCATCTTATTCTCGGACTAGTGCGCTCTAAAGGAATGGATCACTCTCTCTCTCCTTCCAAAGATCAAAACAGCTATAGTTTTTGCTCAGGCAACTTCCTCTGGCGATGACCAGAGTCCTGACTTCCTTCACTCAAGCTGAATATGCCACAGAGTTCCTCTGCATTTCAGGTCAACCTGTTACCTTAATATCCTCCACACCTTTGGCATGTCATTTGGTTGGTAATGAGTATGTACTAAACTATCGCACAAAAAAACTCTGGAAAATTCAGCTGATCTTGCAAAGCTGCTTTTTTTTCAGTATTCATTACATTTTAAAATGAGAATTTATTTTTTAATATCTTTGCTTAATGATTTACTTTATATGGAATACATTTGAGTACATCTGAGAGAATGTTAAAGTGGCTTTGATCAGGGCACTGAACGTGAAGCTCCTATATTTCACATACAGCCACGTGAGACTTCATGTGCTTGTTGTCTTTGCCCACTCCCAGTGACACTATATTATCAGCAGCTGTTTTTGTGCTTTTTTTGTGGGCATTGCAATATATGGTTAATTTAGTTTTAAAAATCTGTTGAGAGAGATCTAAAATCAATAGTGATCATTGAGTGCAGGTATCTCATGATGTAATCATGGGATTTTTGTGTAGCAGGTGCCACACGTCCCACTGATGTCAACGTTCAGAGCAAGACTGTCAAAGTTATTGGGCTCTCATTCACAATACATGAATATGTACTTGATAAGATACCTCTTACTGTCGGCTGCTGTCGTATGTATACATGTTAAGACCAGCGGGGCTACAGTTTAGGGAACAATAAGTGAGCACGGCAGTGGTGGTCTTGCTATTAACCTCTCAGCATTAGAATAACACCTTGGGGTCAAATAGTACAGTGATGGATGGGAGCGTTTGGTCGGGGGGGGGGGGGGGGGGGGGGTTCTGAGGGCTGGATGGCAGCAGCAATGAATTCCCCTTGGGCCATTTCAATTACAGTCTGAGCTTTCCCGTGACTGTGATGTGTTGCTTTTAAACCATGACATTACTTTGGGGGGTCAAACCAGATCATAGCAGCTTCTGACGCCCCCTCCCCAAGTATTTATTGGAAAGATGGGTGTTAAATAGGTCACAAAATTGCGGGAAACTGCTACCATGATTGAAGAGTTATGGATCAAACGCCTTTATGATAGCTCCCTTTCTTATAACTACACCATAAAACAAAGTTTCAAACTATGCCCCCATATTAGCTTCCTCAACTTTCCAGCTTGAACTGTTCTTACATTTGTTGTACATTTAAAGTCAGGTAGGTTTAAGCCTGGTACATGCTACTCCATTTTAGCCACACTTCAGCCGCAGTTTTTCCAGAACTATTGGTGAATCCTGGGGCGTGCAAGGTGAAATGACCTACAGCTTAAAATCATATCTTGCGTAGTGTATTATGGCCTGTAAACACTGTGTATAGCTCTGGCGATCACTCTTCTGGCTATAGTTTATTAAACGTGTCACATTAATTCCTTGCAGTGAAGTCAAACCTGTGAAAAAGTGGCACTCGTCCATGACGTGGCCAGACACGGAGCTACATGGGTGAATACATAAATGATCTCATGATGAGGATACATCTCATGTGTTCAACAGCTCTAGCTGGCAATTACACAGCCGTTTTTATTATGTAGATTACAAATATTGCACAATGAAAAACTGCAACTGTCTAAAATTCAGCCTTTGTGTGCCATTGAATTCCTTGTAACCTAACCACCATATATCATCTTGTTCTTCATATTTAAGTGGAACATTTGGACAAGGTGTCTTTCCAAGCTATGAATTTGACCATCACTTAAATTGAAAAATAGGTAATAAAAATGCATTTACCATCATCCTGTGAAGTATTTATTTCTACAGTAGAATAAACTGTAGAATAAAATTCACCATATGAGAAATTTTAGTCACAAGATTATCAATATCAATGACAGAGGTACCGTGCACATGCCATAGTGCAGTGATGTTTGCCTTTTTTGGTGGAAATGAAAAGGCAAGTGATGTGTTATCAAAACAAGCAATGATAGGCTTAAAATCCAATCTTTAACTGAGTAGATGGGAAAAAGCAATTAGTTGCTCTCAAGCAGAGAATGTTGACTCGTTCACAAATCCTCCCTTTCTTCAATTCTGGGAAAGAGAGTATATGGAGCATTTATTTGTGTCGGTGCAGGAAAAAATATCGCTGTTTGTCACGGCCTTTGATCTCAAAAGACAGAACTGAAAATGAACTGAAAATACAAGTAGTACTTTAGTTGTAAATCAGCAAGGCTCTCCCGCGTGATGATCACATTTAGACACCTGTGGTTTAAATCAGTGTGACAGAATTTACTTTATTCCACGAGAATAGCAATTATGTTTGTGTGCGCTATAAGAAGTCTTTTACTCTATGAAAGGTACTTTGCTGTTTTTTTATGTTGGTACTGTTTAGGCATGGATTTATAGTCTGTCAGCTCAGATCTCTACAGCACCTCTGTACAAGTATGCGAAACAGAAATCTTAAGGAAACACGATTGCACATTGCACTAAGTAAGAGCAGAAACAACTAGAAAAAAAAACGAATATGAAAGTGAGATGATCTCCGAATGCGGATCAAAACATTGCGTGTTCCCAATTTTTAAAAAGATTGTCAAAATAAATTACAATCAAGCACAACTGTGTGTATGTGTGACACTTTAATATGTCATTTTATAAGAAAATATATATTTGACGAGCAGCATCTCAGTTGCATCCTCAGATTAAGCGGTTATAACAATCTGTAGGGCTACAACCAGAAGGTGTGCGCACCCTCGTCCGAAATATATTGATTTGACCCTGTCTTTCAGCCGGTCCGCAGTAAAGGCATTTTACCACTAGGGGTCTAGGGCAAATCAAAAAGGTAAATCATAGTCTTCTATCTCTTTTCATTTAAAATATTTCTTCAAGAGAAAATTTTAAATCCAGAAGCAAAATAGTGGCTAACTTCGAGGACTCGGCTGACAGGACCTGATTCATAAAACGATTACTTATTTCCTGTTATAAAACCACTCCGAAATCAGAAAAAATAAATCAATAGCTGGCTTCTTGCCCTGGAATCTCGTAATATAGCCATCCAGTGATACAATTTGTCATGCTAATGTCGTTAAGCGTTTTGTAACAGTTTAAATATATTTTAAAAAGCGAACTCTATTGACTGTCCACTAGCTTGATAAGAACACACACGTATGCAACAATCAAGTATGAAACATGTATTTTTCAGACCTTCTAATCATTGCCAGTTGTTAATGCATTATCCCAGAGTTCTGTGTTATCGTTTTACTCGAAGACTTGAAGAAAACTAGCACCTGACTTTTTCTACCTTTTTGCCCGTCGGTATTTGGGCATATTTATAGTTTGTAGTCGATGCTTTGTGGAGGAGTGATCTATTTATTTAATACAATTGTGCTTTGAATAAAGCAAAAAATAAACAGACGAACTAAACATACGATTCTTCTTTTTATGTAGTGAAAACCCTGTGTGTGGACACAAAAGGGGAGGTTTTCATTGCGGAGAGTGAATTCTTCTGAAGTGGAACTAATCATCTAAGGGATGGTTTTCGTTGTCCTAACAACGCAGCTGAATTGGAAAGAGAACCCTTTTTGTGGAAGATATGTTTTCTTTCTGTCATTCAGAACTGATGATGATACTGGTTTCACGCCCTGTCCTCCTGCATTGTCTGCCAAGAATTTTGGTCGAAAAGTCTTTACTTGGAGACGCCGAACACACGGCGGGTGACTCCTGTGCCGTGACGTCAGCCTCGCCCTTCTGTTCTACTGCCTTTACGCTTTTCATTATCATAGTATTGAAAAGAAAGTAGTGAGTAGGTACTATTACTCCAAATGTTCAGCGGTAACTTGCGTTTTTGATGTTCCAGCATTCAACCTTTTTGTTTGTTTTCTACATAGACTGACTTTTTTTTCCAGATGCATGATATTAACTGCTTGCATTTAGGACAATCACTAGCCAATACTGAATAGCCGATTACAGGGATTATCATGCTTTCAAGTGAAGCCGGTTCGTTAGTTTTCTCCGAATCGGGAACACGCCTGCGTTCGCATTCACGTGTTTTGTGGTCGGACAATTGAACGGACGATGGAGGTGATTATGTAGCCTACCTTATGTGTGGCTTCGCGTCAGTTCCAGGCTGTTAATCTTCTAGCAATCGACTAGCTACTTAGCTACAGTAAGCAACTCTGGGCTATTTCATGGGTTTAAGAAAACACAGACCACAGGGAACTGGATGTTGCAGTGCTATAGTTATCAAGACTTATTGTATCTGAAGAGAAACACGTTTTCAACGTACAAAAAAGTTACTCACACGTACAAAGCACGGTCTATGAGTCATCAAATCGTAATGATATCAAAATTAGGCCACGTTACAAGAAACAATATTCTTGATATTCAATATTCTTCACAATTTAAACGTGCCGTATTCCTAAGCAATGATACCCAATGTTTCCTAAAGTATTTCAAGTAACTTGGCCCTGTGCTTCTTCATCTTACCATATTACACCGTAAACTCGACGCGTTTTACTTTCAAAACGGCGTAAAAACACGCGTTTTCTGTTCACAACGCGTTTAAAAAATGGCAAAAATTAAGCGTTTTACGCGCGTTTTGGGTCATTAAAATGTGCGCTATTTACGCGCGTTTTGTTTCCACAAGACACATGTTTTTACAGTGGCTGTGTTCCAAATTGTATTGCTGTTTTCTACCTAGAGCATAAAGCAGGTGCAGGAATAAAAAGGTCATGTGAAGTGCGAGATTTCACCGGAAGTTCTCTTCTTGTTCTTGGATGTATTAAAAAAAGTGCACGTCGATGCAGACTTTTTCATGCTTTCCCTTCCCAGTAGCCATTGCTTCACTAAATCAATAACTGACAAGGTCAGACCACACCAGACCAGATCAGTTCACTACAGATCTTATCTCCTGATACAATTCTTAGTACAGTTCTTACCTGTTTCTAAATGATCGTGCCTATTAAACTCCACATCTGTGTGCATTCACTACTGTACGCTATTTGTCAAGGTGAAGTGATGAGAAGAAGCACTGGTGTCATATCCTTTTCTAGCCTGCTATCTGGAAAAAACGTGATTGAATATAAACTGCTTTCCTTTCACAACAATAGATTAGCACAATGGCTCAAAAGTGTGATCTACCTGGTTTGTCTCTTGCTGAAATCACTACAGTATCTTGCTAGAAAGCAAAGGGATAAACTTTGACTATGGTATGATTGTTGGTGCCAGATGTAATGTTTGCAGCAGCTCAGAAACAGCTGCCCTCCTGGGATTTTACACACTACTAGAATTTGCAGAGTATGATGTGATAAAAACAGCAGTTCTGTAGGTGAAAACACCTTGTTAATGAGAGACGTCAGAGGATAATGAGCAGATTAGTTCAAGCTAACAGAAAGGCCAAAAATGCTCAAACAACAGCTTTTTTTTTTTTACAACCTTGGTGTGCATCTCTGAATGTACAACACATCAAACCTTGGAGCAGTTGGTTTGCAGTAGCAGAAGACCATGCTGGGCTCCACTCTTGTCAGCTAAGAACAGGAAGATGAAGTTACAGTGGGCAGTGGGTTGCAGTTCACCGAAACGGAATGATTGAAGATCGCTGCCTGGTCAGGTGAATCTCAGTTTCTGCTGCAACTAATCCATCCTGCCTTGTGTCTATGGTGCAGGCTGGTAGTAGTGCAGTGTAATGGGTAACGAGCTGGTCTTGTAACCTAAAGGTCACAGGTTTGGTTCCCGGGGAGGACATTGCCGTTGTACCCTTGAGGAAGGTACTTAACCTGCATTGCTTCAGTATATATCCAGCTGTATAATTGGACGAAGTGTAAATGCTATGTAAAAGTTGTGTAAGAGCATCTGCTAAATGCCTGTAATGTAATGGCCCCCTTAATACCAATTGAGCATCGTTTGAATGCCGCCTCATACCATTGTTGCTGACCATGTGCATCCCTTTATAGCCACAGTCAACCCTTTTTCAAATGGATACCTCCAGCAGGATAACACACCATGTTGCAAAACACACATCATCTTGAACTGGTTCCAGAAACATGACACTGACTTCAGTTTACTCCAATGGCAGGTACAGTCCCCAATCTCAATCTAATTCAAAAGAGCACCTTTGGAATGGGAGGTTCACAGCCTGAATATGTAGCCAAACAAATCTACAGAAACTGCATGATGCTATTAAGTCAGCTTGGAGCAAAATCCCTAAGGAATGTTGCCGCAAATAATTCAGGTTGTTCTGGAAGCAAAAGGGAGTCCTACCCAGTCCTAGATAGGTGTACATCAGTGGTAACCAACCCTGTTCCTGGAGATATACCATCCTGTAGGTTTTCACTCTAACCCTAACTAAGCACACCTCATTCAACAGCGAAAGGTCTCACTGAGCTGCTAATTAGTAGAATCAGGTGTGCCAAATTAGGGTTGAAATTAAAACCTTCAGGACAGGAGATCTCCATGAACAGGGTTGGTTACCACTGGTGTACATAATAAAGTGATCAACGAGTGTACTTGAATCAAGAGTAGAGTGTACAGGGATTAATGCAACTGAAAAATTCGGCACAACCTAAAGCCAGCTGAAGTCAACTCTGTGGACAACAGCAGTACCAGTAAACCCTGAAAAAGGAAGCTTCCTGTGGAAGCACTGGCTATTCAATACATCCATTGCATTGGAGCTAGAAAGAGTGTGGCTGCATTAATTTCTTCTCAACAGTAATAACACCCAGTGACTTTTTCGTACCTAATGAAAACGAGGTGCTTCCAGGCTTGGTTGGCAGTCTTCCTTCTGAAACAAACAGAAGGAGTGCCAGAAACACTGTGCTGTAAGAGACACTGTCAGAGGAAACATGGAGTTAAAACATTAAACTCAGTGGACATCCTGTGATGGCACTTTTCACAAAGAGTATCTAATCAATTTTACTGCCTAAATAAATCATTTGTTCTACATTATTTGTTCTATGTTGTTTTCCCCATGATATGTGTGGCTTACATGGTCACTGAGCTATTTTTAAAAGTAAATTAAGGGTTTTACATTCCTTATTCAGTCCACCAAAAAGATCTTGCTAAAATGAAGGCCAGAATGCTTCTTCAACTAGAGGAGGACAGACAAATGTAATGTAAGAGACACAGTTCAGAAGGCACTTTGTGCACATCGGTACTCTAAATGTGCTATGAAACATTACATTTTGGGCTGTTGAGTGGTGTGTTGTGCTAAAGACGTAGTTCCCAGTGCAGTGACATACCCCATGGTGTGCAACTGAAACCTGACCATCCCAGTGCCAGCTGTAATAGGCAGCACGGTGCGCACTTGAGTGCAGTCATCCAATGGAGTGACTGCACAGCCTGGCCAGTGAAATGCAACACAGAATGAAGCAGTGGCTTGTGGCATGCATCTCTGAGGGCATGTGCGCGGCGTGCTAGTCTGTGATCTTCTGATCTTCTCATTAACTAATGAGCTACTCTGCCTCTCACCAGTAATTCACACTGCTTACAGTAATAGTTAGCAGAGTTGACTATTATACAACAATTAACACTAATTAGCAGTGCTGAAAAGGTTTAACTTAAATGTAATTAAGTTCTTGTTTGTTACATGATTGCATTGCTTCAGCGGTCACTGGACAGGAACAGTGTTCATTTGAGAAAGCATAGGAGTTTTTGGCTGGACCGCAACAGTGGGGCCAGCCCTATTAATGCGAATGTCTGTGACTGAGTGATGAAGTTACACCATTGGTCGGCCGAGTTATGAAGTTACACCATTGGTCAGTCGGTCCAGCCATATACTAGGTTTTGACCTGGTTTTGTTTGACAGAAGTAACACACTTAAAATTTTTTTATTTATTACCTTCAAGTGGGCCTTGCTGTTTTTTTTAAATTTAGCCCATTTTGTCCTATGATATGCCATGTTACGTCCTAGTGGCAGGGGCCCATGGATATTAGGCCCTATGAAAAGATGTCATATTGGGCCCCAACACCCCAGAAAATCCTATCTTCTAATATTTTTGAGGGCCCTGTCAGTCAAGGCCATTGGAATCGTTCTAACTACACCCCCCACCCCCCCCCCCCCCCCCCCCCCCCCCCCCCCCCCCCCCCCCCCGCCACGGCACACCTGCCCAGTAGTATCTACTCGTGAGACACGAATGTCAGAAGTGTCATTCAAACAAAACTGTGCATGATTCTGAATAATGGGCCGTCTCAATTAATAGTGAGACAGTAGCCTACTCACAAGTAAAACTGCTGCTTGAGAACGATACATGTCAAGCATTTATTGTAGATGTAAATTGTTGTCATTTTCTCTTTTCAGACTTTATAGTCCTACCAATTCATTGCACTGTACATGCACACCTGTGATGTGCCTATTATGCCCAGTGCGTGTGGAGAAGGGATATCACCCAAAGCATGGATGATACAAAGCATCACCCATACTTTAGATCATCCATGCTCCAAAGCATACCATCTTATCTGTGAAATATGGAGGGGGCAGTGTTATGGCTTGGGAATGTATCTCTGCTTCTGGTACAGGCTCACTCATCTTTATTGATGATATAATTGAGAATGGCAGCAACAGGATGAATTTGAAAGTGTACAGACAGATTTTTCTGGCTATGTGCAAATAAATTCCTCCAACCTTATCAGGTGATGCTTCATACTGCAGCAAGACAATGACCTATGACATACTCACTGCCTATGCAACCAAAGCATTCATTGATGTGAAAAATAGAAAGTTTTGAACCTGCCAAGTTGGTCACCTGATTTCAATTAAACTGAGCAAGCATTTCACTTACTTAAAGCAGCTGCAGTGAAGAACTGGAAAACATTACTAAAGAAGATACCTAATGACTAGTGATGTCAATGGGACATTGACTTGATTCAATTATTGCATTTATGGGTTATACAACCATATATTAGGCCTAATCGCTTTGATTTACATTCAAGTTCATCCATTAACTTAATTTTGCACAACATAAAATGGAGAGAGACAAAAACATATATTCATGTACATACCACAAAATAAAAGCTGATTGTCTGCACTTTATTGTCATATTAAGTTTTTGATCTCAAATCCAAATTCCTGAAGTATATAGTAATATTATCTAATTTCACTGTACCATATTCAACCTCCATGCTTTTGGAACACACCTTATCTATGAAGCCTATTTTGGAGATGATTTGCAAGTGGAATCATGACAGCAGCTGATCTTGGGTATGGAACATAATTACACTGAATAAGTCAACTGAGTAATAAGCTAACAAAAGCAGACATTCTGAAAATATTAATAAATTGTGTTTGCAACATCATGAATGTAGAGCTATGCTGATTACTAACTGGAAATCCTACCAATAAAATATATATTCTTGCATGGCCTCTTGATGTTCTGGCCTTTTTATCAACGTCTTCGAAGATAGCATGAGAAAAAAAGAAACAACAAAAGCCCTAATGGTTAAAGTAGGTCACTATGTATTGTCAATGACTTCAATGACAAATCGTTTGATGTTTGCAAGGAAGTTACACAGTCATTTCTTTCTGACTGTAAGTCATGCAGTAGGCCTTTCTGGTAGTAATTGTTGGAATGGCAAATGGACTTGACGTGTATACAATACTTGAACGGTGCCAATAAGAAGCAGACACAGTTGGATTCTAATCTAAATCGTTTATGACGTGAAGGTCCCTTGTAGAATGCCTATATTTTGCCATTGACAATTTAGACTATATCCCCACTCAACAGAGTGCAATAAAAGGGACACATAAAAATGGTGGTATTTAATTATTTGGCCTATATTGACTTCAATAGACCGTATAGCAATACAGGGAAGGAAATTATGCAAATATTACTAAACTACACTCAATCAATTAACTAGTCAAGCACACATTATTATACAGGAGATGAGTAGCTTCTGTTATACACATACAGTGAGCCCTATAATATTTGGGATGAAGCCATATTTTATTTTCTAGATTTGGCTCTATACTCCACAATTTTAGATTTGTAATCAAACAATTCAGATATTAAAGTGCAGATTCTCAGCTTTTATTACAGGATATTTTATACATTTTTTCACCAGGGAATGAGAATAAGGAAATGCTTCACTTAGTGCTTGCCAACGACCTTATGTAATTTATAAAAGCAGCTTTTAAAAGCAATTTTAAAGCTAGTGCTATTTTTTTTTGTGTGTGCCAGAGATCAGAACTCCTGTAAGACAGCAGGGAAGAGAGGCATCAATCTGCATGAACCCTCTTGGGTTAGGTTAGGTCACGTTTCTTCCCAAAATTCCTTCCAGTTTGACAATTATCTGTTCAACAGCACATACTGACTTAATAGTACCCTCCCACATACAGTTTCACTTATGTGGTTCATTTACCCACACACACACACACACATGCATGCATGCACGCACACATGCACACCCACACACATGCACACATTTGACATGTGCAAAGTTAAAGCTGCTGTGTTGCTGTGTATAAGCCAACTTTTCACATCAGTATAGTGCTACAGGTAAAGTCATTAATAAGGAACACCATCTGGGCTCCTGCAGTGTGGGTGAAATCTCACTGCTATGCAATATGCTCTGCCTCCCCTACATGGCTCCCACATGTTGTCAAGCTGTTGTGCCTCAAACAGCCACATGCAGGCACTATCAAACGCCGATGTAGCGTCCTGGGTGGAAGGTACTCCAGGCTAACAGGAAACTCTTGCGCTTACACACCACTCACACACAGTGCTTTATATAACACTTCCTTCTGATGGACATTACCGGCTCGTAGTATGCATATGACAATGGCATGTAAAACAGCTGTAAAAAGCGAGTGTGAATTAACAAACAGCAATAAATTCTAGCCAGACTGGACTTCTGAGTTCCAATGAAGTATCCCTCTTTTTGCTCGCTGTCTTTTAAATACATATCGCATCATTATTGCCTCTTGGTGCAAACTATGTTGGGGAAATGCTGTGACTAATATGAATGAAAAGTTTCAAAGTAAAATAACAGGGTAAGCATTACCTGAGGAAGACAAGATGGTTAACTGAAATATGAGGACACTGGGGAAAATAACTTTTCTGATTCCGAGCAATGAGGTTTGGTTCTATTTTAGGTGAAGAATCTATGCACTTTGATGTCACTATCTAACAAGTGCCACCCTCCTGTTTCGTTGCTTTGATTTTTTTTTCCTCATCCAATGTATGATTGCTCAAAGGATCTCCTCAAGCGGCCTTTTACTTATCAAAGCCACGTAGGGCTTAGATTGTATTTATGAGCCGTGTCTTTCGGCTGCTGTGTTTGGGGTGTTCTGCGAATCTTTTAAGATTTAAGCTACTAAAGTCCTGTTTGATGGGACTCCTAATTATGCCCTTTTAATTTGATTATAAATATTTGCACATAATCTTGTACAACATTTGGCAGACACAGCAATGACAAAACAGCATAGCTGTTTTTTTGATAATAGATTTTCTTGAGCAACTATTTGCAGATTTTTTCTTTTGCAAATCTTGTATTTTAATTCATTTGAATCACAGTAATAAAGCATTAATAGAATCAGATTTCTCACATTTGTCCAGTGCTATTTCTGCTATAGTTCAGAATGTGCTTCTATGTAATTCCTTCAGATGGTTTCAGTTGTTAAAGGATATTTCCATTTCTTTTTCAACCTGGGTCTTATTTTTGTAGTATTTTCCTTCATTCCTATCGGTTATGATAGTACGTAATGCAGCTGCTTCTTTGTCAAGTTTTTTTTAGAGGTTTTTATTTTCTCCATGTCAGTACAGCTTCACCACGGCATCTATGGGGCATATCAAGATACAGGTTCAATTTACCTCAAACTTACAGAATTGAACTTGCACCATATATACCTATTCTGCGCACACACAAATTTAATTTAGCTCTGCGTATTCCAGGTCAAATAAATATGAGCTGCCATCAAAGTGAACAGACTTATCCCTCATAATAGTCAGATGAATAATCAGCCATTGCAACCGGTTTAGGATTTGGATTTTCCATGTTATCTTATAGAGGTGAGCCACACACCACTGTGAAAATACATTTTAGTGTGCGCAGAATTGTGTAAGTACAGTAGGTCAATTCTGCAAATTGAAATGTAATCATTTTTACTTTCAATTTCGTTGAATAAATTTCAACTATCACATTCGTTTTCACTTCCAAGTTAAGAGGTTTATAAGAGGTTTAGATAAACTGGACTTTTTTTTAGATAAATTGAACCTGGATCTTGATATATCCCATCGATGCCCTTGTGAAGCTACTAACATGGAGGGAAAAACCTCTACAAGACCGAAAACTCTACAATAAAGCCGTTTGGAATGATGGAAAGTACTATGAAAATAAGGTTGAAAAAATAAAAATAATTTATCCTTTAATATCTGCAGCTTTGTAGCCTTTTGATAGTACAAGGTTGTGCTTTACAAACTGATAAAATTCATCCAACATTTGAATATTCCTTCTGTAAACTGAGAAAAACAGCAGTTTTTGAAATTTGTTCAGAACCACCATGTGTCATTAAAACATTTTTAGTGGTCTTCTTAAGAATGCTCCAGTAAATTGTTAGGATAAGGCCACAAACGCACAGCAGTCTAAGAAATGTATTTTGAAAATGTTTTTGATCTCCTTCTGCAAGCACTTTCGCCTGTCTACAGGTCTCCTAGCAACGCCAAACAAAAGCAAACAAAGACACATTTCGAGATTCCTGGGGAGCGGCCGGTCAGGCGATGCCTTTGATCTTGGACTGGAAAAATAGCTGAGTGGGCACAACCCCCCCTTTCCCCCCCAAAAAAAAAACCGATTTAAAACAGCCTAATCTTCATCTGTCCCAAGAATTGAGCACCAATGCAAATGAACCTGAGAAATGGTTTTGTGACATTATTAGTCTCCACAATACAGATTTTAGCCCTTGATATTGGATATGGGTACGATCTTTTTGAAAATTAAAAGATCTACCATGCCCCGCCCCCCCCCCCCACAATGTTTCATAATTACTGATGGTTTCATCCCATTTTGTGTCCTTTTGATTGAGATGGAACTGCTTGCCTACAATGAAACTGTGGTTGCCTGAATAAATGGAATTACCATTTAAAGGGTCATGTAGAGCCCAGACATTCTGAATTTCCTATAAATCTAGACCCTCATGAGACATGAGGGTCTATGGACAACTCTCTAACTTGCAGAGGTCTTGATGCCACCCCATCTGTACGTGGCTGACACACCTGAGACCCTTCATACATTTTCTTGTGTTTGGAGATTAAAACATACATTTCAGTCCATAAGTATTTGGACAATTTTGCTATTTTGGCTCTATACTCCAGCATATTGGAATGTGAATATGGGGTTAGAGGGCAAACTTTCAGGTTTAATCTGAAGGTGTTTACATCCATATCAGGTGATCCATGTAGGAATTACAGCCCTTTTCAGTCCCCCCCATTTCACAGGACCAAAAGTAAATGGACAAACTAATATAATATTAAGTAAAGGTATCATATTTAGTAATTACTTGCAAATCCTTTTCATTGATGAAGTCTGCAACCCATAGACATCACCAGATACTGAATATCTTCCCTGATGATCTTCCCTGGTGATGCTCTGCTAGGCCTGTCCTGTGCCCATCTTCAGTTCCTGTATGTTTTGTGGGCTTTTTACCTTCTGCCTTGTCTTCAGCAAGTTAAATGCATGTTCAATTGGATGCAGGTTGCGTGATTGACTTCGGCAATCAAGAACATTCCACGTTTTGGCGCCGAAAAACTCCTTGGTTGCTTTTGCAGTGTGTATGGGGTCTTTGTACAGCCGTAAGGTGCAGCACAGTACAATAAGTTTTGAGGCATTTAGCTGGATTACAGTAGATATATTGTTTCTGTACACTTCAGAATTCATCTGGCCATTGCCATCAGCAGTCACATCATCAATGACCAGAAGTGAGCCAGTACCTGTGGCAGCCACACATGCCGAGCCATAATTCTATCTCCACCATGTTTCACAGGGAATTGGGGAGGTGCTTTGGATCATGAGCAGTTTGTGTCTTTCTTCACTCTTTCCTCTTCACATCATTTTGGTGGAGGTTAATATTTGTCTCATCTGTCCATAAGACTTTGTTCCAGAACTAAACATGTTTTTCAATGTCATTTTGTTGTTTTTGTTGCAAACTCTGAACAGGCTTACCAGTGGTTTTGCTAGTTTTCTTATACATTAACTAATGATACAACAACACACAGCTGGTCAAGAAACAGCTGAGCCATTTGTCCAGTTACTTTTGGTACCCAGAAATGGGGGAACGATTTATCAAAAGAGCTGTAACTCCTTCACAGATTATTCCATTTCAAATCAAATGTGCTGTGTACAGAGCCAAAACCACAAATTTGTGTCTCTTTCCAAATTCTTACAGACTGTACTGTATATTCCTTCAGACTGATTACACAAATGTTCATGCTCTAGCACGTTTCACACTCTTGTACTGTTTGGTTTGTTGACTTAATTTATAAATAAGCTTCTGAGTGTAGTCTTAAGTGGTGACACTGCACCTTCCAATATACTGTATAGGCAAATTGATGAAACTTTGAACTGAACAAGGTTGAAGTTAATGGGAAGAACATTTACTGGGAGTCATATTGATTTTTTTAGATGAATGGCTGCACTGGAACAGAGCCATTTAAGTAAATGTTTTTTGCATCTTTAAATTTAGTATCTTTAATTCTATACACAAGGCTTACACACATGCTAACACAGCCTCTATTTTTTAGAGAAACGACTGCTTGTGTACAGAAGGCGTGGGGGTGGGGAGGGCTCGATCATTCCTCTCATTGAGGGTACAGACCGGCTTCCTAAAATGTCTGTGTTTGTGTTTGGATCCACACATTTTATTTTTGAAATGGTGAAATCTGTTCAGGGACCCTGAGATCTTTAGACTGTCAGGGGTGTCATTGGCAGAGAAAAAAGTGAAACTGAATACCCACCCCCAGTCCTTCTGTAAATGCCTGGTATGTTCCAGGATGCAAGGTGGGAGTGTGCCTTGATGTGATTGCCAGCAGTTGTATCCCCAGTGGAAGAAATTCCCTTTCTTTGGTCCTTACTTAAGTTTCCCCTTTGCCACGTAGCAACTCGTTCCTTCCCTGCTTTTAAAAACGCCAACTTTTGCAATGAATGCTCATTTAAAAAGGTGTAGAATGTTAGGCCTGCTAAACTTTGTTTGACTTTAATGTCAATAAACTATTCCCAAATCTATGGATGAACTGCAATTTGAGTCCAGGCCTTCGTTGTCAATAAAAAGGCTTCGTGTTGTTGTTCCAGTGCCACCTTGGTTCCTGTTAAATACAAGAAATAAAGCTTGTTTCCTTAAACAGAACAAAAGAGCTTTCTCGCTTCTTTATATGTGCATATTTGTGTTTTTCCAATCATGTTCCATTTTAACACTGAGGTTTTTGCACCCAATAAATAGTTTGTTGGAATTTGATTGAATGGGATTTGAGTATCTTCCCAACATTTAACTGGACCCTAGTTCTTGAAACATAACATTGTTTGTTGATTGTGGAGGATGAAACAAATGCATACATTGATGAAAATGTAAAGAGTAGTCATTTGCTGTATGTTCAACAGCTGCCAACATGCAGAGACAGAAACCGTAGATGAGTGGTATATACCTTTTAACTCCTGTGAAATTATTTCTGACTTCATGCCATTTTTCTTTGCCAAAGGAGCAAAGCCAACAGTGTTCATTATAAACTGACACCTCTCCACCTCTGTTTGGCGCTACTCCAAATATTTATGTTCTGAAACAGCGATGAAAATGAAAACGTTAAGTACTGAAGACAAATTTAGATCATATAACGTATTATAATAAAGTATAATTAAAAAATATAATTCCTGTACTTATGTTTTTTTTATCCTGATCCCACTTCAGGTACAGCACAGAAAGGCTTTGGGGACACTTTGAGGTTAAGTTCTTGGATGTCTATCACCAGTTCATATTTTTCACCCCAGCAGAAATCAGTTCCTCAAACAGGCCATTTCAATTGAGAAATGCATTTCCAGCCACAGCATGCTTTTTGAAATATTGAGCCATACATAGCACTGTGCCTTATTTTCCCATGTATTAACATGACTCATGTAATCTTTTATGGTTTATATGTGTAATTTGTGTATTTGTGTAATACATCTTCTTTTACTGACTCTTCTGGTAAAGGACTATTTCTGCACTCTTCGTCATTTAAGCGCTTTATATGTCTTGCAATTATCAATAAACTCTTGGAGAGGTTCCTGGGAAAAACCAGTATGAGCTAAAAGCATGTGATCTGAGATTAGAGAAATGTATTTGCAGTCAGTTTCCTGACCGGAAATATCTTTTCACACACGAGCAGCAGATGATGGTGCTGGAACAGAATACCTTCTCTTTCCTGGTCAAATATGTGTTAGCATAAGTATTTGAATGCTTTTTCATGAATAATTTCAATGCTTGTGTTTTGCCTTAATGGTGACTTATTTACTTGTGAAATTATATTCACTGGAACAAAGGGTTGATCAGAAGGCAAAACTCAGAAAACGCACCTGGGCAGAAGCACCAAGCAGTTACTCCTCTGGCTTTGCAGGAGCCATTTACTTCTGCATGTGAACAGCATATCTAATGAAACTTCTGGCAGTTCACATTCTTATTGACTTCTTCCGGAGAATTGATTTCACACTCCAGTCATATGTAGCTGAAAGGTAAAGCAAACATAGCGATCATGTCTCAGAGACTTGTGCCTCTTACAAGAAATATTCTCTTTGAACTTTCTCCTCTATTTCTGTGTTATGTTGCTGGTTCATATTCAGGCCAGAATCCGCTTATGGAATCATTCTTGGATGCAAACACATACCTGCTCCTCTTTTACTGGCAACTATATTTTGTTATTAAAAATAATCTAATTTCCATAATTTCACAATTTATCCAGGCAAAATCTTGATCAACTTGAAGAATAGTGACTTTTTAATAGAAACTTTTCTCTCTTGATTTTAGTTTGACTTGAAGAAAGACAAACAGCTGAAAACAAGAACTGAAATGTATAACCTCCACTGCTCATCATTACACTGTTGAACTCAAGGAAAGAAATTTGACACATCTGCATGGAGAACATATCATGTGTCTAAGTACAATGGTGCACTAAAAATTGTGCTGGCAGCAGTGTTCAGGTGTATTATGACAAAAATGAATATAAAGTGTATCTTGGAAATGTATACTAACATGTATTTTAGTGGTCTTATTCTGTATTTTAGTGGCACTTAGTTGCGGATTGAGGATCAGATAGTACTCCAATATTATGGAACAAGCTCTGGTAACTGGTAGATTATCGCTGTTTCGCCTAGTTATATCCATGCTAAATATAATTAATTATATCAATGTTTTGTTACTCATCAAACCAGTTTACTTTTCCTCACAGGATGTTTTTCAGATATTATCAGTGGCTGATTCCAGAGCCCCTATCATTCCAGTGCCTCCAGAGTATTGTGCATTCAAGCATACAGTAGTCAGGACTGACTGCCTTGTGAGATCCTACAGAAGTGTCAGAACCAACAAGCCATAATACTGTATATGCAGTAGGGAAGGAGCAGCCCTCAATCTGATTCCAAATAGGCTGTGGGGAATGCAATGTAGCAAAGCACCTGATTGGTTTAAGCTGGTCGTCAGTGACCGGTCAGGTGACTTTCTATATCTTTCTATCATTCTAAAGTGTCATGTCGTCCGTGGCAAAAATAAAAATAAAAATAGCCATCACCCTACTGTGATCAAAGTTTTTAATGCACATTTCAGAGAATTCAGAAAATAGATCGCAAGTAAAGATCTAGGAATCCAGTAAATTACATAAAGTAACATGCACTGATTGAGGGCATCTGTTAAACGCCTGAATGTAAAGTATAGAATGTAAACCGTGAATGTATGTAAGCTCCATTTTCTTAACATGCAAATTTCTCCATTGGAATTTATATCTAGTGGGTACTTTAGAAACAAGAGTGAGTGAAGTTAAAATATCTCAGGCTCACTAGAAATTCCATGAATGAGACCCACACCCTTTACAATTAATGCAGTCCAACACGAAATGTGCTAGATGGAGACATTGGGCCTCATTTATCAATGTTTTCATAACACCGTGTGAAATCTTAATAAAGAAAAGCCACAGCAATGAAAGGCTATGCTGTGACTTCTGTGCCCTATTTATAGCAAACATTACATGTATTATGGAATTGAAATATTCAGTTGCAATTAAGCATTAGATTAATCAGGATTATGCAAATGAAGCATCAGTTGTTTTAATGTTGAAACCAATTGGAATTTTTATGTAATTTGAGCAAGTATAAACTAATATTCAATTGACGTATAATTTATTCAAATAATTGCACTGCTCTTTTAAAATCTAAATTAAACATGAATGAATTGAATAATAAAATCACAAATACGCAAAACAAGATTTATATCGGTTTGGATCTCATCAACAAACAGATGTACAAAAACATTGATAAATCCCTCATTGTTTGTGTAAATGCGTTCATTAATTATTACGATCTAATTTATTCGCCTCACGTTTCATAAATGCAAAGTCAAATGTGTCCTGTTCTGTGCACAAACATAAAGCATAAGACAGGTAAGTATACTCAGAGATAACTCAGGTAAGTATCAATTATCTATCATTGTGTGTCTTCACTGCAAACAGTGACCATATGATTTCACTGGGCAGTTTCTTCTATTATCTGTGCCTTGCGTTACTGTGATACCAGACAAGGGAACAGACGGTCTCAAGCCATGGGCTACACATGAAACCAGCAGGGCTTAAAAGTCACGCCACATCACATCCATGACCTTTAGGATAGCATCGCAAGGTGCCGGAACACAGATCCAGATCAAAGGCGCCTTTGATTCCTTGTTTACATTTGTTTCTACCTAGATTTTTTTTACCTGAGCCAGTGCCTGTAGGTGACATGGGAAGAAAATGTAAACAGCTCAGAATGCATTTTTATGTGTTGACCAATTTAAAAAAAGTTTCATTCATAGAGCTTCTGCTTTGCTGAGCACCCGTTGACCTGAGTTCATTTTTTTTTCACATAGCCAACAACTGGCTACCTCAAAGGTGTAGTTTTTAAAAATATTTTTACTTGGGAAGATATTTCAACAACTGTATATTAACTGTTCTGAAGTCCACAGAGCTCTTCTTCCACACTTTGTGAATTACAGTGTTTGGCCATCTCTCTTCCTGTCAGACGTATGGTGCAGATCTACACAGTCCAGAATTAGGACTAGGTCCTCGGATCTGAGGTAATTTAACTCCAACACATTAACTCAAGGGTTTTTAGTTTAACTCTTGTGTTCTGTTTACTTACTAACACCAATGTTAGCCTGAGACAAATATGCCCAGGATATTAATGGCATGTTCAAGTAACACAGAAATCAAATTTATTGAAAAATACTCAATATGTGTGTATACATTGTGTATACATAATGTTTGGGACAAAGACATTTTTGTCTTGATTTGGCTCTGTAGTCCACAATCTTTGATTTTTAATCAAGCAATTCACATGTGGTTAATGCAAAAATTCTCAACATTTATTTAAGGGTACTTTTGTACACTTTGGCTTTACCACGTAGAAACTACAGCACTTTTTATACATAGGACCCCCATTTCAGGGCACCATCATTTTTGAGACATATTAATGTTATGTAAATGATAGTTATATTTGGTACTTTGTTGCATATCCTTTGCATGCAAGGACTGCTTGAAGTTTGTGACCCATAGACATGATGCTCACCTGATGCTGAGTATCTTCTCTGGTGATGCTCTGCCAGGCTTCTACTACAGCCATCTTCAGCTCCTGCTTGTTCTGGGGGCTAGTTGAACTTCAACATATGAAACAGATTTCCAATTGGATTCAAATCAGGTGAATGACTTGGCCAGTCAAGAATTTTCCAGTTTTTGGCTTTGAAATTTTTTTTTGGTTTGACAGCATGTTTGGGATCATTGCCTTGCTGTAGGATGAAGTGCCAAACAATGACACAGCCTAAAGGTCACAGGTACGATTCCCAGGCAGGACACTGCCGTTGTACCCTTGATCATGGTACTTAATTTGCAATACTTCACTATATATATCCAGCTATATAAATGGATGCAACTTGTGTAAGTTGCTCTGGATAAGAACGTCTGCTAAATGCCTTTAATGTAATGTTTATCTGTGAAACATTTAAATAAAACAAGGTTTTCATAATGTAAGCTATTGCTGTTTATTTTTCATTATCTTATTAAATTCAAACAAACCATATAGGCAAAAAAGACATAAAGCAAATACAGATGACAATCACAAATAGAAACACAAAACAAGAATCAAATTTTACAATGGTTTAGTAACTGTTGAGGAAATAAATCTCTTGAAAGTGTCATTCCTCTTTTACTAAAAGTTTAGCACGGGTCAATTTGGCCCTAACTGAACACTAAGGTTCAAGGATTTGAACTCATTAGAAGACCTGGCTGTGGCAACAGCTAGCTGCAATTTCCACAGTGACCTCCAAAAAAAAAGTCCCCCTCTGAGTTTGGGCCTTACTGCTGGTAGAAATTATTCTAGGTTTGGCGCTTGCCCACGATTCTGACCCTGGGCGTATCTGACATTGTCATGTTTGCTTCAGGCTTGGCCACTGAATGGTGGTATCACTCATGAACCAGTCCCAGTTCATCCAGAGCAATGGCTGCCCTCCCTCCTATCTTTGGCTGGATCCATGGCCTGGACTCTCTGAAGCAGAAGGGCTGGGTCATCATCAAAGGACCCCTGCCTGCGTCCTGGTTGAGGTCACATATCATGAATAACCCCCCCACCCCCCGTGTGGACATGCTGCAAGGAGCCTGCCACTGTATGGAGCTTCCTCACTCCCTCCCCACCCCCTCGCCCCCCACTGCTTGGGTCAGAGGGCAACTCCATCGGCTTCTCTTGGGTCAGAAATGCACTCCACAACAAAGTTATTACTCCATTGTGTCTGCTTTGAGAAGTGTGTCGTCGGACTAACTGTTCTATTACCACCTCTGCATCTGGCTCCATAAAATTAACATCAAGTGTAATGTCTCAAATGAATCAATAGTTCTGTATATCATGTAATGAGGAGTGGTTGCCACCGAAAACTAAATCCAATGCATAGTGCACCGCTGCATCAGAAGAGATAGATGCAGATCTTTTGCATTAGCTTGACAGCTCCATACAGTGGCAATTGTCAAGGAGCGTGCACAAGCTTCTTAATGCTTGTGAAGGCTCATTTTAACCCTCTATGGTTGGAATCATAAAAAATGCGACATTCTTCTCATGGTGAAATGTTTATTTAAATAAAACCAAAAAACTCCAGAAAACATTTTATTTCTGTATGTTTTCATTTCACAAATCTCAATCTCATTAAATAATTAATACATCTCAGATGACAATAGATTTCACTTATTTTCTTCCATCCATATTTGTTTCTTTTGCAGCTATTATATGCTTTATAAAGATATTTAATCTGATTGACCATTTGCATGAAACTACTTCCAGCTTGGCAAATATCAAAATGTAGCATTGCATCATTGATGATCATTACTATCTCCTGCAGAGAAGAAGTGCATGACAAGCACTGTATAAATGATTGTGCTTTCTTATCTTAGGGGATGCAAATGTCTCCTTTTTTTATGGATAAAGATTACTTGCCCCATATCTGTCCTGTTCCATCTTTTATAAAACGCTTAGCTTAAATTCACTGACCGATAAGTCATAAAATCATAAAACCGTGTAAATCAATGTCTTAGAACAATATTTTTGTCTGAAGCTTGTGTATTCGGTAATGTTTCTCAGAATAATGTGTCCCATGATTACATTCAACACGCATGCAGCAGCTTTTACAATAAATCGGTTTCTTCATTACACACTGGGCATACCTATGCACAATAATGCTAATATGAATTATTATAGCCTTACTCTGTACATGCTATGCACACTGCTGAATGACAACTATTACAACTTCAATTAGGGATAATATTTTGCCTCTACGTTTTAATAGGAGTTTACAGTCTCACTGGTCTTCTTCATTTGAAATATATTCCTGTTGAAGCCCATTTGGTATTGTGCATCTAAATCCCATAAAAGCAGGAAAGAGTCAGAGTGGGTGTGTCTTAGCAGAATGTACCACCCGGTGAGTTTTCGAACAGAACCGCACTGAGCTCGAAACGCAATCACAGTCTCAGGCAGTCTGGTTGTCACTGGCACTGCAAATATAATGCTGCTCATTTGTATAATTGCATTTAAAACCAGACCTGATGATGCATTCTGTTTAGGCACATGGACTTTTCACACCTCCTTCTCTGCAAGATCATAATTTTAATATTATTCTATTTCTTTAATGGATGCAACATGAAAGCACAGACTAAGATCTCTGTCAGAAACATGTGATATTTTCCCCAAATGGCTTTGGTAGTCCTTGAAGTTACACAAATGCTTACACATATAAAATCATCATGGAAGCCCAACTAATAGATTATGACACATCTCTTTGTGACCAGCGTTCCAAGTTTTCAACAAAACATTAATTTTATGTATTTATGGCAATTTCATGTCTTTATGTCTTTATATGCGTTCTGGCATTCATGTCATGTACCTACAGGTATGCCAGGTATGAGAGGTCATATGCATTAAGAGTCTGTGTAATTGCTAGAACACATTTTTTTCCTCACTCTGCATATTTAACCTGAAAATCAGGTTATCAAAAACCACTTTTTAAGTTGGTTAATGATGACCTCTAAGGCTTGAAATGATTGCTAAAAAATTAAATGCTTTGAAATCCTGTATCTTAAATGACATTTTATGGGTGTGTTTTGCTCGAGTCTTCTTTAAATGAAATTAGGTTAAGTCTTAATATTTTTTGAAGTAACTGTGTAATTGCAATTCCCTATCAAAGAGCAATGACCCAGTATGTCCTGAAATCCTGGTGAAAAGGAATTAAGTGGAGAGAAACAGGAGTAGGGAGAGGGGCGGGGGGGGGGGGGGGGGGGGGGGGGTAGATGAGGGTCTGATGAATTTGGCAGTAGCGCCAAAGGGGTGACAGATGGAGTGAAGTCTGCGGATCTGGCGTTGCTCACATGGTGTTAAAATGCTCCCCGTGCACATTCCAAGAAATCCAACCAGGAGGCTGCTGTGCACTGCATCACTCCCTCCATCTGAATGGATCTCAGCCCCTCTTCCCATTTCCCAAACATTTGGTCTCCATAGAAAAATGTGTCAATACCTCAGTAATGAATCTATACATATTAATGTGTGTATTACTGAGTGCATTTGGAACAATTAAGGGGCCCTTTAGCCTATAACTCCAGGGCTAAGCGAATGAGAAGCATGCAAGCCCTGATGCTCAAAATGAAAGATGGTAAAGCCAACCAGTTGCAAATCATGCTTATGAGAGTCACACTAAAAACAATGCCAATTGGGTCAAACCATATACATGTATATTAATTTTAGTTGCTAAAATGTGCAGTGCTGGCACTGTTTTAATGTCCGTGTTCAATGTTCACTCCTGATGCTGTGCTACTTGATAAGTCGCTCTGGATAATTTAGTATCTGCTAAATGCCAAATTGTAAATTGTAATTATATGTGTCTTAATGCTGACCGGTGATGTGTAACTGTGGATTACAGGTATGAATATAAGAGGCCATTTTCTGATGAAGGCAGCACACACCACTTTGGGCATTCATATTGGATGAGCCAAGGTGTATAATGGAGAGAAGGTGACCTCAGCAGTGTTTGAAGACGAGTGAAGAGATCTGAGGAGTAAAAAGTGACCACTGAGGACAAACAGCTGACTGAGAAACCAGCAGCACGTGTAACATTTGACAGATTTGTGTAGGATATGACTGAACATATTTAATGTTTCCATTTACTGTATCCACAACATTAACAATGCCCTGCAGTGTGTGTACACACAAATCCTCCAGTTGTCATCCTCCAGTTGTCATTTTGATTGATTGCTGAAGTCAGAAGTGTCCCCTTAGTTAACCTTAGTCCCCTCTGATCATCTGTGACAGTGTGTCAGTCAGTGTTTTCACCTCTCAATAGCAGCCTTTGCTTGTGAAAGTGTCTGTGTTGTGCATACTCATACAGCTCATGGCAACTGCAAAAAGGCTGGAAATTTTTTAGCAGTAATTTTGCTGTAATTTTGTAAATCTGTCAAAGCAATTTCAGAATAAAAATGCACCAGCTCTCTTTGAACTGAGTATGAGTCATCATATTACAATTAGCATTTGATAGATTTCAGTCTTTTTATGTATCAAAACATGTTTCAGAGGATAAAATTTGAAATGTCGAAGCCCCAGATAATGATACCATAGTCACACTGAAGATGATATTTATATTATGAATTTATTTTCCAATCTCAGAGTGTGAGGCTGTTTTTGTTCTCTCCCAAGAGTTGCTCTTCGCCTTCTGTTTGCAAGCTACTGGTGCTCTAATGAATGACTCAGCTGGGAATATGTTCAACCGCAAAAGGTCAAAGGAACTACCATTTGTAAAAATTTAGTCAATGGTAATGAAAAAGCTGTAAAAAATACTTTTTTGAAGTTTGTGCTGTAATAATTATGACCATTAACATTCTTGGCAAGTATCTTTGATAGAGAACTGTGCAGACCCTGGCATAACCTTTGCAATACACAGTACAATCCATTTCAATCACAAAATTTTACCACAGCAATTTGGACCCTGCTCAAGAGCACAACACGATCTCCCATCTGGGAAATGAAACTAACGCTGTAGTGCCCAGGCCCTGGTGCAGGTCCTAGTATTGCTTACCCTGCTACTCATTGTTCAGTGCCATGCTGGGGATATTTCACTTGTGGTAACAGATGGGGACCAAATACTTATTTTGGGTGGTAGCCACAAATGTTTTTGTAATGGACTAATTACATCCCCACAATGCACCTCACACTAGCCTGTAATTCATGAAAACGTGATATCATACAATTTCCATTGTAAAATAATTGTTTACCCAGTTCAAGCCTATGGAAGTTCAAACTGGATCAGATGCATGTGCCATTTCAAAGTGCCAACGTTTTAAGAAGACTTCTTTATTCTTTACTTTGGTCAGGAATGAGCATCATTCCAAAACAGCTGTTTATAACTCCTGCTAATGCCTGTGGAGGCAAGGTTACCTGTGTGAGATGTTGGTGTGTAGGGTTTGAAGATGCAACCAATCAGGCCTGGCCAGATCTCACTGTTCCACAGCCTCCAGGGATCTGGCTGTCTCCATGGAGCATGTTTGCTTTTCCCAGTTATGATACCTGTCTGTAACATCCCCACAGGGATGGAAAAACATTACTAAGTGTTCAGGGCAGGAAAATATTGCCTATCTTCTGACAAAGACTGAAGACCCACCTCTTCATTTTTGTTCCCGCCCCATCCCTACCCTCACACCTTTTGTACATATTTAAGTTGGGGTGTTTTTAAAATTATTATTATTATTATTATTAATAAAAAAAAATTTTAGGCCATATTTTCATATTTATATTGTCATACACATGTTGCAAAAATGTCTGCACCTCCAAAGAGTTTCACATCTCAACTTAACACATCTGTCGCTGATAAATTGTGTGGAATTAATTGCAGTTAGTGAGCTATCGCTAAGTTCCTTACTCGGTTTAGAAAAGGAACTCACGACACACTACTAAGATACACTGCCTTTCAATTATATGGTGCAGTGATGTTTTTGGCGAAGACAACTCTGTGCCTCCAGCATGCAATAGATTAGAATGGTAAAGGGGTCCTAATTCTCATAAACATCAACAGCTGTGTAAACTCCCCTGATTTTCTTGAGTAGTGTCTTGTCGCATTTGGTTGTTGTTCGCCACCTCCTTATCCCTCCTGCCTTTCTTGGCTGTGATTCTTTCCCTCTGCCCTTTGCTTGCAGGTGTGGAGGCTTTTGTAAGGAGTACAGTATCCCAAGTGTGAAGCCAAAGGTCACAGTTTTTATGTTTGAATTGTCATTATTTGTGTTGTCATTATATCTTTATTAGATATAACAAGTCAAGGTTCGGCAAACAGGTGCTGTCATCACGGAATCCACCTGAATTAATTCAAACACGTTTTATGCTGTTGATCAGGGGCATGCATTGATGTGGTGCAGGAGGGTCCTGCTACTGAATAGAAGCTTGATAACACGACATCATCATTACACGTAGTATGCTATGAAAAACCAATACACAGAGACAAATACGAAAGTGAGCATGACATTGGAAACACTGTAAAAAAACAGAAATAGAAAAACAAGGAAACTTTCCTCCTAAATGGACATATATTTAAATAAAAGGCCTTAAGTCAAAATCTACATTTAGAATATAGAGAGACCCGGTCCCTAGCCTGTGGATCCACACAGCTTCACGTTTAAGAATAAGAGTATCCAAGTCCAAGTACCCCCTCCTATCAGAAGATTGACTTTTTCTATCCCTATATATGAAAAGCAGGACATGGGGTGCCCTGCTTCCACAAAGCGAGCAGCGATCGGATTTGTTAGGTTTTTGCACTTGTCATTATTGTCAGTAAATCTAAATTCCATCCTTGCATTCTTCCATCCTTGCATCAAAACAACTTTGTGAACAGAGGACTATTAACTAGTTCGTTAAGAAATACTGCTGGGTCATTTTTTCAGTTCAAATGTAAGTACACATACAGTATGCATATGTATATGTGTGTGTGTGTGTGTGTGTACATGTATGTATGTATGTATGTATATATATATATATATATATATATATATATATATATATATATATATAGTAACCCAACACTGTCATAATAATAATAATAATAATAATAATAATAATAATTATTATTATTATCATTGTCATCATCATGATGAATGAATAAATACATGCAGACATACATAAAAATGTGCCAGCATTTGAAACAGGCTCCTTACCAGAAGGGAAGTGTGCTCTCCTCTAGTACAAGCTGTTTTGACAAGGAGAGGGGCAGATACTCCCACACCTGCCACCCTGTGTCTGCTCCTCTGCTTTGAAGAAAGGAGCAGGTGTAGGGTGACTATCTGGCTGGCCCATTGGTCTGCACTGAATGCTCCATGGGGGATTCATCAGGTGCAGGTCAGGGCAGGCCACTCCTCTGCCTCAGTATTGGTGTCCTGTGATGTGATCTCTGCTGACCCACAAGACAGTACTGCCTCAGCATTGGTGTCCTGTGACAGGACCCCAGTCGGCCAATGAAGACCCCGTCCTTTGAGGGCCAGAGCCTACTTCCACTTCAACACCTCACCACCACGCATTCAAATAATGACACAGTTCACAGGGAAATAACCAGTGTTAAATCAACTCTAACACTGTCTAACACAGTCTATTCAAAGTGCTCAGAGTTGATTTTAAATTGAAAATTTACCTGTATTCATGTGCTCCACTTCTTGAGATTTCTAAAAATGTATTTTCCTTCCTATGTTTAGTACACAACAATAATTGAAAATACATTCTTTCCAATCATTTTTTTAGTTTTTGACCCAAACCAGCAAGCTTCTCTGTGTTAAATGACCTTGGTGTAAGATCACAAGCATGTGATGAAATGTTCTTAACTGAAGATATAATGCTGATATAACACGACTGGTAAAAAGGTTGTGGGGCAGAAAACTTCCCCCTAAACTGATTATTGGTCTCGGTTACAAGGATGGTAGGGCGGCAGATTTTACTGGGAACTTGGAGATGATACTCAAACTTGTGTAACCCAAATGGGGTATCTTATTTACAAAAGTGACCCCAAGTATTATACAAACATTTATATACATATGCCAAAAAGGTTGTTTTTTTTTTTTTGTTTTTTTTTGGGGTCAAATCAGCACATACTCGCACAATCATTCCCACTTACTGCCACACACGCTTCTACCTGCTTATATACTATACAGCCAGACTATACCATTTCCATACAGTATCCAATTATCTCACAAAAGAAATTACAATATATTTGTACACATAGAAATAATTACACATATTTTATCAGTAGCTAATTTATATCTAATAATCACCTATCTAATTAGATACCAGAAAACAATACCGAATACACTTTTACAGCTCCCCCCATCTAAAATAGCCGGTTCTTCTTGTCCAGTGCTTCCAATGAAATTGCACAGAAGCATGACGTTCGGATTACGTCATTCCAGTTTGAACATGGAACAAGTGAAACAGAACAGACAACGGTTAGTAGCAACTCCTAACCTTGCATTAGTCAAACATGGTATACAAACATAAATCAATTTAATGTTTGAAATAAGATATGTGTATGTTTAAATTACTTGCAGTACATTATGGTGCTGAATAGATGTCCAGTAGCGAATGTGTTTGAGTTGACAAATCGGCAAAGGTAAATGGTGCGCACTACATTTATGAGAGTGGCGTACTCGCGCCAAACGACCACTGGATCTACCGTGAGCAGAAACTCAGCAAAAACCCGTTCGTTTAAAGAAGTTGTCTTATCGGAGGGCTCGCTCCGTTACAGTCTCGACTGGTAATTTCCTTGATTACAAATGCAGCGATTAATTCACACAATACTCAATACCACCAGATATTCAACTCTCCTCAATTATGCCATTTAGCGAGTAATAAAATGATTTTTATTTGCATTGCATAATTGTTTCTGGATAGGCCTACATGTAGAGCTCTTCCTTCTCCAGATTCACTTGGATATTCATGACAAAGATCTGCAATGCACAGATTTTAAACCATCTTGAAGTGCAGGTTTTGTTATTGCTGGTTACGCTGAAAGTTACCGAAGTAAACAGAGTGGTGTATCTTTTTTCGTTAAGTGTGCTTAGTGATTAGAGTGGATTTTTAAATCAAATTTATCATTTAATCTCCCTAACATGATGTGAAGAAGCTGTGTCACTTTCCATTTGTTGGAAATTGTATAATCAGCTTGAGCATATATTTCTTTCCAGTGATTTTCCACATAAAACGATAATCATGCAAAGAAAACCTTTTTTTTTTTTTTTTTTTGGCTTGTCTACTTTATTTCAAATTACGGGTTATCGCATAATGTAATTACCACATGCATTTTTACGACATGCACAGATGAAAGTTTTAAAAGTAATAAGATACCTTCTAGTTGTATGATACATCTGATTTGATCCACAGTTGGTGTGTAGTTGCAGTTTTACCCAGTATCCAGTTTAGCAGGTGGCTTGGCAGGATATTTGTTTGCCATTCTGCATGAATGGCGCATGTCTGGGAATGAGCAGCAATTTGGCTGCTGATCCCTTTGTAAGTCACACGGCCCAGTGGATTGTACACGTCGCGAAGGGACAGATGTGGTAAAAACAGGGGACGCCTGCAAAAGTGCACATGGGACAGGCCGGCTGATCTGAATACACACCAGCGTAGCAACGGGTGACTGGGCCCTCATCTCAGGAAATCGGGCGACGTCTGATTGAAAACAGGGCCTGTAATTAGAGAGCACACTATTTGTAGCCACTTGGCTTTTGTGTTAGTATGCAAAGCTGCCAGGCAGCTAATCTGGGGGAAACCGTTTGTTTCCTTAATTGCCCTCTTAGGACAAAAGTGAAGGTGGGGGTGGAGTAACATGCTGGAGGTGGTTAGGATCTCACAAATACTGCCCGGACCCCTTGTTGAACACAGACTAAATAGGCCAGAAATTCAACTCGGCCAATCAGGTGAAGGTATTCTGATAAACAGGGAGGGGTGTTGTTTTCAGATATGGGCTATATCAACAAGGTGTGACAGGTGAAAAAGAGCTGCCTGGTATTCCTCCCTGGGGTCTCCTCATCTTCACCCCGCTTCTAATGGGTTCCAGAAAGGTTCTGGAGGGTCAGTTTACTCCAAGAGTTTTCACAGAACAAACCACCTCATAATCTGTGACTCTTATTTCATTTATTTCAATGGTATTTCATAAATCAGAATGAGTGCACATTTCAGTGCGTAAATCCAAATTCTTTATTCACTGAGAGAAATGACAATGTATTCAGTCAGTTCCCAGTCAGTTCATACTGGTAGTGAACAAAAAGGAAACCAAATGATTGACTGCAAGTATATGTGAAGCAGAGGCTTTCGCACCGTTGTGGCTCATTCAATAATTATGTAAATATCACTGCGGCATACATGGGTCATGTATAAAAATGCTGGACAGGCCTGACTTCTTGGACATAATTATCCAATTATAGGAGACCTCCGTGAATTTTGTAAGAAGGCTTATTGTGTGGGTACATGTGGCAGGAGTTTCACACAAAAAGAACTTTGAGCTTTGTGAAGTTTCACAAGCAACAGTATCTAAAGGGATGAGAACATGGAACGCTGTGGGGAGGACTTCATCAGCAATGGGCTAGCAGCCATAACTGAATACAACGGCATTGTGGTGTTCCTGAACAGAAAGTGGTATTCTTTCATTTGAGTGCTTTCAAGCTTTTTCACCTGCTGAACACCTTAGCCCATCTAGTGTAATCTGGCTGCCGCTATAAGTCTCTTCATCTGTAGCACCTATTTGTGTACAAACGAGCCAATCAACGCAGCAGCACCATGGCTGAAAACTGTTGATCAAACTGACAATGATAAGATTATTTCTCTTGAACATCTGATGAAGAATGCTGTAAAGTGTTCTGTGCAGCTCATGAAAAGATGCAACAGCAGTTTTCAGAATTAGCAAAATGGTGCTTAGATATCATATGACAGCTAGCAATCTGAGGGCTGACTTGGAAGTTCTTCATCCTGCAGAGATAACAGTCGGAGGCACCTGCTTCTGAACATCCACGTGTGTCCGCGTTTGTCTCCCCCTCATCCACAAGTGTGTTACCCGCTGAGCACTACAAGATCGACGGGCATAACAATCCAGGTAAACGTGTGCATACTGGTTAAGCCATTGACGATAATTATATGTAAATGTATTATAATTTCAAAAAAATAATAATTGAATGGTTACATTTTTATAGACTGAATGTTCTGAATACATTTTTGGGGGCAGGTGACAACACTTTGTTTAATTTTGAATATGTTAGAACCCATTCAAACATCTAAGGTTTAGTTAAAGCAGTCAGGTTTTTAACATGATCTGAGTGCTATTATAAGCAGTTATCTTGCCTGTGGAATGACCACCCACTCTACCGTCAGGGGATGGGTTTAGTTCCATACACATGTCCATGTGCTGATCCCAAAACTCAAATAATAATAAGAATACCTCCCAGCATGTATGTCATCTCCCATGAATGATATGTAATATTATTATTTATGTATTTAATTTTTTTGCTTAAGGGGCTGATATTTTATAATTTTACGCTTGTTAAAAATGTGTGTTCAGCTCTACCTACACATTGAACAGAGTTGGACCTTTTTTTTTTGATGGCCATATTATTTCTTTATTTATTTTTGATTTGCCTACATTCACACCATTTAACAAACAGTTTTATCGGTACAAATATTACAGTTGTTATGCTAGAGTAATTGAAAATAATCGGATAGTGTTATTATCCGAAAGGAATTCAATTTATTTATTTAAGGTAAATATTTATGACGAGCTACTTTTGGCTACTACTTTTAAAACACATGACCTATCACCAACTGCTGGTATTGAAGCCTCGGCAGTTGTTATTCTAACATGTATTGATGCTTCGCACGTACAATTTCCCATTCTTTTTTTTTTTTGTTATACACGTCTTTCATTTATAACAAATAACTATTTCAATATCAATTTATTAAATTGTTTATCCATACATGAAGTGTTTATCTTTGGTTCTGTGTTTGTAGATATATTATATTTACACGAAATAATTAGGCCTAAAAGGAAACTATGGTTTTCTTTAATCCAGCATGACTGTGGATAATGCAATTCCAATTCTAATACATTACTGTTATGGTTGCAAAAACATAAACAATTCTGTGTTAACGGTGGACCGACCGACTTAAAGCAGGTTGTAGTCGTCGAATGAAAACATAACTTTACTGCCAAAACAGTTCATTATAAAACAGGACACGAGGAACTTTTCTCTTAGAACAGTGTCTCATTTTCTAAGCGATGCACTGTTTACAACACAACAGAAGAGATATACCATGATAAATTATATTCATTATTCAAGTTATAGTATTTTTGAATGAGCCAACTTGATTTGCTGAAGCATTTGTCATTAAACTTCATGACTGACCATAAAGTCCGTCAAGAAGTCAGTCCTTAATCAATCAATCAATCAATCAATCAACCAATCAATCAATCACTGATTATTATGCGAATAAGTTTCTGTTGTTTAAGTTTAGAATATCAGATATGACTAGAAACAGTAAAAAAAGTTAAAATTAAAAGACAATACCAGCAATTCAATTATATTCTGATATTCTAAACACGGGCCACGTCGAAAGATGTAACTAAATACGTTGGACGGGAATTAGTTTATTTTCGTTAAATTTCATGAAAACACTTATTTTCATTAGAATACGATCCTTAGGAATAACAATATTATCCTACTTTATAATACACTTTTGTGTTATTATGAAATACACCGCATTGTTCTTGCTGATTTGACAGACCATCGTATGTGAGATATTGGCCTATAAAATGAAATGCGTACACAGACGCACGCACACGCGCGCGCACACACATACACGCACGCACGAATATGTTTATAGATATACTGTTTGACTGGTCCCTTTAAAGTTTTCAACGAACTGATAAGATTTTGACCTATAGACAGTTTGTGAGAACTTTCAACGGCTGAGCTGAAAAGGCAGGATAACACAAATCAATCATTCGATTTGAGTAGGCTACATTACATTTTTAAGCGTCGCCAATATTTTCACGTTTTATTCGTTTTCAACAGTTAAGAATTATACATAAATTACATAGGCCTATTGATCATTTTAATTGCATGCAATTTTTGCCATATGAAATTATTGCAGATTTTGCGTCAGTAGATTATAATACCAGTTTATTTAACAATCAGCTCAGTAGGCCAACTCGATACAGCTATGATCTACTTTGTTGCAACCTTTCCCGTTGTTGTTGGTCAGTAGTACTAATTCTGATAATTAAATATCAAAATACCGTATGACAGTGCATTATCATTGTACTTTATTTGTGTTTGCCACACGATTAATAAACTCGGCGGTTAAACTACTAACCACCCCCGATGATACTATAAATTAGGATGACACTTCGCCACCCGGAGGTCATGCAGTTCATGAAAAATAACTTTCATTATGCATTACAATAAAAGTGGTTTCGGTAAAGCCCTTGTGAATGGAACCGTGGCAGGGGTCAGCTTCAGGTGCATATATGTCTCTGTGGGGATGCAATAATTAAACACATTCTTGTCAAGATATGCCGTTGAGAAAGTTTAGACAAAACATTTACACGGGCTAGCTATTTGACATGGTCAAACGTGTAAACCAGATCTCTCATCAACATATCGTTGATGTTATTTTTCTATGCAAAGCAAAATGCTGTCATTACACGTTTCATTAAAGTACGAAAGGAAATTTTTTAATTCAACCAAATTTAAACAGTAGAAATTTCTCTGAAAGAAAGTTTGAGAATAGGTGGAAAACTTTAATGATGTGTTTTAGCCTCCGCAGCATTTTAACCTCTAAACGTGAGTGTAACGATATTTTTATTGTTCATTTGTGACTCAAATAAGAAACATTTTTGAAACAACAGCAGTATTGCAGTTTTAATCAATTTTTAAGGTAACGATGACAAAACAGGATCCTGTAATTGCATATAAAGGTTTAAATCAACAGCAAGAAAACAAATTGGATGCTATACCTGCGTAATAGCTTAAAATGTATCAGCCATTCTCGTCATGCCACATGACTCCCGAAAAAGTCTGTATGTAAATCACTCTGGATTAAAGACTAATTGGTCAGATTGGGTTTGGCAGAGATTGCTTTTAAACAGCAGATACAAATGACTGAGAGTTCTTAATGTAGGCATTTTAAACAAGCTTTGGACATAGAAGAAGAGGACGAATAAAAGAAAGAAACATTGTGTGTACATTGAGGGTATCCAGCCAACAAAAAGGACTTAATCTAAGTATCTCGTACAATGCACTCTACCGTGTTTACACGAGCTAAAGAAGTTTTCTGCAGGGAGAAAGTGTGGTGGCACATCAAGGTCGTGTCGAAAATAAGCCAATTTAATGACATAGACGGTAGTTCAGGACCCTGGAGCCTTTCCGTTGTATCGTCCTTCAGATTTCAAAGCTGTGTTAAAACATAGCCAAAGTGGGCTCGCTTAGCTACGTGTGAATGTGTCTTTTTTGACCCGTATAATCTGTGAAAGAACACTCGAGGAACAAGTGGCTTACTCTCCATGAAAAAATAAAATAAAAACATAAATAAAATATAGCTTTACTTTGACATTACAAAAGTTTCATTTGGACGGGTGATCAGGAAAGGGATCGTGCTATTTAATTAACGGGAGAACATAAATTAGTATTTTAGAACGAATTTAGAGTTTCTCATATGTTTTCTCATTATGAATTCGTATGGTTAAGGGCACTTATTTATTTTTTTCAGAAATTGTTTATCAACTATTTCAAACGATTCAATCGATTACTATTAATTTTGATGACAAAACCTTGAGGATTTTACTTTGAAAATATCCAAAACTGTCAATTGTGTTCAAGAAAAAATTAAAAGAATAGGGGAAACACAGGGGATTAATTATTTTAATATGAACAAGACTATAATTATGTATCATTAAGGAAACCATGAGAATGTAACTAAGTAGACTTAAAGCAAATTCAATCCCAAACGCTGAGATAATTATCTCATCATATCGTACTAGCCTATAAAACGTAATTAGATATAATTCATTTGAAAAGGACATTAATCCTCCCAGTAATTGCGCGTTAAATTCACTCGTGTTTAAATTTCATTTATGCCGGGACCAATGGTACAGTTGATATTTCGGTTATTTAGACCACGTTGACGGGGAATTTGCGACACGATCATGGGTCAATATTGTCCAAGACTGACTTGAATAGCTAGCCTACTAAATAGTCAAGAATTAAAATTTACTCGCCGAAGTAGGCCTTCAATAAATCTGTGCATGAAAAGGCTTACCGCATACTTGCACTCATGTCTTCAAAAAATCTCCATTGTAAACCATAAAATGGTTATTAGTTATAAACTATAAGCATTTTTCAAAGACGCGCACTACGAAATATTATCCACTCCTTTGCACGAAAAGAGATATTTTTCGTTAGTCATCTCCAGAGTTAAAAGTTAGACAGCGCAAAACTTATTTGCATACCCCCTATGAAGTTAAACGAAATGACCAATCTTGTAGCTTAAATATTTTTTAGGTTTCGGAAACTGTCTTTATTTCTTATTTCGCCAATTTATTGTTATTAATTAATATCCCAGAAGGAGACCCTCGACATCACTTTAACGCAGGTTTGAGCTATACTTCAATCTTAATGGGGACGTGGTTCGCTGGTTACAAAACGTGTCATAAACATCGTGACAATATAAAGGGTATCGCACACTGGAAATTTTTTTTTTTTTTTTAAATACGAAGATTTACTGTAAATTCTGTAAACTGAATGAATGAAACGGGACATGATATACAATTTCAAATCAGTAACCTTACAAGAGGCTACTGAATTTACCAAAACTTAGGTTTAACGGTACTTTATATTGGTCCAATAAAGAATTATTACAAAGCTTAAAAAATCAATTAGCTTCCAAGTAATGCCTTCGCATAGAAACTTTGCAACTATTTAAAATATGCGAATGAGTAAATCTACTGACAGTGAAAAAATATCATATAGGCTACACTGTTATGCTGATATTGTACAGTGCATATTGTATTAGAAATAATCATCAACATGTTTCATTGACGAGTTACTTATCAGTAACTCATTGCATCGTTTTTGGATATAGGATTGGTCATTATGCTCTTTTGTAGCCTATATCTCAGTAGTTGCTGTAGAGAAAAAAATATGGGTTTGCATTTAGGTAGATGTTTAAAACAGGTCTAGTCATACATGTTTGACATTTTTGGTTTGTTTATTCATAGGTGCAATTGTATCAATCCTTTGGATAGTGATTAGGCACTGGGGAAAGAAAATGCAGAAAATATCAATCCTTTTAAAACAGTATCTGACTCTCCTTTGCGGTTTCTTGCGAATTGCTGCGAATACATAAACGGTCGATCTGCACTACAGCCTATTTATCCAATTACCCAAAGCGTAACTTCTAATGAGATATGGTTTTCCGCTTACCAAAAAAAATACAAAAATAAAAATTAAAAAAATTATTATTAATAATAATAATAATAATAATAATAATAATAATAATAATTAGAGCGTCATTCTCTGACTTAGTAAAAACGTGTTGCAATTACGGAATGCATTTCCATTACATTCTACTCAGTCTAGCCTAAAATAAAGGAAAAAAAAAAGAAGTCAAATGAGAGATGCAATTTCGAGAACTTTTTGAATCGTGTCATTTCAGTCTGTGGATGTATTTATGCCCAGTGCAATGCTGAGTTTACTACAGGAAAAACGTACCAAAGGAACTGAGTTCCAAAGGAAGGACTTCTGGCAGGGGTCATTGCCTCAGGTGAGGCGCATACTGCGGGATAGCTCGGAGCTGTCCTTGGTCCTTAAAGTTGTCAGATAAGTTATAAGAACATCATCGATCAAAACATTTGCTTTAAAGATGCAGAGCGCCATGGGATTTTTGCTTTTTATTCAAAAGATACTCACTCAGTTTATACCCTTGCTCATACTCCACCACATTAATTAAAATGTATTAATTATTATTAGTTTTTCATTTATTCAATGAACAGGCATTTTGCTAATAAATACGAGGCCAATATATAGGCTACATACGAATGTATAGGCTGTACATGCCCATGTATTATTTTATGGCTGTCTCTGAGCTACAAAACTTTATGATATGGGTAATGTGCAGTTAAAATTACTGGCAACATTGACTATTCGTTTCTAGTCGATATTATTTGTATTCCGAGTTCGCAAAGACAGTCGTTTCCACATTGAAAGTTGAGGTACGGGGATTCATCCACCGATATTGTCCTCGTTATTATATGGTCCGTGATCAATATGTGACATTAAATGATTAGGAACATATAGGCCTACTGTTTTAATACTGAAGTACTGGTTTGGGTATTCTATTATGCAACAGTTGATACACCTGAAATAATGTTTATATTTGATATAAAACGTACTCGAAAAAGGTAGGCAATGCAACCTGTAGCTTTGTCGACATTCCTAAATCCTTTAAATCATTTTAATAGCCTACTGAAATGTACAAGGTGGTTCACATTTATTTTGAAAACTGGTGGTATTTAACGGTGTCTTATAAACAATTATTTGATATTTTTGCATTCAAAGATGACAAGTGAAACTGAAAAAATGCAATTGCTTTATTTGTTATTGTTGGCGTGTCAGTTAATTCAATGAATGTAAATGACTTCCAAAGCATAAAAAGTATGGAAAGTTCCACAGATTACCTCACTGCAGTGCTACTACGAATGAGGTTATGTTATCCAAATGCCTTCACCGGCAACTTTACATTAATACCAGTTTGTCTTCTTAACGCAACAAGGTTGCTGGTAACTATTCACACGCTTACAAAATGTTTATAAGGTATGGATAAAAAAAATCTTGGAATACAATGCAATAATGAACGTAACATGATATTGCTCACAATACTTCATAACACTAAGTCCCCCGCCCCTTCACCCGCCCACTCCTCAGTTGTGAACTACTTTTAAAAATATGCCTGTTGCTAATTTTTCAAGGCTGCATTGACAGTAAATAAATTAACCAACATCGCTAACGATATACAGAGAGTACTGAGTAAAAGCAGAAATCTAGACGTCAAGAGGGGTGAAAATCTAGGCTGAGAGACGTTTTGGCATTAACGGACTGACCCCGATATAGCTCCGGTTTTAGCCGGATATAGACTGCCTACGTGCTCGTCGGCTAAACAACTTTACCTTTTTAACCAAATGTAGCGGGGTTTTCATTTGAACGCCTAGACGGCGTTTCACCGACTTTTCACCTAAAGATAGGGGACTAGAAATGGCGTTCGCCTTTATGAAACTTCTACTGGAAGTCTATATTCTCACAACAGTGCATAATGGGATTTCTTCTGAGCAGCGTCAGATATGATAGCACTGACATACTTTGTAAACATATTTCAGGTCATTTAATCTTGGGCCATGTGTAAATAATGGACATCAAACCGTTGCAGATAATGGCATAGCCTAATATTTTAACTCATTTTGTTGTTGTTGCTAGAATTGGGTCTTGCCAATAATTTTACCCCGCGTCAAAATGTGGACTACATTGAAGTAGCTAAAATGTTAAACCATCTTTGCAGACTTTCTAAATACGTTTCGATTCCCTTCGGAAGCAAGAACTTTTCCTTTTAAATCGTCACACACCTAAGCCGTTAGACAAGGGCTGGTCTTTTCACTTGAGACATTCGTTTTTAATTTTCACGACAGTTTTTTCGACACTGCCACAAGAGGATCAGGGGAGACCTAATTCCTGGGGAAAAAAACTTTTTATTTTTATTTTTTATAATCCTGAATCATTCATTTGAGGCTGGGGCTTTGGGCGCCGTTATAGAGGGTTCTCTGAAACAAAACTTGACGCAAATTCAACAGGCTTGAGCTTGAGCATCGGTCACTAGTTTCTCTGCGAAATCGGATACCTAAAGCACTCCTTTTCAAAGTGATCGCCTGTTGTGCTCTGTGGCCACGAGTGTGTCAATCCCCTGCTTTCAAAGTCTGATCTTTTTGTCAGTTATGTGTATGATCCCAACACTCTTTCCTGGAAAATAACTTAAAGGGGAAAGCGGAAGCGAAAGCATAAAAACGGCCTATAGGCTACTGCTCTCATTTCACAAGCTACTCTTAGGATCCAGAGGCTAACAATTAAAATAGTATTCGCATTCTTTCGCATTAATTGGTGCTAAATCGACCACTTATTTATAGAAATACTGCGCTCTCCCATCGTCCTCTCTCCCACACACACACACACACACACACACACATACACACACGCACAAGCGGACACACACACGGTCGCACGCACGCGACATAAATGCGCTCACTAACCTTAATAACACAGTTCTGATATATAGTTCTGAGGAATTTGCTCGAATTAGAGGAGTGGGGCTCGTCAAAAGTTATTTTTATTTAGGGCCATATACAAACTCCTTTGTTGGGCTTATTAAAATAAAATAAAATAAAATATAATGCAACATAATGCTATAGAGTGAAATATAATCGTAACGTACTATTTATTTCGCATTAATTAAGAGAATTCATACTGCCCATCTAGTAGGCTAATTCATATAAACGATTCCCATGGAGGCGTTAAAATGTATTGTTCTGGTACTTGCCGGATTCCCAAAAGTATACTTTCATATAGAACTTAAAAACAAACAACTCACAGCGACGGACGGAAGTAATGCCCCAAAACTAGAGTGCGAGAACCTGTATAAAAGTATCCATATAAATGTGTTGTAGACGCGGGAAGTTTGAAATTCAGTAACATGCATGGCCAAGCTTATTCATAGTTTTCGTACCTGTGCTTCGTGACGTCACTGTTTGTTTTCATCAATATACTTCTTTGGAAACAATCAATTTTCCTCCCCTGAAATACGTCAGGGAGTTCGATTAGTGAGCTCAAAATAGTCAAAAAGTAATTAAGGCGATGACACGCGTTCCAGATCAACTTGTTATTGTTATTTGTATACAGCAGGCTACTTTGATAGTTGACTTACCTGTATATTTGACAGTATGCTACCTACTATAGGTATCATATCGCGCTTTTCCGGCGCCGTGTGGCCATACTCATCCTCTAAAAAAATCCTATTTTTTACGAGTATTTCTATTTCTGTGTGAAGAATATAACAAACGCTATGTTGTGGTTTCAGAGAGCCCAGGATGATGCAACACTGATGTTAGAAATAATTGTTTTCACAAAAGTTGTATTTTGACACTTCTAATGATTTATATATGTACTAGCCGCAATACAAAAATACTTTAATCATGACCGTTTAACATTAACACGAAAGTAAATACAAATCCGATCAAAACGTGTTGTTCGACAGCACACTAGAAGAGAACTCTTAAAGGGAAATGAGTGGAGCGCTGAAAATGAAAGAGATATGGCATATTCACATGATAATGATCTGATGAAAAGAGCCAGCCTCAATAAACTTGTCAGTCAGCCTAGACTACTTTAATCACATCTGAGAGATTTTTCTTTGCAAAAGTGTGAGCCAATGCTTCACATCCCAAAGGGGTCCCAGTGGTGTTTGGCTTTGCACTGCAGTCATTCAAGGTCGCAACCCTGCAGGGAACGTGGGCTGCCATGGCAACGTGCAAATGGATTCAAAAAGCTTGGCATAATTCTCATATAATAGTAAAATAACGTTGGCAGATTCCGTCTCCGCTGAAATGGCTCGTTTGATGGAGCCAGACTGCCACCTGTGATCGGCTGCTGCTTGCCCATGTGCAAGACCACAGCCGGAGGAGCGAATCCATTCTAAAGACGGAATTGTGGGCGGAACCTTTATATTAACGCCGGCTGCGCTTCTCAAACCAGCAAGAGGATGAGAAAATTCTCTGTGCAAACCAGCAGTTTACCTTTGTTTCCATATAAAACTGATCTCTGAAGTGTTTTGAATGGCAGACCCCGCAGCTCAGACAATTCTTAGTGCCTGAAGCCACCAGATTAGAGGAAATGCATGTCTGCACACTATGCTTAGTGCAAGTAACTATAGCTATTGATTACTGATTGCCCATCTGTTTTGACCTATACCATTGAATTCTGTCATTCCTTGGGTTGTATCATAATAATCATATGGTATTCTTTCTTTACCAAATACATGTTCCTCCTTTCCGTTTGGCTCCTGTTCTGGACAGCTCCTCATCTTATAGTGTGGGAGACAGGGCTTGTGGAACCTGTCGAGACAAAACGACCCCGAGTAAAAATCATAAAATTGATAAAGAAACAGGAAACCACAGGAAGGCCCAGGAGCCGTGGAAACCTGGCCTGTTCAAAAGCGCTCATCCGTGTGATCGTCCGCTGCCCCACTTCCCCCCTTCGCTGTCCGTTGGGCTCTTTGCTTTGACTATCACTCTGTGTTAGCAGAGCTGACAGCAACATGCTCTTTCTGCAAGTCCACAGCTAAATAGGACACGCATGCACGAGGCAGGTACCCCGACTGGTATTGACATACATTCGCCAGCACGAGCATTGCACTTAAAAGCCTGGCAGCTGGGGATTGAGAGATGTCAAGATGCAGAAACACTGGGGGGGAGGGGATTTGGGGGGGGGAGAACAGTTTGCATGATATATTAAATTGGGAGGGGTGCTGTGATGAGCCGTCTGGCTCCTGTCTGTCTGCCAATGCAGAAGTCTGTCATTTCCCTCTGCTCTCCCCGTTGTAGGAAATCACAAAATACCTCCATCTAAAGTTTTTTTTATTTTTTATTATTGTCTTTGTTGCCAGAAATGACAGAGATGAATGCACGAATGTAATAACCAATTCAATGCCTTCTGCTTAAACAACGCGCTGCTAGTCCTCTACGAGCGTAAGGACAAATCAGCGGGTTGTGTGGTGTCAGTGACTGACGGCTGATGGAGTTACCTGATGGCTGCAGTAAGCTGCCGAAAGAAAGGCGGCGAAGTCAGTCACCAAAGCAGTACCGTGCAGAACATCGCCACTAGTCCCTGGCCCCATTTTATTTTTAAATAAGCGTGTCACTGTGTATCTAAAGGCAGAAATGAACAAAAATCCCAAACGATTTCCTCTCCGAGCACGAGTCTCCGTTTCCTTTCTCGATTCCTCGTCCGCTCCCCTGTTCCAGCAGGTGACCCCTGCCGTCGCCGCCCAAAACACACGGTACTGGGAGAACAGGGGGCTGCTCGGCGGGGGAAGCGCAGGAAAATTGCTGCCATAAGACGCCCCTTGCTGATCCAGTATATGTTTCCCCCTCCCTCACTTTCCAGGAGAACATTCAATAACCCCCCTGTCCTCCCTCCTCCTCCCCGCCACCCCTAGCCGCAGATGTGGCCCATGCGCCTGCTTCCTCTGACACAGTGTACCTGCAGGATATCTCCATTGACACTAGTCAGTCAGAGGGAATAAAGGGTGAGTTATAATCGGCTGTATAATCGGGGGCTCGCAGTAATAACCTTAAAACTCGTTTGGCTGGCAGGTGCGGGCATTCTTGCCCGCCACACGCATCGCTTTCTTGGAACACACGCAATGTTTCTTCAAAGATCTCTGTCCGAGATTTCTTATATCGAGGGACACTACAGTGTGCGATCACCCAAAGGACGGCTTATTAGAACTTAAAGGGTAGATTTTCATCGTGTAAATATGTGCTCTGGTTTTTTAAAATTTGTTTGCTTATTTATTTATCCGTCTCTTCGTAATCCTCAGATTAGAGCTTCACTGCACACCCTCAGAAAGGGTGCTTTATTGACATTAGGGTCAGATCTCTGAAGCGGGTGTCTTTTTTAGGGAACGGTAGCGCTCCTGATGCTCTGCCTGCAATGCAGAGCGACAGCGTTCGGTATTCATTTAATATGGATACATTTATGAATTCATTTAATATGGACAGAATAGTTGTATGGAAGGTTCCCCCTGGGCCTGTGCAGTGCATTTTCAAGGCAGAGCTCACATCAGCGTCATTAAAGTGGTACAGTAAGCGCAACTGACCAATAGTGAGGAGGTACTTCACAGGGCCTGCTGATCATGGAAGGAAATCCCCCCTGGACGACTCTGAGCCCTTCTGTTTTAAAGTCTGAGGCCGGGTCACCTTTCTACATAAAAGCGCTCAGCATCGCCTCTCTCGTGGACTCAAGTCTCGGGGAAAGAATGGCCTCCGTTGAGATGCTCAACTCACGATGTGATTAAAAAGAGCTCTGTAAAAGTGTGCTCTATATGCCGGTCGGGGTTTTCACCCTCAAGCCCCGGCAACCTCAAAGGGCACTAGTGCATTTGCAGCAGGGGGAACTGGGCCCCAGTTCATGAGTCTGGGGCATTAACATGCCAAAGCAAGACTTCCCTGGCACCCCTACCCCCTACCATCTTCTGAGTGGTTTGAAGGAGTGATCTGTTCAGCTACAAGTGACAACGAGAAGCAAGGAACTGAGATCAAGTTACAACTGTCTGTCATCAGAGACCTATTTCCAACAGTTAGGAGCCCTTTGAGCAAATCACAATGGGGGAGACTGAGGACACACGCACACACGCACACACGCACGCACACACACACACACACGCACACAAAATTTAAGAGCACGTGGCAGGATATTAAGAGCTCTTTTTGTTCTTTAGAGAAAACTAATTTTGAACTGGAGCTTTTTAGTAGATGACTTTTGCATTGTCTGGTATTTAGCACTTCAATCATGGTCTGAGGTTTTCGCCCAGAGAAAGACTGGCTGCGGATGCCCATCCGTGTTCATAGCTGATGTCACCTGCAGGAGATTACGGTGTGAGGAGGGGCCTGCCAGCAAGGTTGCCGAGGTAGCCGGAGCTAATTAAAGGCACAGCGACCGAGGCCAGCGGCGTCCGACTTCAAACGCTTCATAACTTGGCGGGGGCCGGAGCGAAAGGTTGCATCTCAGGGGCGTTGGGAGCAGCACCGGGCACGTGTGGGGTCTTTGCCTTTGACCCACGGGCCAAAGTCGAGCTGGGATCAGGTTCTAGGGGCTCAGTGGGGAACACCTCAGGGTCAGCCTACCTGCGCCTCTGTGTCTGCGTGCCGCAGCCTGTCGTCATGGCAATGTGGACATATACAGTGCCTCTGTTCTGTAGAGCAGAGGGAAAAATCTATGCTAATGCCAGTAATGAGAGGTGGGGAAAGAAATTTTAAGTTATAGCTGGCGCATCTAGCGAACCATGGTCTCTTTTTTTGTTGGAGGGAAAACAGATGGTTATATTCATATGTTTTAGGGTGACTGCTTGAATGGATAATGACCAACAGAAATATGTCTGCTCATTTACGACACATAACCCCTCATTTTTAAATGAATTGTTGAATGCACTATGCTTACAGTCAAACTGTTTGGAAACAAGCAAAACAAACAATTTAAGATGCAAGTTTTAAAAATGGAAACTAATGGTTCGGAAATTGAATGCTGCTATTATTACATTAATTTGAACAGTTCCTGTCACTAACAGGGTAAATACCAAATATGCAGGTAACATAAGCAAGATTAGCATATTCATGTCTGTCCTTTCTCCTACACACTAACAGGTTAGCAGTGCACAACCAAATGAGAGATTCAGCAGAGAAAAAATACCACCTCACATGTGCCACCTCACATGTTGGGGAAAAAAATCAAACCACAAGACGTATAAGATACTGCCTGCCAGACAACAAAAGATTCACAATCAATCTATTTTCAACATGTGAAAGTAGCACAATCAGCAGTCTTTATAATTGTGTAGCCCCGAATAAATAGCATCATGCAGGCACCATTCTTTTTGTAATCAATGGCATTCACCTGCTGGTGCTCATAAAGGTTTTGTCAAGAAGAGAAAAACCAATGCAGCCTTTTGACTTCACACATAAAACCAAAATCCTTTGCGTTTTCTATGATTTTAATGCCTTTAAGCCATTACAATCATTACAATTTTTCCATTTTGATTGAAATTACATTTAATTGTTATAATCATTGTCGTTTTGGATTTAAATTGCATTTAAGACTGGTTCCAACTGATGCTCAACATACTTTCCTGATGAAAACATTGTAATGGTGCCAGTTGTAAACCAAAGGGCATTTTTCAGAACTTTTACAGTTCCAGGGCCAATAGACCCACTGACATGTAATTTGACATGTTGATGTGCACCAGAGCTTCATAAGTAATGCCAGAACAACCCGTCTAGCTGAAGGAAATATGATGACATACTCATACAGCGGCACGAAATATGAAATTCTGAGTTGTTGCAGGATGATTTTTAAGGGTTCTGTCAAGTGTGAAATCACCATCAATATAAAAGTGACATTTGGACCAGAAATTCATTTCTTAATCTTTCAGCTCTAACTGCAGAGGTTCAAAGACAGCTGTGGGATTTATCATGAAGTCGTCTTGTTTGGCATCCAATATTTGTGGACGTAAAGTTGGGAAAATGCCCTTAGTTACACTGTTACTGAAAAAAATCAATTATCTACAAAGAGGGCGCTAATTATAGAGGACGATCTCACAGGGTTTGGAAATTATACTCTTGTGTGCTTACAGTATATAGCTGCAAGCCTGAAATTTGGTATTCTGTCAATATTACATACCTCTTGTCAATATTACATACCTCTATCTTCATGATGTGGCTCTCTACAAGGCTTAAGAAAATGTCTCTTGGACATGCTGCATTTCACCATTCAGACTGAATATGCGGGCTCAGAATCGTCATAATCAATAAATCTGTGATTTATTATTAATTGTCTCTTATTAATAAGAGATGGAACAAAATCCAGAAGTTTTCTATATCATTCTGGTTGGATACGCTTGACCCAGCACATGTTTAAGGATTTTTCTGAAAACTGCGAGCCAGTGTAGCACAAATGCACATGACGCACAGTACATTGCGGCTACTGCAAAATCATTAGATTCAACACGTGAAATCATGAATCATAGTATGCATCACTGGCTCAGCATGCGGCCATGACTATCAGCCTGCTGTGTCCAAGCTCGCTTCTCTTTTGTCACTAGGATGCTCAGAGGCTTCAAAGTGCAGTACACAGCCAACTCTGGGACACACAAATAATTACAGACCACAGATCATGCTTCCCTTGCCTGCCAGGTTCACCCCGGAGCACGATACATTCTTAATCTTCTGCTCCATTCAAATGTGTGCCTTCGTCGTGCTTCTCCTGCCTAGTTATCCTGTGTATTTCTTTAGCCAGTTCTTGTGAGTGCAAAACCGTTGCAAAAGCATCTGACTTGTTTTGCTCAAATCTGTTGGCAGTCATCTTACTATCTGACAAACACCACGAGACATAAAACTGAACCAATACACAGTACACAATACACATTACACAGTTTTAATCTGAGTTACCCGGTTTTTGAACAAGATATTACTATGCTAAATGAGGCTGCTTTCAAAGCGGGTTGGGGCAGTTCAAAAAGATATCTGAAGGATTGTCTGCTTAATCTGGGATTAGTGTTACATTTGTGACTATGTCAAATTAAAATAGTATTTGTGTGGCCGATAGTGTAAGACATGCTAAATATTATGAGCCTAAGCACAGTCTAGACATTCAATCTATGAAGATCATGAAACTGATCAAACAGAATATTTGTATCAGCAAGGCAGACAGGCAGAAATACCTGAAGGATCACCTTCTCTTTATTTACAATCAGATGCAAATACATGATGGAACAGATTCAATGGGGAAAAACGTGCCAAATCTAAATTTCAGCTTTCACTGTTTGTTAAGATTAGGTTGATACTCAATATTCATACTGTATTTGCAATATTGGGCATTTATTTATGGGAAAATAAACACAAAGGGTTATATCTTTATCTCTGAAAAACAACTTTACAACAGCAAAAACAACAGACAAATTATAATTGCAAAATAAAAAAATAAAAACGGAAACCTCACGGATGTGTTTTTTTATTTTTATTTTATTATTTCATGAGATGTGATCAAATAGAGGCAGATTTCTTGGTAACTCCCTAGTGCTCCTTGTTTACCGCTTTATGTCAGTCCAAAAATCTCTTTCTGTATATTTGTGTCTGCCAGAATATATGGAATCAAAGCAACAGCACAATTTACTCGCTGCTCAAACGCCATGTCTAACTGATGTTGTGCAAATCAAAGTCAGCTGCAAAGCACGTCGGGATCCTCCTTCAGAGAGCAAAACGATTTTTTTTGACACCACATGAAATCATTCAACTTCACCGCCTATGCTAATGTCAGGAACGGAGAGCTTTTCTCTTTTCCGGTGGAGTGTTGTTTTCGCGGTTCGTTTTCTTTTTTTCACATTCAATAAATGCTTCTGTTTGACAGAGACACGCGGCCTTGAAATTCTGGCTGCTGGAAACGGGTGATGCAACAGCACAAACTCGCCGTGGCAGGCCCGGCTAGAGCTTACTCAGCTCTGTGCTCACGCTTCAGGATTTAAGCCTGTCCCGTCTTTCTGTCACCACGGAGACTGAGCGTTCTAATCTCCAGGCACGTGCTTGTGTACGCGTATGGTTACCTTGCAAACCGGGGAGCCGGAAGTGGAGCGTTTAAACCACCGCCACCTGTTGAGGCAGAGGAGCCCGATTGATCAGCCCTGTGCGTTTGTCAGTCCGAGCAGTCCTTTTGTCTGTGAACAGGACAGCTGAAAAGAAACGAAGCGTTGTCAAATGACTGTCTGGGGTAGAATATGCCAATGAATTTACAGTCAATTCTAATCATGCAAGACTGGCTTTCATTAAATGTCTGGGGCATCAGGTGACGTCAGGGAAATAATGAACAGCTGTTACTCGCGCGCTCAAATAATACAAATCTAATAAAGTAAACAAGAAAAAAGGGAAAATGGACTCTAAAGGTTAATTACAATTATTATTATTTACAATGTTTTTTAAATTACTTTCAAGGTCCTTTCAGTTTATTTTGTTTATTTCATCCTGTACTTCTAATTAAAAACTGGTAATTATTCAACATACTTGCAAATAAGTCATCAGGTATGGATATTAGTTTCTGTTTTTTGGTCAAGCACGACTAAAATATGAACATGTTGTACTTCCAAAGACAAAAAAAAAAAAAAAAAAATTCTGAACACGAGTTTCTTGACAAGTTTCTGTATGTAATGTGTGTAGGTTGTGGACATGTTTCTCAGGGAAAAGAGGTGTAAATTGAGCTGAGGCAGAGTCATCTCGTGATGCAACACTGTCAGTATGTTCCAGGATCGGACTGATCAGCATGTGGCAGGTAGGCATGGAAACGTCATGCACCAGCCTCCATGGCTCTGGTGCCAATCAGTAGCCAGGCAGAGCCCGGCTCTCCATGAGGGCCCTCTATTGCTGCACCCAATTTTCACCATATTGCAGGCTGCAGACGTGAACGTGAAATTAAAGTTGCCCAAAAGCCAGAATAGTTATGTCTTTGCAGCAGTGCAACATTAAAATATTTGTTCCCTTGATGGTTCTCATTTCAGAGATTTTATTTCCCCAGTGCCACTTAGTGAATTCTGTGAATATTTGTGTTGTATCTTCATACTTTTTCAACAAATCCTGGCAATGAGAAAATGGCCATAAATATGATCAAATGACAAATGGAATCTAAATCAGCAGAATTTATAATGTGGAGAGAGAAACAAAAGGTGCAGTGCATGGTTCATCTACACATACTCGCATTTTAATATATTCAGATGTTTTGAAAAATCTCAGCCAGAGACTGTCAATTCATTCTATTACTTCTATTGCAATTTAAACTGCACCAATAACAGACACTAGGGCCCAAATACTTGGGCTGACTTTGCCTTGACCTTTGACAGAAGTCACTAATTATCCTGTTCAATGTTACGGTACATCTCTAGCAGCTTAACAGTAGTGCTTTGATTCTATTTACCTATTTCAGAGATACTGTGGAAGTTCAAGTGCCCCCTATTCACTCGGCTTTGTATTCGTTTTCCTCTTTAAAAGAGAAGTTAGCCAGTATCAGTTTTCCTCATTTGGGGAAAAGCTATCTCAAAGAGGATGATCCGCTTCCTCTCAGTTTGACAAGGAAAGCTCCTTGATAGTGTTTTCGATTTCAGCGCTCAAAGTTTTTGCCAACATTTTAAAAAGACATTCATTCTGCTTAATCATTTGAAAAATCAGGAGCGCAGCATCGCCTCCGAGTGTCTTTGAAAAACAATGTTCTATTCTGTTGTCAGATGGCTTTTTGTGAACTTAATTGATTTGTTATTATAAGACTTGTGTCCAGCCCTTAGTGATGTATTAATGATGGTGTATTTTTAGCGAGATCCCTACTAATGTCAACCCTGGTAATGCTACGCTATATAACAACAAAGAGTTTGCATGCTGCGAGCAACTTTCACAAGATCCTTGAATTATACACATGGTTTATTTATTCATAGTTTAAATAAATATACTGTTTGATTAATATGAATTTGGAATGCCCCTTTTTTTTGGCAAGAAATGGGTCTCCTGCAAAGCTGAAACAGAATTCCTTGTCCACAGTCTCTGAATATTTCACATATTTCAACATTATTTCATATTTCAATCCGTTACAATATACATCTGTGTAGAAATGATGTCGGATAAATCGCTGGTCGTTAAAAAAAAAGAAGTGTGCGTCGTAAATCAAATAAACGGGGAGCAACACTGGTGTAGGAATGAAGTGCTGCCAAAACTTTGAGCCTGGGTTTGGTTCAGTCACCTACAGTCTGACCCAAGAGCAGCGCCCGCTGGCGAACTGTGACTCCACAGAACGCCCCACTGCAGGGGTGCCCATGCCAGCCCCACACGACAACCAACCGACACCCACGCATGCACAATCCAACCGACCTGCCGGTAGGATATGGTTGAAAACGTGCCACAGACCGCATCTTTGATGGACCTGGCTACACCGTTGTACCTCATTTTCCAGAAAGAAGATGAAAGGTCAAGTCTGTGGGTGTCGGCAAAGTACAGGTTGTCAACAACAACATCATTAGACTAGAGTGACACTTAGAGTGAACTGAGCCCTTGCACGGGTCGCCTGTTAAATGCCAGTTTTTAATGAAAGGACCCCTGTTTTTGAAGTTAAATGAGTGCCTATATGAAAATGTACAATACATCACAGTCCTGAAATTATTTGAACATAACTTAATATTGTTTTTGATACAATACAATGAGCATATTATAGTAATAAAATGAAATATTTAAGCCAGGATGTTTAATTTAATTAATAACTCCAAACACCTTCTCCCAAACACCTTGGCTTGCTTTGATGTGAACAGTTCTATGTCTCCATAAAACGTGCACAATTACACTGCACCTTTTATTGTCTTATTATGGTGAGATATTTTGGATTACAGGCCTGGAAACAATTCGCCACTCAAGAGAAATGGCATCAGCTTTTAGAAGCATATCTGCAATTAGAAAGATGCGATATGAGGACGGAAGTGTATTGTTGCTCGTAAGTGGCTGAAAAATCATTTCCTGAACCGAGATTCTGTCCGTGGATTTACTCTCATGAAAAAAGGGGAGTTCAAAAATGTCAAGAATCTGTTTCAAATGCACGAAATAATCCTACCTCTAATTACCACGGGCGGCATTTATAAACATATTCTCCTCTTCTTCACTTCCCTGTGACCCCACCACAGGAGATTTCTGTAACACATAAAATGGCACAATTATTTTAACATCAATCAAGGCCATCAATCAATCAATTATTTTAACATCAATCAAGGCTATAAAAGAAAAACGCTGACATGAAAAATGCTCAGAATGCATTGGAAAACTAAAGAGGAAGACTATAAGGCAGTTTTACACTGAACCTCAAGACCTTGAAAGATGAACAACAACCATTTTGTGGCAAATTATGTTCCATACTGGAAAAAGTTTAGTACACAATCAAACATCTCTCTAAGTCTTTTTTTTTTTGGTTAAGACTTACTTTCATTTACTGAATTGTTTTCATTCTGCAGCTGTGTTGTATTATTTACCTATTATTTTGTAAGAATAAATTCTGATATGAACAGAATTATAAGGACATATAACTCTGCTGTCCTTAAAACACACATTTAAAATTTTTTATTTTCTTCTGTGTGTTCATGTGACTCTTTAATGCTATTCACAAATTAGCACCTCCGAACAACTACATTTTAATGATCTATTTTACTTTAGAAATAAACTTTTCATAGCATTTAAAATGAAAATCAATTAGAAAATGACGCACTCACAATTCCAATGTATGCAAATTACTAATGAACTAATTCATGACTACACAGAATGATAAAAAAAACTTAATATACAATTATAAATATACATATATAGTAGTGCAGTCAAATCATTTTAATAAATCATGTTTAAAATTAACATGATTAAAATTAAATTAAAAAGTAAAATTATTTTTGTAGAATAATGATAAAATAATTTTAAAAACAATGGCAAATCTTGGGTATATCAGATTTTAACAGCAGATTAACAGAAAGACACAAATACATGGTTAAATATCGGTATAAATCCTGAATAATTTTCTTACTTTTGACATCCACCCAAAGACTAAATTAACACTACTTAATATTACTGTCAGCTGAAATTATTGCACCCAGTTCAGATAATGTTGACACAAATACACAGCTAAATCCTATTACAAGTGCACAGTACATCTTGTTCCAAACAATAAAATGGAAAAGAAAATCATTCAATATTTCAAATGCACCCGCACTGAAACAATTGACAATAGATTGTCTGAAAAATACAATGCATAGTTAAAACAAAATTGTCTTTCCAGAAAGATTCTTGTTGTATTATGCTGTGTACACCACGTGTGGTCCTCAAACCTAAAAAAAAAAAAAAAAAACCTGCACAACGCAGCCGGCAAACAGACGGTTAGAACGAAAGCTTAAGTTTGATGTTTTGTTGTTATTACATTCTAATTTTCAGTATGTTCAGCATTTCACCAGTTAGTGCATTTAATATTCTTGTTCATAAAGTTAAAGTTAAATCATAAACAATCCGCGCTGCGCCAAGGTGAATCAACAATAGCCAACATAACAACCATAACGTGTTTCTGAAGAAGTGAAAGTACACAAAGCATAGGCCCACATTAAAATTCAGCTTCTTGTTTATTCATTCTCTGCTCCATTTACTTAGTCAATTTTCTGTTTGAACGTTTGTAAAGCATTTTCGTTTCGAAGTAGAAGCACAGCACGAAAAAATAGGGTAATTAAAAAAAATATATTTTAGTCGGCCGCTAAATGGAATGCATCTGTTTTTTTCTCTCATTTAAAGTCGAATTTCAATTCTGTAAGAAATATGTCCGTGATTGCATTATAATGTTATGAACAAGAACTCCACCGATCTTTTGGGGGGATGGATTCGGAAACAGATGCTAGATGTTGATTCGTTGAATGATGAGTGAATCAGACCAAGTGTATAAAATGGAGACACGCCATCTGTTTTTAACATGTTTGTTCTTGTCAGAGACGTTAGAAACTGTCACCACGTCCTGCGTGCTCACTAGGCTACAGGAAGAGTATTGACGTCATGCGACAGAAAATACTGCAATGAACAGTGCATTTGTTTGTAAAAGTGGTGCAAAAGTAATGGCATAGAGACACTCCTTGAAAGTTCGTGTTACTTCCAGATTGTATTGGCTACACTGCTTTTACAGTGTGCTATAGTTTACAGTGTGCATTATGTCCGCTGTTTATTCTGTGCATACAGCAGGATAAACCAGGGGATGCTATAAATATACTATACATGGAGTCAGAGTTGTGGTGCAGCTTTGTCAATCAAAAAATTATTGTTGAACAGAATAGCTGGGTTATGAGAGATGACGAAACAAAATACTGACTACGTACATTAACTACATATGGTGTAATTACATTTTCATATTTTCATGGACTTCACACTGTCTTCAATGTTGTGTTATTTATTGATTTGTTTATTTATTTATTTTGTTGTGAAGTGAGATGAAAGAAGTCTATTATGTATTAACAACAGAAAGATTGCTGAGAGTGGTCTAAATGGTTTTTAATTGGTAATAAATCACGCTCATCACATTTTCTTTTCACTCCTACAAGTGATGAAGATGATTGGGAAATGATTTACAAAATGTAACCTCATGTGTGAGAAAAAAAGAGCAGTTTTATTATTGTTTTCATTTTACATCATAAAAGCTTGAATAAACAAAGGCTCAAAGAGACTTATATAAGAGTCTGCCCTGTTGCACACACAAATAGGCCTGAATGATTGGTGGTAACTTTAAAGGGAAAGAAGATATTAATATAGTGTTCCTGTACAGAGAGAGCCAGAGACAGAGAGAGAGAGAGAGTGTGACCGGAGCTCATATATTTATGTAAAAATAGATTTTCAGATTTTCTGTGTCTGTGTTTTCTAAATGATTAAAAAGAATAATCATGCTAGAGATGCAATGGAGATAATTTCTTTTACATGATGAATTTCCCCCTCATTTTTCTCAGCCAATTTGAAATGGAAAAGCCCAAACAAACAATTTTCTGCTACCAAGAAACATGGAATACATGAAATACATATAATTATCTATTTACAAATAATGTATATGGCAATGCTGAAATTCAGAAATATAATTTCCCACAGTCTGCTACAAGGCTCAGTATCAATAAAAAGTAAGTGGCGCTTCGTATAATTTTTGTAAGTACAACACTATTTTCATTCTTATATATAAAATCATTATTATTATTACCACAGCCACCCTGTTCTTGAATATCTACATTTGAATGTGCATAAAACCGTCCAGTATCTAGGTGATAGCTTCGCTCTCTGTGGGTTTGTAAGTGGCACAGCTGTAAGCGATACAACACAGCTACCATTGCCTTATTAGCAAGGGGAGTTTAAAAAAAAAACAGCTCGGTTCTGCTATGAAGAGCCAGTGGTGCTCTGAATGAAATGAATAATTTAATGAAAACAATGTCTTTGTTTTCATTAAATCAACACCAGCGCACAGCTGACTGCTATCCAAAGAATGGAGTGCAATATGATCTTATTTAGACTTCATTTGCTGTATAATTATTTGAGCATTATTCGAAATGAGAAATTATTTTCAAAATATACAATCAGCTATACACATGTCAATGCACCTGATAAGTCTGTTATTCTCTCATTGTGTAAAATTTTCTCAATCTGCTTAAGAATATACAAGGCCTTTTATACAGGGAAGTATCCTTGTTGGCAGAACTTCAGTGCGAATGCGTTTCAGAAATGGCAAGAAGAGGTATTTCGGTGTTACTGCCTTTGATAACAAATATCAAAGGGTCTGAAAAAATAGCAAGGACTACTGATACATACTTTCATTACAAAGGTCTCTGCATACCTGTCAGGTTTAGCATCACAACACACTTTTATGATGTGTACCTGTGATGTCTGTCTACTGAGTTTAATTTTTAAAATGAAATTTTCTTAAAGTTCAGTGTGACTAGACTGAATGCAGGGCATATATTGTATCTTTATACATGTGCTTATATAGACGAATAATAGAACCACATTTTAAATAGTGTTATACATGGAGTGAGCCACACATGTGCTGTATTTGGATACTGAGAAAACAAATATCCTGGAGCAATCTTGGAAAAAACTGCAGAATGTTCTAAAATGCATTTCGCTTCGGAGCAAAACATTTTGTAGGATTTTGAATTTCGCAGCTGTGCACACAAAAGTACCATGTTTCTTTAACGCCTTCTACGGTACACACTAAAGAAGGATGTGACAAAATAACCAACAGGCAGATGATAGAATAGGCTGTCTATGCATGACCTTGGCTAGCATACAAGCTATATGAACTGAGAAAGGCAGGGCTGAAAAAACACACTGGAAGTAGCTGAGTCACGCTGACGTATCACTCGATCCTGCATCTTAGATGAGGCAAACATGAAAAAGGGTCAAGTTTAAGCATCGAGGTTCAGATTCAACTGCTCTCAAACTGTTTCTAGTTCCTACGAAAGTTGGCTATGATATTATTTTCACATTTCGGCTAATGACATTTAAATGTACTGGAAACCTCAATTCTGCCTGTTTATAGTATTCAGAAGCTCTATTAAGGTTTGACAGTTGAACTCAGTTTGAGTTATGTCAGTTTTAAATGCCGTTCAGCACTGTGTTTGGCCCTTACATGAAGGAATAATTCACTGACAGAAGACAGACTGTGCAACTGTGCTTAACAAGTAAAGAGGTAAATATACAGCATAGTCTTCACAGGCTATATACGGCTTGCCGGTATTGACTGTCAACCTCTAGCAATTATCACAACATATGCTTGAAGGGAAGAGAGTAAAATGCACATATTGAGCCCACAGCTGCTCAGCCCACTCTCCCCCATCCCCAAAACATCCCGGCACCTGGTTTCAGGCAGACAGCGGAGCTTTGGGAATTAAACGAGCGAGGGGCGCATCGGAGGGGTACACCCCTGTCCCATGTGCGTTCGGGAGCCGCGGCACCCCAAAACAGGTCCGTCGGACGACGAGCGTCACTCACCTGGCTCCGTGGCATGCCCGGAGGAGTCAGAGGACGTTCTCCCGGGAGGGGAAGGCGGGGGGAAAGGGGGGTCACGGTGGTACGATACAGGCACCTCGCCGCAGCTGTCGGCCTTCCCCGCAATGCTTCGGCTCAAAATCCTTTCCACGTTTAAAGTGAGAAACGGTGTGGCACCCTGAATCTTATGCATCCTCACCCACCAGAGGCATGGGAGGCCCAGGCATGGGAGTGGCACTTTACAGTGTGTCTTTGGGGACGGATTACAGACTGAGATTTACAGCTGGGAGGCTAAAGTTACACTATTCTTCCCGGCTTGGTGGGGGTCTCCCAGCTTTCTGGCAACCAGTAAGGTTTTTTAAAGAACTTTTTTCCTTTTCTGTTTTAACGTCCTGGATTGTGTGTATTCGTTTGCCTGACTTTAGTGAGAAAATAATCGCCACACAGACTACTCTGGTTTTTGTAAAAAAAAAAAAAAAAATTATAGAAAAGTGAATCGACAGGGAATATTTTTGTTTGTAATGTTTTCCCTCCTAAAGAAGAGGAGGAAGAAAGGAGTGGACAAGGCAGCAGAGCTCTCTTTCACCGAAGCGCGGAACAAAAAGAGAGCAGTGTGCCACCTTCTGGCTCTTTTCTCATTCTCCCTTTTCCTTTTCAGCATCTGAAGATGTGAGAGAAGAAAAAAAATGAAAACCTTTTGAACAGATGAGAGACAGCGGGAGTAGTCCCTCTCTATCTCTTTCCGGAGGACCGGGCTGCCTCCACTTTTGTCATTCCATTCCTGTCCACAAAGTCTGCCATTTTTACTGTCTACGCTCTTCAGCTTGCCCTTCTCTTTCACAACATACACACCGCCTTACTGCACGTTCTCCTTTCTTCTTTTGAAATGTGGGCTTTTCGGTTTCCTGCTGCACTTCCTGTTTGCTGTTTTTTTTTTTCATTGCGAGTCTCTTGGTCCTGTCAATGTCAGGGAGAACGCATCCAGAACAGAACAGACATGGCTACACCATGCTGAAACAGAAATCGATGCAAGCTCTGGACTTCCTCATCAGGGCTTTGGGGAAGTACCTGTCCTGCTTATAGTTCAGTGATGTGCATGGAGTTTTGTGGACAGGTGATATGTCTTAATCTGAGGCACACACCCCCTCACTACTGTGGCCTATAATGTGATGGGACATCTGTGGACTATTTCACTTTCTGATCGTCCAACAAAACGGATGCCAAATAATTGTGGTATTATCACTCTCTTAACAAACTGCAGAAATGGAGAATGAAAAGTGTAATTTTTCTGCACATTATTCCCTCCTGATTATCAAAGCTATTTCAGTCCTTCTGTACTACTAATTTTCTGTCCCATTGGACTATTACTAGAAGGTAGTCCAATCTGGTCCTTTTAATGGTCCTTTTAAGTACTCTTCTATGCATTATTATTATTATTATTATTACTGCTGTTGTAACTATTTTGTTGGGTGAGGATTCCTCAATATGCCAATATTTATGATGCGCAATTAACTGCCGTAGGTGTACATTTTCAAAAATTTGCAAATAGGAACATCGTAGTCTTGGAACACAGCAATTATGTGAGTGTGATGTTCACTTCTGGGTCAGTTCAAACAGCAGGGCAGCCACCTGCTAGTGCAATCCCCTGCAGAGGCACCTGTAGCAGATGCCTATAAGTCTGCAATTTCACCACCTACAGCGCAGTCTGGTAGTATTTGGGCAGTGACACAATTTTTGTTGTTTTGGCTCTGAACTCCAGCATACTGAATCTGAAATGAAACAATGAAGGTTAAAGTGCAAGCTGTCAGCTTTAATTTGTGGGTATTTGCATCTATATCAGAGATCCATGTGGGAATTGAAGCCCTTGTTATACATAGTCCCCCCGTTTTAGGGGACCAAAAGTAACTGGACAGTTGGACATTCAGCTGTGTCATAGCCAGGTGTTTTGTTGCATTATTAGTTCATGCACAAGAAAGTTAACAAACGGTCTAGAGTTCATTCTAGGTGTGGCATTTGGGCTCTGTTGTTGTTGTATCAAATGAATGAGGACACAAAAAATGTCAATGCCAGTAAAGCAGGCCATCATGGGGTAAGAATAAATCAGAGACAGTCAAATCATTTGGTGTGTCAAAATCAACTGTTCGGTACATTGCTAAGAAGCTAGAATACACTGGTGAGCTCAGCAATAAGCACTAAATATGACAACTTTGTTAAATTTATGTTCATACATAAATAGGGGACTATGTATGAAAAGAGCTGTAATTCCTATATGGATCAATGGATATGAATGAAAATACTCATATTAAAGGTATATCATGTAAGTCTGGAGAAATGAGCAAGAAAGAAAAAAAAAACATTTGAAGAAAAATGTTCCACCCCCTCTCCTCAGCTCTCTCTTCAAACACATGCACGCAAACCATTTTTTCGCAAGAGATCCAGTTAGCCAGCGAGAGCAATTGAAACCCTTCGAGAGAGATTGAAACCCTGCGAGAGAGGTCCAATGGACAGCACTTGCACTCCAGTGGATAGCATGCCCGATTGAAAGTGGCTTGCGTAACAGGTCCGATGGATAGCACGTGTGGTCCAGTGGTTAGCGTGGGTGAATGAAACATAGCAGCCAGTTAGGTAGCTTCACATCAGTTAGCTAGATAAGAAACTTGTTGGCTGGCTTGCTAATTACTGTCTGTTGATTTACCACGTGAATTATTATTGAATTAATATTAAAATGATCATGATCGTGTTGACAATTATCATATATAGTAATGTGTTACTTATTTCCAGTTATCAATAAGGCAACTCAACCGTTTTCTGCTTTGTCATATTTAATGTGCAACCAGATAACAGCAGCTGCCACTTCCTGGTTGTTTACAATGTCAGTAATGTTACTACACTCCCATACAATTAGTGGACCAATTTGGCAACATTTCACTGGTACAGGAGTATGATGCAAGTATGCATTTCACCTCCAGAGTAATGAAAAGACAGGATGTTCTTGCATTAAAAAGTATATTTTAATGAAACCAAACGCTCTTTTTTGACATGGAAACCGACATGCTATGATAAGTTGGCCTACTGTACCATATTATCTAATGTCTTGTCGATGGGGTTTGTTCGTTCATGAAGACCTACTATAGGTAAGGAAACTGTAAAGCTTAAAGGGGTAAATTGTCAACATGATCATCATTTTTTAACTAGCTCAATAGTAATTCACCTGGTAAATCAACAGACACAAACTAGCTAGCCAGCCAGCTAGCTAGCAGAACAATGTAGTCTTGGCTAACCAGCTAACTCAGGATACAAAGTATTTATCTAGCTAACTGATGTGAAGCTACCTAACTGGGTGCTACATTTAATTCATCTTTGCTATCCACTGGACCGTACATGCTGTCCGTGGGACCTCTCTTGCAAGCCACTTTCAACCACCTTTGCGATCCACTGGACCGTACATGCTGTCCGTGGTGGGATCTCTCTTGCAAGTCACTTTCAACCACCCTTGCTGTCCACTGGACTGCGCACGTTGTTCATTGGACCTCTCTCACAGTGTTTCAATCTCTCTCGCAGGGTTTCAATTGCTCTCGCTGGCTAACTGGATCTCTCTCATGCAAAAATGGTTTGTTTTCTCTTGCGCACCTCAGTTCTGGAGAGAGAGGACAAAAAGTAGAGAAAGAAGTGCAACGCATCATATCTCATTCACAGGTAGAAGAGAAAACACATATCATAATGAACGTAAACGATGAACATATAGTTTTTCATTTACAGCTATGGGCGATAGCAAGCATATCATTTACAAAAATTGTTGAGTTTGATGCAGTATTGCTGGCAAGGTAGAGGTAGTTAGTGTTAGCTGGCGGTGTTAACAAAGCTTAAAAAGTAAAAAAGTTAGGGATCCTACTGCACAACCAAGCGTCACTTTTGAAGCCCTTTGAATCGCCGAGCTCTTGCCATCACTAAGAAGCTGAACCAGTGTTTACTCGTCTCCTTTCTTTTGGTTTAAATTCTTTCTTTTCACAGTTATAGTAGGAAAATAGTAGTAGGCAAAGGCGGAACTGGTCATTTTGGCAAATTTTATCTGCCTTTTGTCTTTTACTGGATAGCTATAACACTATCTCTGCTCTGCTCGTATCTGTCTAGCCCTGCCATGTCTGCTCTTACGTCTTACGTCTTGAACGTGCAACAGGATTGACAGGCAGGTAGGGAAGGCTCCTTGTACAGAGCTGTCCCGATTGGTTAAGATTCATGCGCGGTAAATTTGAATTGTCTGATTTCAGAGCCTGGGGCAGTCAGAGAGACCAGATTTTGTTCTTTGAGCTTTTGATTTATCGATATCTGTCAGAATGTGGAGGAAATATAACAAAATATTGACAAAAGTGTCCTAAAACAAACTGCACCTTTAAAGCAGACTGTCTGCACTTTAACCTCACAGTCTCATATTCACTGTTTCATTTGAATGTAAATCCAATGTGGTGGAGTTCAGAGCCAAAACAACAAAAAATGTGTCGCTGCCCAAATACTTGCAGACTGCACTGTACAGACCAGAGCACCCTAACCTGATATCATGAGAATGCAATTAAAATCAAAGCAAGCCCAGGTACTGAGGAGTCATCTGGGATTAGGGAATCCAGCCCCACCCCCCCCCCCCCCCCCCCCCCCCCCCCACAGTCCCCACAGCCACGGTGTGGCCACAGTCTATTTAAATCTGTATAAACCACTTTCTTACATGCATAATGGAATTTCTAAAGTAAACATGTATCTTGCTGTGTATTTGTTGTTTTTGCCTTTTTACTTTTGGTGGTATGCACATCTTCTCAGAACTTTAATTACAAGCTGAGTTAGTTAGATGACAACTGCACAAAAGAATTCTGTTCAACAATAAAGACAACATACTGTAAAAATACAGAAAATCTTTAGGCAGATTACTTATAATTCACAAGATCTTCTGATAAATATATAATACTGCTGGTGACCTGAATTAAAAGATTTTTTCCAAAATCTAGTGAAAGAAATTTGATAGCACACGTTACCCCCTGGTTAGCTGCTCCTGACAAGGGAGTTTAAACAAAATAATGGGAAGGGGTTAAAGAAAATGCATTCACCACACAGAACAGTAGAATACAGGTTCATGGCTCATGGTCTAGTTATCTGTGTTTCCGGTGGGAAAGATAACATTGTTGCCGGACTCTAAATGACTTTCCCGGATGTGGAGGCTGAAGTGACACAGCCAACTGACCCCTGACTCCTGACCCCTGTCTGTCTGGGGAGCGCCGGCACACGGTGAGTACAAGGAACAGTCCTGCGAGGCACTGGAAAGGCTCTGGTATATACACGGCGACGTGGACAGGAAGGATTACAGACTTGCCTACTGCCTGGCCGGTTTAGGCCTTCCCCATTAGACTGCCCGGCCGCTGCAGCATGTGGGATGCTCTTCCCTGGATGGGGACTGGGCTTCAGCCTCGCAGTACCCGGAAGGGGGGGTGTGGGGGGGGGGGTGGCGTAGGCAGGGAGGTGGCAGCAGGGTGTCCCCCGGCTCTGAGCTGCTAATTATGCAAGGGAGAAGCCGATTACCCCCGCAACGAGCGGTACGGCGAGGGGGGGAGGGACGGCCCACGCCCAGCGGGGAGGAGAGTCCTGCCACAGGAGCCACCAATCAAGCGTGAAGCAAGAGAGCTCGGACCCTGGGACCCGATTCAGTGGGAAAAAGGCTTGGCCGCCGGTTCAGAGCGCGGCAACTTTCACGGATTAGTTGAGACGCTATTCTGGAGCCTGAAAGGGGAACACAGCACGGAGGCGGCTTCAATGCGCGCACAAAAAAAAAAAAAAAAAAACCTCCCGAACAGCTGGGAACAGGGCTGCAACCGCCACTCGGTCGCCATGGCAACAGAATATCTCACATTTTTAGCAAAATGAAGACACTTTGGCTAGAATTGGGATATTTATTTTCCCACCTTTAATGTGCCTGTTGTTAATGGATTTTTTTTTTTTCCTCGGGCGAAAAAGGAAAAATTGTGCTTCCCCTCGAGTGAGTAAATAAGTACAATTTGGAAAATTGCAGTAGAAGCAAAAATGCACATTGTCAGCCTCTAGAGGTTTAACAGAGGGGCCTGATCTTAATAATTTCCTTCATTGTCCTGTATAATCTTAAAGAGACAAAAATCTATAAAATTAAAACATACTATTTTAATGAGAAAGAACATTTCAAAAGCCAACCATATCCTTGTAGCTTCTGAACTGCGTCTGGAAGTCATTTTAAATGAAACCTTTGGTTTCATACTGAAACTCTATTTAGAGGCTAAGTAATCAGATTTGTGCTGCTGTTACATCACTGTTCCCCAGGTCATGCATACATTACCCCTGAGGACAGAATAAAGACTATACGCCCTCTTTCAACACTGCAGCAGACTGAACCTCACTGACAGGTAATATCAGGGCTTCTACATATCATGGAACACACACACACACACACACACATTTTATTGAAAGCCCCTGTTTCCTCAAGTTTTTTTTTGTTATTATATTTAATATGTTAATTATATGTTAAAATTGAAATACAAAAATAGTAAGGAGGCCATGTGACCATCTGAGTGTAATGAAAATTATGCCACATGAAAGATGATTGATTCTTTAAATGACTGACTTATTGATTCATTAAATAACTGATTGAGTCGATTCATTAAATGACTGATTGAGGCGATTGGTTAAGCTTGTTCCAGCCAATTACAGCATATTTTAATAATCTAACACTGTATCAAATGATCATGTATTATCCATCATAGTCCCTATCTCTGGAAGTTATTCTCTTCATTATTCAGTCTTTTTCATTGTCATTCAGAGGAGCCCAGGGGCCTGCTTCTTTCTGTGTGACAATTTCTCCCCTTGCGTAATGGAGGCAAGGAACTACCATATGGCTTTTCACTTGAACGTGATACTCATTTTATTATTTGTCTGCAATAGGCTTGCCCTAAAATTGATGTACCGTGTAAAGACTTTTCTTCCTCTTTTTTTTTTTTTTTTTTTTTTACAAAATTGAGGCAGTTAAATTTGACATTTACATGTATATTACAAACACGTTTGAAATGCAACGTCGGGGGGGAAAAAAAAAACGTGGTCACGTGGTGGTACAGTATATCAATGTGAAAAAATGAAAGAGATAGTGTGTTACCACAGGGTAACAGACTGCATATAATGAGCAGTGTGAGGCTCCCCATCACTTCATTAAAATCTTTCTTTAAATCTATTAACATGCAAACTTGGCATGAGGCATGAGGCATCTCCTGGGTGTATTAAAATCATTATAGAGAGGATGGCGTCACCGCGATAGACACTAGGGCTGACTCCCATTGACTGCCTCAATGGCAAATTGGTGTTTATATTGTCACTAAGTGTCCCTTTGCGTCCAGCGTGTAATTAAATGCAATTTGTAGCTACAGAACGCGCGCTGAAAGCAGATGAAAAATTAGAGCTTTTTTTTCCCCTCTTCTTCTTTCTGCGCGAGTGTTTATAATGTAAGAGCTCACTTCAGACGCGATGATCAATTGCGCAGATATTTTTAAATTTCCCAGAGTTCCTTGTGATCTGAAGGATGCGCACATGAAGGTGGAAGTCTCCTCCCTGCCTCGATGCCCCCAGGGATCGGGGAGCGCGGCTCTCGGTGCAGGCCCACTTTGAAGCCACGAGCTCGCAGCTTTGATTGCGTTTACATTCTGTGAATATTTCCTTTTGCTGCCTGCTACCTCATGCTTTCTTTTCTCTCCTCGAGATTACATATGAAGAAGACGTAAAAAAAAAAAAGTCACTGCGGAAAACCGCGAACCGTGCGCTTCTCGCCTTTGAAGGAAGCTTCCCGAAATTACAAGTTGTCAGCTGTCATTTCCCTTGTTTACGACCTTTTTCTGCCCGTCTTTCCCACCTCGTTTTCCCGTGTTTCGCATTTAATTGCACCAATAACACATGCAAGGGTCTTAAGCTCCACACATGGGACCAGGGCTTGGTACGTGGGTACGGAAGCTATTAAAATATTTTCCGGCCCTCACGGTTTTTTTATGGGTATAAAGTGTGTGGATGTACCCCACTGTGCGAACACTAGCTACGGGCACAGAATGGCACTGTGCCAAGCCCAATAACTTGATAGAGAAAGAGGGAAGGAGACTCCGTCGACAAAAGAAATGGAATTGTGCATGTTAAAATGACCCCCCCCCCCCCCCCCACAAGCACTTGTCCAGACAAGCCTGCTATTGCTATGGAGAGTAGAACAGTTAGGTTTATCGAACAGTAGATGCCATCTTAGACTCTCTTCTTTGCCCAGTCTCATGCCTCCTAATGAAGAGGTCATTCGACACACCGTTTTACTGCAGGTTTACAGGAGCTACTCTGCTCATTACTTCAGACTCCTAAATACAGTAATGGGCCTTCTGCTTTTGTGGGGAGTGCCATAGGGGGAAAGGGGAAAATATATAGAACAGTGGGATATGTAGAGTACAGCCTCTGAGAAAAATGGATATGGAGATGGAAGTTGTTTTGAAATGTTTGTAAAGTTTGAAAGTGACATGAAAATACAGCAATGTGAAGAATTTTAATCCTTTATTGATTAGAACCATAAGCCTCAATTTCCTTTTTTATTAAACACGCTACTCTAATTTTGTGGATATAGGTCTATACATTTATAAGTGAATAATAAATAATCAAGCCAGGGTTACTTTGATGAAAAAATGTTTTTTTTCTTTTCTATATTGGCTTTCTGGAGGAAATATTTTCCTTCTGGTGATCTCGTATCTTTGGCAGCTCTTGGAAACAGTTTTATTTTGTTCTTGCTCTCCTTCATGTCAAATACTGTTACTGTATTATTGTGTTATCTAGCGATAGTTTGCCATTGGTTTTCACAAGCAGGTGGTATAAACAGCCGGGGGACACACTGATGCATATTCCATAGTACCGAGGAATACGCATCAGTTCCAGGTGCCGATTAGGCAGGAGGTTCGGCAGGCCGACACAAGCTGCAGCTAGACTGCTTAACCTGCCCAGGCACATCCTCAGCTTGATGTCCTCGTGCCTCCCAGCCACAGGTCGGCCCCTTTGACAGATAATAAGGAGGCTGATAAGGCCCAATTGCGTATGCAACCACTGGCGTCAAGGAGATGAACTTAATAAAATTTTAATTGGAAGACGAAACCCCCCTGGCCATTTTGGCTGGATTACGGTTGAATAGACACAGAAAGTTTGGCTTGCCTGAAGTTAGTATGAGATTGCATAAAGGTTCAAAATGAAAGTTTTTTTTAAATGTTTCAATAATAATTCTGTGGCACAGTTAAAAATTACTTTTTGGTACGATGTGGGAAATTAATGGTCTTCCTGAACACTGATTTGGAATGAAAGTTGGAAATGAAAGTTTTTTAAAGACGTGATTTAACATCAGTATTGTGTCGTGTGGAGGTTGAGAATGAAAGTTTGTTTGATGTTGCAATTATATGGTCATTTTCTAACATGGCTTTTTCCTTACGCGAGAGTGGAAAATGAGCATTTCATAGGATTAATTACTATTTGACACTCTAACCACATATTTAAATTAAGCTTTCAAGTCAAAATTTTTAAGAACTATTTTCTTAGATATGATATCTTTCCCTAAACCTCACTCCCAAGGACATATTTGGATGTAATCAAATTGCAAATTGACAATCAACAGCCAATGTTTTGTTTGGAGCTCTTACTAATAATTTCAAGATATCACTATGTGATGGTCTTGACATTAATTGTAAGTCACAGTGCATTTTTCCAACATCTGGATTCTGATGTTATGCATCCCACAATTCTTGATCACAACTGTAATTTAATGAATTAACCATAAAACAACATTAAAAGACTGCCAGATGTCTGATTCCAGTTTCCAGTACTTGTAGACAATCCACAAAAAATAGACAGCTAGCTTCAATAATGTGCAGTCTTCTCTTTGACCCAGTCCCCCACAATTCCAAACACATAACAACTTCATTATAAGAATGTCTTTAAACGACAAAAACCGAGGATCTGGCAATCAAGCTGTCACACCCTTTGTGGAATATGCATTGTTGTTTTCGAGAGTGGGGGGAAATAAACACTTTTATTTTGGGGCTCTTGTCTCCAGCCGAATGAGACACAAAAGCCAAACATCTGCCTCTCGGAGAAATGACCTTGAGCACCGTGAGGTTCGCTGGGGATGGCTCCTTCCCCCGACTGTGTGCGCTCCTGGTGTGGAGGCGTCACATGAATGAGATCAATACCCCACCTGCAGGTTCTCTGAAGAGGAGCACTCCATAAAACTGTTCCTGCTCTCACATCCAAACCACTGGTAGGCCTGCGACCGCAGAAAATATTGTGGAAGTTCACTGAACAGGAAGAGGGCCTTGATCGAGAAGCACCTAATGACCATGCACCCTCTGTAACAAGTAAATAAGTATTATTTTCCATTCGTTATCAAAGGTTTGTTATCTATTCACATTAACAGAATTTAATGGTCTGTGTCTTAATGAATTGAAAACAATTAATTTCCTGCTAAATGTCATAAATGATTTATAAAAGACATTGTAACCTAAAGCACATTTGGATTTAAATGTTTATTTTCCATAATATTTTGCAGAGGGGTTCACTGATATTGTAAGCTATTCCGTCTTTTGTCACATGACACAAGCACTATGAAGCACAATGGGAGTAAAGTTTTAAAGACAAAGAGATGACCTGTCTAGACTAGTCAGTATGTTAATCCTCTGGAGTGATTCAGAATTAGTCAGCAATTAAATAAGGACACAGAGAAGTGCACAGTAGATACTGGCAAGTGCACACCTTCACTGAAGCCATTCGAGTTAAGATTTGGCCTTATTCACTTACCAAAACAAGTCTCTGTATAAATCAACAGCCTTGAAAGTCCTTGTTACACACAAAAAAAGCAGCCAGAGTCTTTATCACACACATGCTCTTTCACACCCTTTCAAGAGGAAACTAAACGTTGAGTTGCCCTTGCTAATTAGTAACTCCGAGAACGCTCACTTCAAAGGCTTGAGAATGACTGGAATCCCTGTCAGTGTTCCTCGCTCGAACCGGGACCAGAGGTTACTCCCCTCAGTGCGAGAAGTTGGGATGCCCGAAAACACAGACCTCACAATCCTCACCCCTCACCCTGCTGAAGATATCAAAGCCAGAGGAAGCAGTGGGGTACGCTAAGGCGCCCCCAAACCCAAAACAGAGGCGCTTCAAAGAACTGAGGAAAGGGATGGGGGGGGGGGGGTTTGGAATAAAGCTGCCAATATCAAATTCCCCCCTTATTCCAAGTGTATTCACAAAGATAAATATCATTCATCTTTCCAAGTTGTCATGTGTCTCAGGCGCCCTTGCTGTGTTCAGAAGAGAGCCGGGTAGTTAAAAGGGCTGGAGGTTTTTTTTTCTTTTGGTTTTTTTTTTGGAGGGGGCTGGGGAGAAGAAAGGGCCTTTCCCTCATAAACGGCCCTAATGAAGTGGCTGGTCCCTCCTTCAGCCGCGGCCCCGGCCCCGTGCGGCCCTTTTCTCTGTCTGGATGACTGAGCCCGGCTGCCGAGGAAACGGGCCCTTCCCCGCGGCCCACAAAGGCCAGACTGTGAGCCCATTGTTGCGAGGTGAAGAAGCTTAGCGCTCCTCGGCGGCGCTAAGCCGGAGCAGACAGGACGGGACGGGACCGCCCCACCGATCCGCTCCTCCGGCGGGACGAGATAAAGCCCGGCCGTTACGGCGAAGAGGCGGAGAGGGGGCGCCGAGCGGGTTTAACTGCTCCCGCCCTGGAACTTTCCAGAAAATGGAGGGAAGCTTGGGGCTTTGATTCGCAGAAATGTCGAATCTTCAAAATCCTCTTTTCGCTTTGCCAGCTCACTCTCGCCGTCCGGCGTCCTTGGTATGCCGCGGTACTTTCGACCTTCTTTGCTTCCCCGGCTTTTGCAGCTGTGCTGCGAGGTCAGACGGGCACACGGGCTGCGGAGGCACAGCTGTCTCTTCCCTTTAGGACGGCAGCATTCCGGCTCGTCTTTTTCACCGGACTTACCGAGCGGAAGCAGCACGACAATGGCGCCCCCAGCTGCACGCAGACGGAATCGCAGGTGACGGACGCCCGCCCGACCTTTTCAGCTGCGACGCTAAACCCGCGCTCTGCACCGACCCCGTGTCCGACCCCGCGCAGTCCTCAAAAATGAGACGGGCCCCTTGTGCCGCATGCCTCAAAATGAGCCTCGGGCTGATGTAGCAGAGCAGAGATAACGGCAAGCTTAATTGGTTACTTTTCTTAAAAAAACACTGGACGAGCCAACCCCGTACAAACACTTGATTGTATATCTCTGTTTCCTCCATTTTAATGTAGTGATAATTCGCCCCTTAAGCTGTCACCTACACACGGCAGAAAATGGAGGGGGCAGGGAGGGTTATGTAAGAAACCTGATTGAGTTAATCCCAGTGTTTGTATAGCGACACTCTCGTGCAGCTCTCGGGGCTGGATCTGAGCCCCTGCCCCCCCCCCCCCCCACCCCCCCAGCCCCCCCACCCCACCCCCTCCCATTGCCCCCCAGCCTTTGTTCTCTCATGAAAATCAGTTCAATTCTGCAGCCGTCTTAATCCAGCCTTTGGCGTCAACAATGGGCGCTTATGAGCGGGCCTGATAGAATGAGGACCTGGGCGAGGCGGCGGTCCGCTCTGATCCCGGTCCATTCAGGTAGCGGCGGTCGGGCGAACCTTGCAGCGCAGAGTGCAGGGTGCGACAGAAGACGTTTGTGATCATAATATCCCGCGGAGCCCAGCCCAGCCCCCATCCTGTCCCCTACGCCCGCTGAGAGCTTTTAATTAGGCCCGAGATCCGCAGACCAGACGCAGGCTGGAGACCAGCAACAATGGTCAGCCTTTGAACGGTGCATTCAGAGGGCAGGTCTCTCCCTGTCTGCATTCAGAAGGAGGCAGAAATGAAATACAACAAAAAAAAAAAACAACAACAATATCAACAATCACACCAACAACAACAACAGCAGCAGAAACAACAACAACAACAGTAGTAGTAGTAGTAGTAGTAGTAGTCATAATAATAATAATAATAATAATAATAATAATTGTTATTTCTTAATTGTGAAATAATGGGAAAAGGGTGCTTTTTGTATTGTTGTTTTTGTAGTAACAGCTATGTGTTTCAATTTTTAGTAGTGGATTTAATTCACACGTTGGAGATAAATGCATCGCTTTGGACTGCCCTCTAAAGTCTTTGGTGACAAAGGACACTTGTGATGACAGCCGTTCATTTGTCAGAGAAGTTAAATTTGACAGTAATATTCAGTAGTATACAGTATTCATGAATGTGTCCTTTTTTAGCTGTTGAATTTTGCAGCACCCCCTAGCACCATAGGGTATCGATTCGGTTTTGAACAGGGCAGACGTGCTCGCCGATGTTTATATCCTATTCACAACGTCAATAATATTTACAGGCTCTGGGACCGCTGGACTCCAAAAATGCACTTTGATGCAGCACTCCTCATCTCTCCACAGACTGAGAGAAAAGCACAGAGAACAACATCACAGCAACATTCTCCCTTAATTACAGTCACTGCTATAAAAAAAATACTGATGGGCAATACAAAGGGCTCGGTCTGCGGAGGAGATTCTATTACCCTTCCCTCTTCTTACCTTTTCTGTGTTTGTTGGAGAAAAGGAACAAAGGCGGAACCCTACTGATTGAAAACTAGCAGAACAGCGAAACAACAGGACACAACTGATCGCTCATGCATGGCTGGGATTAGGGAAAGAGTATAAAGGGAATGGAGAAGAAAGGAGACGACAAAAGAAACAGGGGACTGACAAACTTTTTTTCCCCCCTTTCTTTTTGAGGTGAAAGGGATGAAAAAAAGGTCTGGTCATATGAAAAGATATGGAGAGAAAGATTAACAAACAGAAGCAATCCTTTTTACTTTCTCAACGCCGCTCTTTCTGGGCCCCTTTAACCAGGAATATAAAGAACATAGGAATAGACTCTCCAGAGACCGTTTCGAGACAAACCCAAGATGAAAACGAATTATTAATATTGTCATTGTTATTTATTTATCGATTAACTGCATTTTACGAAAAAAGCACTGAAGCCTCAAGTTGCTTGGTTGGGCAGAAATTGGTGGAAGCAAAAAGAATGAAACATTGTGATCCCAGCCAAACTACTTTCTTTCAAAAGGCATCAATCACAGGCTAGCTAACAAGACTGCGGTCTTTTCAAACACAGCTTGGGCAAAGTGGAAATCATCCAAATCTACTTTGCGCCCTCTGTCTATCATGGATTGCGTCCAAATTGCACTTTCCTTTTTTCTTTCTTTTTTTGGATAAAGAGAGGAAAAAGGAGAGCAGTTTAACTAAGTGAATAAGTAAATAAGACGGCGAGGTAAAGTCCTCTTTGATACGGAGTCACTGGCGAATACGACTTGAGCAGCAGTGCAGAGGTGAAGAGGGGCCTATAATGACCACTGAAAGTGAAGGGGGGAAGTGGGGTCAAAGGTCGAGGTTCTAGATTCTCCTACTGTTTTACTCTGGGTAAAGACTCTTAAGCTGAATGACTCCATTGTTAGCACAGCTGTATCAATCAGTTAAAGATCACACAAACAGGCCCACTTTGCAAGGGCAACAACTGAATAAATCAATGTTATCTTTTGATTATAAGGCAGCCTTGGATGCTCGACCATCTCATTTCTGAGCCATTAACACCAAAGGGCAGAGATCTTCTGATACACCCTTATGCACGCACATGGACGTGTTTCAGAAGCGCCAGCCGACCACCTGCCAACTGCATATCTATCTTTGGCACTCTCGGAGACAAAGGGCCAACTCCTTAAAGACAGCCTCCAGTCATATACCATCGTGCTGTCATTTGGAACGCGTTCTTGGGAGACAGAGAATTCTGGTGAGACAACTCCTCTCGGGTTACTTCTTTCTTCCCATCCCGCGTTGGCTGGCATTTTGATGTAGCGTGACCAACTGCCCTCTGGGAAGACCTCGTTTTGTGATTTAGAGAGTTTAACTGTCTTGACCCCAGGCAATTGGAGAAAGCTACTTGTCTCTGTCACTGCAATGCTGCTGATGAGCTGGACAAGTGGATCTGATGACTGCATACCTCAACAGCTCCCTGCATCTCTAATGCTTTCCCTGTGGGAGGGGGAGAATTCTGCCCATAGCTTATTGCTCCCTCCTGCAAGGCATTGTCCAACAGTCGCCAGAGGCGAGGCAGCTCAGGTTAAATCATCAGTTAATGAAGTGTGGTGCCATGGTCAGTGCCTAATGTTGCGCCCTGAGGAGAAAATTGCAGGAACAAACCCAGCACAACTGGAGTCCCTGGGGAGGCTGACCGGGGGCATTTCACCAGCGACCATTGTCTGTCCCACTCAATGGAAGTGTGGGGTCACGCTTAGGAAACCCCGTCACAGCCAGGTCCCGCATGAGAGCCGCCAATGTTGATGACACAGTCGCGTTAGCTTCAGTGAACCTCCAATAGCGCTTTCCGTTTCAAAACGAACAAAACTGAAAAAAACGAAGAAACAATTTACTGTAGGTAATGTAATGGAATGACACAGCGGCCATTGTCTCAGTTCGGGAAGAAACGCAGCTACCCGTACCTGTTCCACTCGCGGTGCGAGGAAGCGATAAAGGAACCGAGAGCTGTTTCGAGTCCGAAGTCCGTCGCCAAAAGCCATTCCGCTCCCCGCAGGTGACACACAAGCAGGAGTTACACTGCTCCCCCTCCAGGGTCCTCTTAATCACCCTGAAGTGACCGTGTGCTCACTGGAGCGTGTAGGCCCAATTCCTTGCGTGTCTTGGCCAGAGGCCCATTTCATCCGTAGGAAAACGTCTATGGGGAAGTGAGATTGCTTTTTGAAGATGGCTGGTGTGAGCCTGGCGACGGGCCTGGGTCTGGGGTGTGAAGGTTCAGGTTGCTTAGAAACGAATAAGGAAGCATTCTGGGGACAGCATTGTCTGGCTGCCTCTGTCAGTAGTCAGTTTGAACTCGTAAAGTCACGACAGGGTCGAGCTTACATTCGGCCATGTAGTCTGTCAAATTTTACAACCATTTTTTAAAAGTTCTTGAAGAGCTGTGATCCTCACTGTGGCTGACAAAATAAGGCAAAAAACAGCATGCCCTATGTGCACTAGACATTTGTTTAACCATTAACTAGTTATAGGTAGTCCCGAGTTTCCTTCTTAGTGTTGTGCTGAATTCATTGTATTGCTTACAAGTGCACAAACAAAAACCCAAACAAATGGAATAGAGAAGGGGTTAATAAAGCAGGGATGGCCAGATGGGTCACATGTTGTCCATTGAAAAGTCACCCCGAGCTCAACCCTATTCACTTGACTACAAAACTGACAGCATGCTCAGAAACCTAACATAATGAAGGCAAAGACAAAGAGAAAGAAAGGGGGAGGACAGACATAAGATAAATGAGATAAATAGACTCTGTGACTGATGTGTTTGTATGGTGCCAGAAACCTGGATGACAATTAACAAATGTGGCTGCGGCTACAAAAGGGGCAGGCCCGAAATGCAGGGTGTTGCCTCGAGTCTTGAATTCTTCAGCTTCTTTTCCTTACGGAGCGAAGGCACTTGCTGGGCGCATTTTATTTAATTTGGGTCTGGCTTGTGTTTGCGGGCACCCCGTTGGCTCTTTGTTTGTCTGGCGGGTCAGTAGGGAAAAGTGAGAACAGGAAAAGAAGTCATTTCATGCGCTCAGGATTCTGTATGCAGCGGAAAGCCGCAGCTACACCAGCGCGCTTAGCGGCGCGTAAACGGCACAGCGTGTTCCCCGCGTGTCTACACGGCTCCGCTTGCGTCGCGTCTCCGACGCACTCTTTCTCCGGTGGATTTTCCGGTATGCGACGTTTGTAACGCTGCTGTGTTTTTCTAAAGTCACGAGAAAGACAAAACTTGTGCACGTAAATTTGGAAATAAGTAGAAATTTTGTTATTGATATTGCTTATTGCATTTATGTTTTACTAGGAAATGACATTAAAACAATGTGGTTCCAGCTCCTTGTATCTCTTCCTCATCTTCATTTTTCTCACATTTAATTCAGCTGCAGGCCTCTCTTAGGCTCATGTTAGCCATGTGCTTTTTGAGAATTAGAAAACCACTCAATGGTGTTTTGCAAGTGTTCCTCTCTATTTTTGTGTTAAAATAGCCCTTACCACACCTTGTCACAAAATCTGACAGTCACTGTTCTTCAGAGAATTTCATTTTATTTACTTTCTGCCAGGACAATGTAACATTTGAAAGGCTTGTTCTTCAGTATGTTTAGCTGGTTGTTAATATACCTGCAGTTCTCCACTGGTACAGAAGGGAACGAGGGAAGCACCTGCAGGGATATGTGGGGATACAATGCATTCTGGATCGTATGTATCCTCCATATTTTATTACACATTTATTTGCTGTGTCATGACACAATCCAAAAATATGGAACAGACACGTTGCAGAAAGCTTGCTGCAGCAGGCCATGTATTTGTGAACCCAAACCCCCAGCCGGCCAGAGGAAAATGGGCTCCCTAATGAATTTGGGTCCTTCCAAGGTTTCTTCCTGTATTTTCAGGGGGTTTTCCTTGCCACTATTGCCTCTAGCTTACTCTATGGGCCTTTAGGCCAGTGTGAACTGTGAAACATGTTGTGACAAATACTTTGTAAAATCTACTATATAGTGTAAATAAAATTTGATAGATTGATTGATTGAGGTCTCAGCTGGTTAGCACAGTGTTCGCCTGTTGTGCAAACCACCTCATCTAGTGCCATTAGCTTGATACCGCTTCTCTGGTGGATGTAGTAGGCCTATGCATGGCTTAATAACGCCATGCCTGTGGTGTAGAGGAAGACAAAATATGAGCACAGTTCATAAAATAGGAATCAAATTTAAAAACCACTGCTTTAATCTAAAAGTGAGAAACAGAACATATATTTTCATTTTGTGTGGTGTAAGGGTGGGATGTGCAAAAATATCAAATGGAGGTCGAGAATAAAGATAAATACTGGCTGTGGACTAAAATTCATATTTATGCAGCACAATTTTCCTTCTGAGCAAATGCAGCAGTTACAGGGCAGAGTAGCTGCTTCCATTTGATCTGCACTAAAAAAAATATGTATAAACCTAGAGGCTTGCAAAAACAGTCAATAATATTACAAATTGAAGGGGAAGAGGGCTAATGGGACGTTTGAACAGCTACACAGAATGTGTGCATAAAATTAAGCTTTTGGCCCTGTGAAATGCCCTGTACTTAATATTTGTGCCAAATTGTGTGAGCAAATACTACTGCCAGTGGACATACAGTAGTCTCACTGTTGTTCAGCTCGTTATATACATAAAGAAAATGTATGATAGGCAAAAATATGCAAGGACATTCTGGACTCAGTGAAGGTGGTTTGCCTACTTTTTCCTGGTAATTCAATTCCGTCAGCCTAACTTGAACGCGTGAACACATTTATGCTTTGAGGATACTCTTGCCTTTAATTTGTAAAACATCTGGTTGAAAGGCAAGCTTCAGAATATATAACTATTTCATCTAATTTTGAGGGGTTTGCAGTTGACTGGATAAAGGTGTGAACGTTATGACCAATTACAGTTCATTGGTATAGGCCCTGGCCCTGATATGACCCATGCTGCATTTAGACATATGTGCCCCTGGTAACACGTTACAATAAGGACACATGAATGTATTTGTACATCATTGATTAATGTTAACAGCTACGTTAGTTAATGCCAGCTCATGACCTTATTATAAACTGTTACTTTCTACTTCATTCAGTTCTTCATAATTTTTCCCTTAAACCTAGTCTTTAATTTGCTCAGTTAATTTATTTTTTACCTTTCTGTAATTGCTTGCAATATAGCACAGTGTGAATATGGGACTTTTATTTCTCATGACATGCACAGCTATTTCTGACAATGGGTGCATTTCCATGCAAATGAATACTGTGGTCTTGCCCTACTTATTGAAATAGTGATGTATTGGCATAAGGTCATAATCAGGGTATTCAAAAACCAGTCTTTGGATTTTTTTATGCATGCATGTGTCTTACTTTAATTTGTTTCGGCTTTTTGAAATTGCACGTCAGGTGGAACTCAAAGATCCCAGGTGAAAACAAGCATGGCTTCAGTGTACACCTTTTCCGTCGAGCATACACTGATTATGGGAAGAATTATGTAAATGCAGCTATTGGAGTAATCACATTACCGATATCCATGTGTGCACAAAATACTGCCATAAACTGATTACTCCCAATAACCGGGGTATTGGTGTGCATGCAAGCTCAAGCCATTGTGGCTTAGGTGGGTAATTCATCCCTCAAAACATGAAAAGTGTAATTAAGAAACATTAACATCTCAAAATCCTGGGATTGTGCAGTAGTTCTGTTTGGAATGAAAACCAGCATACATAGGGCCCGTACTTACAGTTTCGACACAGGCCACATTGGGACAGGACAGTTGCATAATCTACCCGCATATCTGGAACATTTAAGGCCTTACACACATGAAAATGTCTGCCAGGCTTATGAAAGCCATGCAATCACGTCCCTAGTCACGGTTTAACAAGCAGAGCAAGCATATCGGAAAGGCGGAGAATGCAGCCAAGACGGGTGGGTCTTGAATTAGTAATCTAATTACTAATCTAAGTAATCTAAGTAATCATTTTCAGATTAGTAATCTTAAAATGTGTTGAAACAATTTCTGTGGCCCCCAAAAGCATTAAAATCCAGAAGGGGAGGCTCAAAAGTATAAATGGTATCAGCCATACTTGTGTACAATGTTTCATGATATGCCAAATTGGTATTTGGAGTGAAAGCTGTAACTGCCAAAATAAAGTCACATGATTCTAAAACATTCCCCAACTGGAATTATAGTGGAACAACCAATGTTTTTAAACCTACTGTAGGTGTTTAGATGCATTTTTATACTTTTATTGTATAAAAGTTTAGTTGTCACCACTTCGGTTCACAACATTGTATTGTAACAACATTTGTTTCAAATTGCTCAAACACTACTGCCATAGAAATTGTTCTCATATTTTAGAATCATGTTCAGATCCAGCTCTAAATACATCGTACTGGACTCAAATCAAAAATTAAGGAGGGCTGTATTTTTCTTTATTATCACCTTCATTCAGCATCTCTCCAATTTTTATACTGCAAAAAAGGTCAATCACAATAAAAATGGTATTTCATAGGGTGGAGTAATTAGCTATTTTAGTAAACTGTTATCAGATCTAAGCAATAGACTATTTTTGTCAGCTGAAATTGTTATTTGAATACAGTTCTATGTTACAAATAACAAACTTGGTACATTTCTTCCAGACATTTCGCAAGTGGTGATGCTGCACTGTGTTCAGGAGGCTGAATTGTTCAAAAATAATAATGGCAATACTTCAGCTATGATTGATAGAAGACTTAAAATAGAGCCACAATAAAGGGGTAATGCACATGTTGTTATATACCTTGTCTGCTTATGGTTGCTATCACAGGTGAGGCAACATACAGAAATATTCAGAAGCAGGGAATGTTGCCGAATCAAAATAATAGACTGAGTGAGCTTGTATGTATGCATGTGTGCATACTTGAATGTACAGTACAGGCTGTGAGCATTTGGACAATTAGTATTGTTTTGGGTCTGTGCTCCAGAGCATTGGATTTAAAATGAAACAATGAATATGAGGTTAAATGCAGATAGTCTGGTTTAATTTGTGTGTATTTACATTCATGTTGGGTGAAGCATGGTTTTTGTAGACTTATTGTTTCATTTTTTTGTTTGTTGATGATTTTTATATGGATAGTTTCACTTATTTCTTCTGTATATCTATTCAAAAATTAAAAATAACCGAAGACGAGCCAAGTTTGGCTGTTCTTCCTGTTCTTCCATCATTTTTTCATGTTCTTATGAATTTCAGACCTTTTATTGTTTGTCCCCACATTTTAGGGGACCAAAAGTAATTGGCCAATTGGCTGCTCAGCTGTTTCTTGGCAGCTGTGTGTTGCTACATCATTAGTTCATGCGCAGGTAAGCTAACAAACCTTTAGTTGATTCTAGGTGTGGAATTTGTATTTGTAGTCCGTTACTGTTATTCTGTACATGAAAAAATGTCAATGCCAGTAAGGGCCATCATGGGGTGAAAAATCAATAAATCGGCCAGGGACAGAGCCAACATATCGGGTGTGTAAAAATCTAATGTTTCATACATTGTTATGAAGCTAGAATGCAAGAATGCAAGAATGCACTGGCTCAGCAATAGCAAACAACCTAGTAGCCCACAGCAGTCCACTGTAGAAGATGACCATACAATACTTTCAATTGTAAAGAAAAACCCATTTTCAACTGTAGAACAGATCTCCAGGTTGTGGGCAGAGACGTGTCAAAGACTATCATAAAGAGGAGACTACATCAACAGAACCTCAGACGGTTCAACTGCAAGATGCGAAGTTGCAAACCACTGGTGAGCCTCAAGAACAGAACAGCCAGTTTAGAGTTGGCTAAAAATTCCCTTTGCTAAAAATTGCCTCTGGAACCAAGTCTAATGGGCATATGAGACGAGCATTAACCTGTACCAAAGTGATGGAAAAGAAAAGTGTGAAGAAAGAAAGGAACTGCTCATTATCACTGGAAGAGTATGTGTAATGTATTTCACATACTTGTGGGCAAAGCATTATGCTCAGTTGGAGTGACTGACTAAGTTGGTTTTAAATAGGTTTGTTTTCTGGATTATACGTTATATGAATGCAGGTGGTGTGAAAAGGGATTTGTTGGCTCACGTAGGCTAGCTACCCATGAGAAAATGGAATGCCTATGGTGAATAGTTTTTTTAAATACTGGCCAATCACATATCATTACCAGAAGCAAATTATTTGAAAGGTGTACATAGGAGAGGGCAGTGAATAATCAAAATCACATACTGCTCACACCACACAGTCGGATTATGCAGCTGGACTATGACATCCCAATCTACCCCCACCGTCAAAATTTACGGAGTATGTCCCAAGTTTGCTAATCAGAGTGAGGGGAGTTGACTTGTGCCCCCATAAGATGCCCCCTTCCAGAAACACCACAGTATGTGCACAAGACTTCACAGCGAGGGGGCAAATGTACTGCTTTGCAAAACTTTGCTTTATAGGTGGGGATGGCACAAGCATCCAGTAAAACTTTAGATTTCTTTTTTAACCAAGTAAATGCCAACATGGTGGATTCTCTGTAGCATCAATGTGATTAGTATCTAGGCTGTTATGTTTCCTATCACTGTTATGAGTGAAAATATAATTCAACACATGAAAAATACTAGTTCACAATTCAAGTTTTTAATGTCCTGTTTTGCAAAGAAACATGACACTCACAGGACCATTCTCTACAGGTGGCTAGCAGAGGTAGAAAATCCAGGGGTCAGAAAGTAAAAGTTCTGCCATGTGTTTCTTCCACCCATGAACTCAGCCAGCCGATTTCACTGATTAGTTCTCCCTCCTGGTCAAAGAATTGTGCTGATTATCAAATCCAGGAGACTGGAAAAAAATCTTGGGGAGGACTTTTACTTTCTGAACCAGGATTTTCCACTTCTAGTAGCTAGCTACCTGCAGCGATTCCCAATTATTAATCTGGCTAGTGAGATGTTCCACAACTGAAAAACTGCAGGTGCACCACTTTAGTCAATATGGATGATGCTTAATTTCACATGGTGATGGTTTTGTATTTATTTAATTCCCATATATCTATGAGAAATGTGGGACATTATGAAGTGAATCATGGGCAGTACTTAAAGGGAACATATGCTGGAAAAAAAATTAATTCAAAATACAGAGAATGGCAAATTAGCAATATCCTTTTGTTTCTTGTTCAAAATTGCTTACATTTGTTATTTGCTTTACAGGCTAAACACAATGGAACAATACACCAGAGGCTCTTCCTGAAGGTACGCTGTTCTCAGTATCTAAGGGGGGGGGGGGGGGGGGGGGGGGGGGGTACGGTTACATGGTGGTTGATTTATATTAATTATTCCTATAAAACAACAGCATTTTCATTTAGTTTCATATCACAGTAACTCTGAAAACCACACCAAGGTTTCCCCCAGGTAAATAGTTAGTGATGGGGGAGGTGTCTCAGAGGGTAAGGAGCACTTGTGAAATCTTACCAGTTGTGGAAAGGGTTTAGCTTTTCAGCAGCTCTTACCTCAAACATTTAGGACTTACGTTGCTTTTAGCATCACAACGGACATAAAATGTCTTTGCACTTACACAATCAGCAAAAGTGCTATATAACTGCACATACCATTTATGTCCATGCATCATACACAACTACAGTAACATCAGGGGGATTTTACAAGGAAGGTGAACAGCCAATAAGTAGTTCATTTTTAAAATGTTTCAATTTTGAACAATATTTAGTTTCACAACGTGCTGTTACTTGCAGTTGCCAGTTGAGAATTACTCATTTAGAACTGGGCTCTACCCAATATCTGAGTGTTTATGCAGCCAATATAAATAAATAAACAAACAAACAACCCCCAGCTAAACAGCTTAATTCTGCTTTGCTGTCAGGGACCATGTAATTCTGTAATTGTGAATTACATGCTCCACTGGCCTAGTCATACCATAGCACTGTGTAGAATATTGGAATCATAAACTCGTGCATGCTTGTGGATTGAAATGAGAAGCCTCCATCCCACTCTCCTTTTCTGTTCAGAGTCATGGCAGAAAGGCCAGTCTATTAGCACACACTCAACCACTTTGAAGATAGTTCTCTTTTTTCCTAAATAAATCAACAAGTGCTCTCTCTACTGGATTGGTGAATTGTTTTTGTTTTGTTTTAAACAAACACGGGGTGAATACATATGTACATACCTCCTCAACTTCAGACTGGAAATTTGAATTTACTTCAATATTTAATGTTGTACACTTTTACAGCATTGTTTTACTTGGTCAATATTTGTTGTAATATTTTTTAAAAAATCATTTTAATGGGACATGTGCACTTTTTAATGGGACACTGCATCTCCACTCACTGCAGAAGAAATTCATAGTTGAGGCAAAGCTAGTCTATACATTTGGGTGCAAGGCATGATAAGGTAATGTTACTCGTCAACTTTCATTAAACAATGTTTTTCATGAATTAAGCCTAAGTTACTGTCTGTGTTTGGGTACTCAGGGGGCCCCCTTGGCTGCTCATATGGGTGTGCTGTGCCCACGGCACCCCAAAAGTGCAAACAAAGGTAAGGTTTATGCCTTTGATGCACACAGTCTTGCTAGTGTGTTATATCTGAGTGTTTCCTGTCTCATTATGATGAGCAAATTGCACAGTTGTCTCCACCTGCTGGCCACATACTGCCTGTACATGAAAGTCTTGTCAAAATCTTTCTGAACTCATTCACTCTTTGTTCATCCCTTTCAAACACACACACACACACCTGCATTTACAAAGGTATCACGCCCCTTCTACCAATGACCACTGTGAGCAGAACAGGTTATGTTTGTCTCCCCAAAACTGAAAACTGTATTCCATTTTGTGCTTCTGTTAGTTTCTTACTTTCTTGAGGCTGCCCTGCTAGCTTTGGCTTTTCCCAATATTAAAAAACCAGATGTCTGTAATTACCTATCTCCTCAGGATAAGCAGGTATATATAATGGATGGATGGATTGATGTATTTATGAGTACATTGTGTGTTTGTTACCCCAATCCCGTATGTGATGTGCATGCTGAATTTAAAGCTCAGTGAAAATATAAAGAGGGGAAAAAATGAAACTGATTGTCATGCCATTCTGCACACAAAACCTCTCTAGGAAATATAATGTAATTTCCTCTAGCATGCGGATATTAACATGGTTCATAAATAAAACCGTGTGCGTGTAACAATAACACAGTGAATGTATTCAAATATAATGGCCTTTGTGGAATTCTAAGAGTGAATCCAGATTAAGCTGACAGACAGCCGGTAGAGCTTGTCCTTTATTCTGTGCTTGTGGAATGTGCGTGACACCTCTGTACTTACTCCATTAGGTTGGGAGATGTTTTTAAGATCTGAGCAGTGTCAATGACAGGCTGCTTAAGATGAGCTGGAGGACAGATGATTCACTACCTTCTGTTTATGACGCAAAGAGCCTTGCATCTTGTTGCCAGCCCAAACACCCTAATATAGACATATAGCTATGAGGGTAAATATGTGTATACAGCTGTTAGAATTGAGTTCTTACATACGTTTATTTTTTATATATATTTAGATATGTGTTCTGTAACTATGTATTTGTGATTTGTATTCTGTATTAGGTTTTTAGATTATTTGCATTTTTATACTATTACATTTTTTGTAGTGGGACTGCTTGATTTTAAGATGCATTATATGGCCAGAAGTATCTGGACACCTGACATCCAAAATCTCATTTTTCAAAATCCAATTATGGGCATTAATATGGAGTTGCTCCACCCATTTCTCCTATAACAACCTCCACTTGTCTGAGAAGGCTTTATACTAGATGCTGGAGCCTTGCTGCAGGGATTTGCTTCCATTCAGCCAGGGCATTAGTGAGGTCGGGCACTGATTGGGCCATTAGAGCTGCCTTGCCGTTGGCTTTTCAACTGATCCCAAAGGTAATGGATGAGGCTGAGGTCTGGGCTGGATGCTAGCCAGTCAAGTTCTTCCACACCATTCTTGACAAAACCACTTACATATAGACCTCACTGTGTGTCCAGGGACATTGCCATGCTGCAACAGCAATGGGCTTTCCCAAACTGTTGGGGAAGCACAAAGTAATCCAGAATGTGAGTGTATGGTTTAGCATTAACTTTACTAGAACTAAGGGGCCTAGCCCAAACCATGAAAAACAGCCCCAGACCCAGCAGTGTCCACATACTTTTAGTCATATTGTCTAACAACCACATTATTGTTAATAAATATGGTCTGAGTGAGTATATGTCAATGTTTGTTTGCATTTTTGAAAGAGTGTTCAATTCAGAATATTCCAAATACTCAGAAATATACATGTAGTTCTTTAACACTGAACACTGAAGGGAACATTTTTCAGCTTTTTTAGAGGGAAATAACAATATTACTACAGTTCACATCAATTTTGTGAGAGGCAATGTTTCAACCTAGATTATTCAGAAAAGGAGAACATGTTCTGGGAAATATGTTTATTCTTCGGTCCCTAAAGGGCCTGGTCTTCAGTGAGGAAGTCTGTCTCTTCCCTGACTTCTGGGAATGATCTCATCATCCTTAATGAGATCATTATTGTAACGAGATTTCACCCACACAGCTATGGCTTCATTGTACAGGTAACATAGAAAAAATGGAAACACAGGGGTGTTGCAGCAATGAAGTGTTCCGGTGGTCTGTAATGGTGTGCGGTTCATATTTCTGGCCTGGTTTGGGTCCACTCGTACCCTTAGAAGGCAGTGATGATGGCAGCCATTACTTAATGGCATTGTGTGATATGTGCAGAGGGTTTCCTTTTAAGCAATTTTTAATTTCTCCAATGTAATATAAGTGCCTAACATAGTCCACCAGAGGGCACTCTCTGACTAGGACAAAATATGTCTTGGAAAAAATGTGATGCCATATTGTAAACTAAGGGGAGAATTTATTGGAAAATCTTGAACGAAAAACCACAATGGCAGACATAAAATTCATCGGACACATTATCTTATACTCATAACAACATATTTACTATCTAAGATAAAGTGAAATGTTGTGAAGGGAAGTATGGTGAGAATAGAAAAGTATTTTTACTGACTCATTCTTTTAAAAATAATTTTTCCCTTTATATAAATTCATTATTACCTCCTAAATTACTGCTGGTGTCATAACACCGTTTTTGTTTGGGAAGCTGCAATGCTGGTTTCAAGAAGCTCACAGGACTTGACAAGTAATTATTCTCGATGTGACAAGCGATTTATGCATGTGAGCAGGCCCCTAGTTTATTAGATTGTGGCTCTCCTGGTTGTGTGACCAGGAGCAGGGGGTGAATTGGCCTGTGAATGATTACTTGTCCAAGATAATTTTCAGTAACTCATCTTTTCACGGAGATATTTGTCTCACATTTAGAGCACTCCTAAAGTTTCCCAGTCAATTGCATTGTGTTTGCCCAATTACTGAACTGAGGATTAGCAAAGCTCTTCCAAGCCATACTCTTTTTGTGCTAGATGCACTAGCCTTTGGGGAATTGGACAGGGCTGAGAATCCAGCTCACAGTATGTGTGTGTGTGTGTGTGTGCAGAGAAGTGGGGTTTTATAGCACTGTCTTAGCCGACAGGCAAGGTCCTCACCAGTCACAGGGGACTACCAAACAGAGTCAGACTGCGGATGATGTGACCTCATACACAGACACGCTTTCTGTCAGTTCTGAAACACTGCAGAAAATGATGATAATACAACAGCAGCAATGTCACCAATTTATCAATTGGGCACTGAGTAAGCAGATTGCTTTATAGGCTAGGGTCTCTGTTATTTACTCTTTCTATTCTATTCTCTTTCCTTTCTTTTGTTTTCTATTCTATCTCTTATATTTTATACTCTTTCTATATTTATTCATCTCTTTCATCAAATGCTATATGTGGTTGGCTGCTGAGTTTGAATCCCAAGAACCTCTCTGTGTGGAGTCTGCATGTTCTCCCTGTGTTTGCTTGAGTTTCTTCCTGCAGTCCAAACACATGCAGCTAACAAATTAGGGACTGTATATTTCCCATACGTATGAATGTGTGAGTGAATGGTGCATGGCCACTGTGATGAACTGACAAACTGCCCAGGGTCTATTCCTGCTTCTCACCCACTGCATGCTGGGATAGGCTTCAGCCACTCCACTGACCAGTAAAAAGTGGTTTAATTAAGAAAATGGATGGATGGTTGCAAGTTGAAGCAACTGCAGCAAATGTATACATACCTCTGACCATGTATTAGAAATGTGTGGGTGATGGCATCAATTGAAGTTATAGGAGGCGGAATTACTTTGTTGGAGTGCTTGCTGTAATTAGTAAACCTTACCGGCAACAAAATGAACATACTTACCTGGACACGCCCATCTTGTATACCAGTCACTGCAGAGACCTAAGAAGCAATATTTACCAAGTTATGTTCAGGGGGAAGCAGTTAAGCAGGTGTACTTATTGAGACGTGTGGCAGAACAGCCTGCTTCCACAAGAACACGACTCAGGATGAAGCTGAAGTCGCATTAAATATACACTAATTGGCCAATGCCACATCCTTTATTAAATGCATGTGCAGCACATGTTTATTTTAATGTATGTCGACAAAATGAGGGCCATTATCATTTCGAGAATGAGGCTTCTCTCCAGCACAGCCTGTACAGTACATTCAGCTGAACATGATGATTCATGAATGTTCTCCTATCTCCTGTCATATACGATTGATCCCAGCTGCCCTGGTGAATGGTCCTCAGGAAATCCCCTTTAACTGGTCAGGCTAAGATTGCAGTTATACATCCCTCACTCCAGCCCTGAATCAGAATTACATTAGAGTCATTTAACAGACATTTCTATCTACAGCAACTTGAAAAATGAAGTAAATAAGTGCCTGCTTGGAGAATACAAAGTACAGTCATTCTTCAAAGGACAATAAACATGCTCAGAGTTGTGCTGTGTCATAATAAGGGCTAGACTCAGCCAAGTATGGTGAACTGAAACTTAAATACTGTTTTGTGCCTTTGGAATATGTTATATTGCCATATGTTATATTGCATTGTCTTTCAATACATACAGAACAACATTGCAATTCCAAAAAAGGTGGCATATCAGAACCTATACAGTGGTAAGCTAACTGAATGTGAGAAATACCATGTCAAGCCACACTGCACAAAACAACGCAGGTGGAACATATGTGAAAACCTAAACACAGGAACGGGTGTGGGTCATATTAGTTCCTTTGTTTTTCTCACTTCACTGACACACAGTTAAAAATGAAATGTTCATTCAACCCTAATAGAGTTTATATGAGTCCAGAGTAGATAAAATAAATGTACCATGCCCGTGTAAAATGCACTATATCAAAGCTTTTTTTCTATTTTGGCAGTTCTTTTTCAATGTACCCTACTATCAGGAGGAACTAACAGAGAGTCCAACTTCTACCTAATATCTGCTTTTAAAAGAAAATAGTGTCTCATGTATACTAGCAGATCAGACATCAGATATCAAATATACTTGAATACACTTCCAAAATTGCTATTTCCATCAGTAGCACATGTAGTCTTAATTCCACCTACTGTAAGAACAAGAACCTATGGTCTTAAAAGAACAAGGTTTTATAAGTCTATGGGTAAAGGTTTGCCGACAATTATGGTTGCTTGCAAAACGATCTAACTTCCCAATAAACTATGCTGTAGTATGAGTTTCTGTGATCATATCTATGTGTTTCTATATTTTATTATTTATGAAATGGGCTTATTCCCAGCCTCTTATTATCTGAAAATAAACAGATCCTCAGTATTCTATTTCTGGCATATCTCAGTACGCTCACGTGTTTACATCACAGGTCTTGTGCTTCACAATGACTGTCCCCTGTACGCTTCATGTAAAATGAAAGGACTTCATCTCCAAGACAAATATCCCAGAATACACACAGTCTGTTTTCCAAGTTCTTTTGGCAATAAAAGTCATTTATTTGTGTTGGCAGACAGGAACCTGACTTTTGAAAACATTCCCTGGTGTTTTTAGAAGTCTCTCCAGTTTGAAGACTGGAGATTTGTTTTCTGTCAAATGTTACTGCTATGACAGGTGATAACAGCGCCTCGTGTCTCTGTTGCCTTGCACAAGACTAACCCCTTCACCTTAACAACATCTCAGCTTACATTCAAACTCAGGGTGGTGGAGAGACTCACAGTTTCTCTTTTATTCTTATATTTACATATTGTTACTATCACCAATGACACACAATAGGTTCTACATACTAACTGTAGGATGAGTGTCAAAACCATTGCAAGTACCAATACCACATACTGCACCATTATAAATGCTAAGTACTATTACATGTCAAGGCTTACATACAATTACTTGAACCAATATTGTATCTTAGAGGAAACATAGACCACTGTCGGTTCCTGCAAAACCTACCCTTGCATTAGCAGTATTACATATTCATGCCACAGGAACCCGTACTGCATAAAGTATTTCCAGAATGTCAGTTTCTCATATTATTTGCAAATCCAGATCCACAAACATCTGCCAATACCTCTTACCTCTGCAATATAAGTCTATAAGTCATTCTGGATAAACGTGTCTGCTAAATGCCAGTAACGTAATGTAATATTGTACTACTTATCGTAGAAAGTACCAGTGTGTGTTCATCTTTAACATATGCCATCAGTAAGATCACAGCTATTGTACATGCACAATAGATTGACATATATTATTGTTCCAGTTCCACAAACAAAGGACAGAATGCTACTATATGCCTTCCCGTGCGTGACAGTTTCCTCCACACTGATTTGGTGCAGTATCTCATGCACTGTGTGCAGCAAAATCTGTCGCAGCTCGGTCCGGCTTTTACGACACAGGCACTAGCAGTGCTCTTCCTCAGATTCAGCACCAGGTGGCACTGTGACACTCGTGTTGTCCAAGTTCAGGAAAAGGCAGCATTTATTTGTAAATGATACAAAAATCTATATTAGACAAACCATAATTGGATCAATCTATCTAACTGATGTATTTTTAATATGACTTTTGAACCTTCTTTGTATTTATGTAAAATTTGTTTGCCGTACAAAAACAGTAAGCAAGGGGTCGAATAAAGCAACTGCTGAAGGCAGCTTTTATTTTGGTTTCTGTATAATTTTCCATCTTACTGAGAGCCTGCGGTCTGCAACAGTGACTGAAGATTGTGCGCAGTGAAATATTCCAAATATAATTACATGACTTTTTCACCCGCTATTTTGCAGTGATGTTTTTGGTCTCACATTTCGAGCAACAGAAGGTAGCCAAAGCTAAGTTTTAATTCCGAGTGCGTAGGTTATGATTAATGTGGGGTGTGGATGAATGAAGACTTCTCAGGAAGCAATCAGTGTGACCACAGCTCAAGCCCGGAGTCCTGTCCCACAATTACGAAATCAAACAAAGACAGCAATGAATCAAGAATAATTAAAAAAGTAGTCCTTCACTAAAATTATATTTGTGCAAATGTAAATCACTTATATTGTTTAATAGATATATAAATATGAACATGATAAAATGAGAAATGATGCATTATTTTCTAGATGGTGAAACCACAAAACATATTACTTATTTCTATTTATTGTCTTCCGTGTAATGTACACTGTGGAATATATATATATATATATATATATATATATATATATATATATATATATATATATATATATATATATATCTTGTACGTAACTTGCAATAATTGTTATATTAATATTTTCCATTTGTACCCAGGACAAACCTCAAATACAGGTTTCAAAAACATGCCATGCAAAGACTTGAAACCAACCAAGCCCATCAAAGTGTCACATATTGGACACCTTAAGACATGCATTGGAGCATACTGTAATGAGAAAAAGAGGAAGGAATGAATTACATACATGTCTTAATCTGGCTACAACAAAAGACTTTATCACAAACCTCAGTTTCTGCCATATGGAATAGCTCTCCCCGATTCAGTAAATAAGCAGATGCTGATTAATTACATTATGCAGCAAAACTGCGATGGGTGTGTCTGTAACAGACACATCTTTCCAAACCCTTTGAGGGGGCTCGACTGCAACATTTCAGACAGCTTCTCAGTCGGCTGGCGGTGGGCTTATCTTCTGGGCACCACAGGTGACCCAAGAGTGTGAAATGGAGCCTGTGAAAGCTCTGATGTCAATGGGCTTCTGCCAAACGGGCAAAAAGATGATACACTGGCCTCTGAGAAGGGGGCTGGTGGGGAGGCTGGAGGGATGGGGGGGGCTATATCTGGCCGGATCCTTTTCCTAGTCCATCCGGACCTGGAGGAGCTGCGTAGCCTGCGGTTTGACACAGACACCCCCGCGCCCATGTTTTCTGCGCACTCTGAGGAGAGAGAGGGGGGGAGAGAGGGAGGGAGAGTGGGAGAGAGGGAGAGAGAGAGAGAGAGAGAGGGAGAGAGAGAGGGAAGGAGATAGAGAGAGAGAGAGAGGGAGAGAGAGAGGGAGGGAGGGAGGGAGAGAGAGCTGTAATGGAGGAGGTGTGGTTATGTGAGGCAAAGTGGCGCTCTGGGAACTGCGGGCGGTAATAAGCGTTACCGCCAAGTCTTCTGACGGCAGGTGGGGGGGAGAGACATACCTGGGGGTTTCACAGAAAGTAAAAGGACTGCTAACAGATTCACTGTACCTTTCGTGGGGGGGGGGGGGGGGGGGGCTGATGACAAGGACAGGGACAATTAGCACCCCCCCCCCCCCAGGCGTTTTGCACACGCGTTCGGCAAGGCGGCTTCAACCCCCGGACATGAATAATATAAACGGCAGGTGATTTACTGTTCCTGCTTGTTTTTCGGGGAGTCTTTGAAGATGAAACAACCGAATCCCACGTCCCCATATTTCCCGGGGGGCCAGGCTGTCTGAAGCCTGGAGCGGCGGCGCGGAGCCGGGGCTGGCATTTACATAAAGCCGTCAGCGGTGACTCAGGCCCGCTCCGCAGCGAGCTCGCGAACGCTGGAGCGCCGCGCGCTACGTGCTCAGACTCCCGTTCCTCGCTCCGATCTCTGCGCAGGCAGGGGGAGAAAAACCGGCGGCGAATATCGCCTTCAGTCCGTCCCTCGCCCCTTCAGATTCTGAGACCTGTGCTGGTGGGTGTTGCGGCAGGCCTGCGGGTGCAAATGCGCTGAATAATTCACCTGCAGTGCAGATGGAGGAGGTGCTGGGATGTTAAGCAGGCTGTCCGTGGCAGGGTTCCTCTCTGTCGTCCGTTGGGCCGGGAGCATCGTGACTGACGGGCCCTCTGGTCTCGCCCCGCCCGCCGTCTGCCACGCCGCCCCTCCCGATTTTGGACGACGGCGGGGTGGGGCTGACTGGCTGTCTCGCTTCCCCTCCCCCCTGGGACACCCTGCTCACCGCGAGCGGCTTTTTGGACAGCTCCGCGTCTATCTATATCCGATCTGTCCCCAAACCGTCCGCTTTACCTATATTCCTGTGTGATAAACTCCCTGCGTGCTGACTCTGACCCTGACCCTGCCTGAAGAACACCACGCTCCTGCTGTCACTCTGCGCATGTAACCCCGCCCACAGACCCACCCCTGTTTGTTCTTAGCATCTCCAAGGAGGTTTATATTGGTAACGTTTAAGACCGACTCATTGACCTGGCCGCGGGCCTTCTGATCTCTTCATGCGCCGGTGCAGGTGCTCTGAAATTGGCTTCGGATTCACTTACTCCTTCCCTGGAGAGAGTGAGAACAGCTCTGGTCCTTGGCAAATGGAGATCAGTGGCAGACCCAGCATACTGATAGGTCAGGCCTTGTATACGGTCCAGGGCTGCATTCGATACACAAAACCATCCTGCAGTAAATCACTGCTGAAGTGTACAGTACCGTTTGGCACAGAGCGTGCTTGTCTGCTTCGTGCTGCTGTAATGGAGCCAGCTGAAATTGCGTAATACAAATAATACTGTAAATCAGACACCTGACCGCTAACATAAAGGTGTTATTTAACTCTAAGGCGATTTCCACAGTATCTATGCCATCTGTGCAGGTATTATCTCTAATGTGCTGTGTGTCTGAGCGTGTGTTAAAACCACCTACGTTCTTCAAGTCAGGATCTGGCTGTTTGTAGCTAGCTACTATTTAATATGCATATACTGTACTATATGAACTAGATACAACTATACCTGTATGTTTCATGTAAACATTGCTTTGCAGTTTATTTATTTTTTCCTATTTATTTTCTGTTATGTTTTATCACATTCTCTATCAGTCTAAAGTATTTGGTCAGTTAAGTCCAATGATTTCTTCTTTGTTTTGTTCTAAATTTGGTTGTGCTTCCAGTTCCTTTCCTTTCTGTGCCCCCTGTGCATGAAAGACTCCCTAGAAAAGCAAATGTTTCCCTTTGAGGACCTTGCCTTCAGACTGATCAGCACAGAGAAAAATAATCATAATCAAAACACAGACACGGGCAATCACTTGCAGCATGCCTGTGAATAAAGCAGCGGCACTTTACAAAATCCAGCAGAGTGACTCAGTAAGTAGACTTGCAGTCAGCTTAGCTGGATGGCTGAGGTTTAAGGAAACTTCCAGAAGATTCCGGGGCAACATATCCTTGCAGAGCTTAACTGTTAGTAAGATTAGCAGTGGACCAATGCAGCAGCAAAGTTCCTTTCTATGTCATCTTGGCAGGGAGGGAAAAGTGCCTCTGTTATTTTTTAATTTTTTATTATTCTCATTTTTTTGGGTGGTGGGGTGTTCTTGAGTACTTTCAGTGCTTGGCAGTGCAGCCAGCCATGCTGGTCCTTTCAGCAAAATACACAGCCTTTTTCAGCAGCACCCCATATGCAGGACACCAGGCCCAGTCAAAGTGGAGAGGCCATTAGCCTGTGGAGACAGCACGTGATAAACAGCCTCTTTTCCTTTAAAGGTACTGATTATGCCTCTCCCAGCTCTTTCTTTGCTGTTCTATCTAAACGAGCGCTTAACTACCTTAAACTCTTCCTGCTGACGGGGTCTCATTAGTCCTCATTAAGGAAAAGTGAGGAGGCATGCTAGCGAAGGGGCAGCGGAGGGCTACCCGGCGACTCTCAGGACTGGCTCAGACAGCGGCAGGGGGGAGCTGGGCGAAGGCTGCCATTGGCACACGCAGTTGGCACGGGCCTCAGAACCTGCAGAGTGAATTATTGAAGATGCCATTACTGTCTGGAATCGGACCTGAGCTAATGTAATCAAAAATAGAGCAAAAAACAAAAAACAAAAAAAAAGCTGGTAGAAAATGTCCCAAAATGTCAATCACATTTACCATTAAGAAGTCAAACATGGCGGAAGAACAGGTGGCGTCACATCTGCTGAAGTCATGTTCTCAAATCATTCTGCATTCCCCTGGAGCCAAACAGATATTGGGGTAGTGAAGCATGCGCCGTTTTTACATGTCCATAATTTATTCAGTGAAGTAACACATTTATTTTAAGCACTGTGTATTGGTAGTTCTTGCATAAAATATAAAACAATTGTCTGTGTGTGTCTGTGTGTGAGTGCATGTGGTGTGTGTGTGTCTGTGTGTGTCTGTGTGTATGCGCATGTGCGTGCGTGTGTTAGCGGTTTCCTCTGGTGTGCTGTCCCACTGAATGCAAGGACATATGGACAGCTTTGGGCTGAGATGTGGGAACAGGTTTAGGTGACATTACGTTCACCCCTCCAATTCTACCCTTGTGCACACCTAGTCTGATCAGCAAGAGGGGTCAGGAAAACCTGTCCACATTTGTCACACACACACAAACATTCATTATGTATCTACTGAGTAAAAGACATGAATGCAAAATGACAAATTTGGCTGGAGATGACGTAAGCATAAGCTCCAACGTAGTAAAGCACCTGATACATCATCAGTCCAGTGCTGACCCCCCCCTGGTGTTGGGGACCATATGTTGCAGGGAAGCATAGGTGAGCCACATGGGGATACTTGCATAGCCTGACATGTGAACTGTGGCATTTGAAAAATCAGCTTCTTGTATTGCTTAGAGGACGCTCTTTAAAATTCCAGAGTTGGAATACAGTGCCGAGATTTTATTTACACTCCTAGACTCCAGTCTGTCTGCACTCTGTGGGGACCTAGCTACCACTGAATAGACAGGGGGAGGTCTCTGAGTGGTGAAGCCCGTAACTTGTCACAGTAAAAGCATATTCAAGCATATTTTGGCTGATTATCCCACTTCTTACTTCTTAACTCATAACTACCTTTACCTTTACAATCAAACAATGGCAATCTTTTTCAGAACAGTCTCAGCTACATGAACAAACCATGAAACAGGCATGTTTTTACAATATATAAGAGTTAGCTGCAATGAAAGACCAAAAAAAGTAAGTGAAATTCTTGTATTTTATAACACACGACCAACAAACAATGTGTTCCAAGACTTTGGGTATTCATGTTACCATCACACTAAGGGCTGGCAGGAGAAAAAAATAATAAAAAAAGAATTATATATAATTATATAATTATAAGCAAACTCAAATAGGAAAACAAGATTGTACGTCAAACAAGCAAGCTGTATATAACTATAAATACGAGATTAACTATTTCAGGCTGCCTGACCACATTCACTTCAGAAGGTAAGGTAAAAAAAGACAGGGCCAAGTTACATGAAATAATTTAAAAAATATTGTGTAGTGTTGCTTTGGAATAAAGCTTGTTTAATTTGTGTGAGATAAGATAGCTAATATTTCCTGTTGTTTGGCTTCATTTTGATATCAATACTTTTAACAGCAGGCCTAGATTTAGCTACTTTTAATGAATGACTTCTAGACAGCGCTTTTTATGCGTGAGTAACTTGGCATTTTTGTACGCATGTTTTAAAAAATATATATTCACACGCTCTTTCTAGTGTATGTTTCAGCATAGTGTGACTCAGGGGAGGCTGCAGAGGTGCTGCGTGAGAGAGCTTTGCATCAGTAACCTGCCTGCCAGCGCCTCGCTGTGCACATAAAGACTGTGCTTTCCACAAGGCAGGGGTCTGACTAGGGGTCAGCGAGGGCCAACCGGGTGAAAATCACTTGCCTCAGCAGACCTGGACAAACGCGGGTCCGGTTTTGTGAGCTGACGGGGCTGGGCTGGGCTGTTTGGGGGAGGGGGCTGCGCTTCTGGTGATTGCTATTCCAGAACTCTCTCTCTGCCTGCCGACTGGAGCCCTGATCTGCATGGTAATGTGTGGCCAGGAGGCGCCGGGGGAACCACTGTGTGGTGTGACCAGGAGCCCTGTGGTACAGATGGATGACTCATGCTCTGTGGGTACAGGGGCTACAAGCTTAGGCACAGAAGATAAAAAAAAGCAGGACAGCTGTTCAGTTCAGATTCTGGCCACTGATGAAACTCTAGGAATTATTATTCATGTAAATGATGCTGCTGTTTTTAAACTCTGTAAGCACAAACCTTTGGGTGGTTAATGTTTTAACCCCTTAAGTCATACCAACGCATATTCAAGCTGGTGTGAGTTTATTTGCATAATTTTTTATGGTGAAATTTTCCATCAATCTTTTCACACAATATATAATTTAAGTGTTAATTATAAGTGTTAATACCATAAGTTCTATCACTATCAAAATTTTTTACAATGCCAATGTTTTAGCAACGGGTCGTTCTTTTGTAACACGTGGGGAGGCAAAACAGAGGGGGGGGGGTCCTCACTTTCCATGTGTTTTAGAAATCCACAGACGACATAAATCACAGTAAAGTCAGTATCCTTTTCAAAGCAAGGGCCCAGAAAATAAATTCCATAGAGGTTTTTAGTCCCAAAAACATGCTAACTCAGAAGACCACTGATAGAAAGTCCATTGTTTACTTAGAAATTCTCTGGAGGAATTACCATTGTTGTCCATTTTGCCTTTGCATACACGGCAAAAGTATTGTGTACATAAGAAATGTTAATATCTCAGGTATATATACATATATATATTCTCTGGAACAAGATGAGCCCATCTAGAAGGTTCTCTGATCAGTAATAACCAAGCAGTCCCTCAGTATAGCCAATAGGACCTGCTATGCGCAAGCAACAACTCTCCTCGCAACAAAGAGCCCTCCTGGCCATCCATGCAAGCATTATTCAATATAATTATAACTGTGGCACGTAAAATGGTGGGACGTGTTCAACATGTTGATGGGGTGGGCTATTTGACTAAAACTTAAATCAATGGAACTCAATCAATGAATTAGTAAACTAGATAGCTAATGCTGTTGTTTTTTTTTTTTTTTACAATCTTCCAGACCTGCTGCTGTCAGAGGTGGCGAGGGAAAAACAAGGAGATGGAGGGGGACAGGGAGGTGGGGAATCTGACAAGCATCTGTATCCACTCAAAAAAACTCTTTCAGGTGCAAATCTCCCACTACCACTGTGTTTGAGCGTCTGTTGCTTTGTTACAGCAATATTTTGAGTAATTCTGACTCTTGGAAAACAAACTCCCAAGGGTTACCTTGCAAAATAGACCAGGATTATGCCTGTAGTCAAAACGGTTCAAGAATAGTAACCATTTTATTTTGGGTATGCCATTTTAAGGTTTGTGTTAAAAAGGGAGTGCTACAGAAGGGCTTAAATTGGTCTGCTCTGTGTGTGCTGCATTTGAAGTATGTACACAGTGCTTATTTTAGTCAGGCATAACAATGCTATGAGGACATTATAAACATGTATATGTATATTAAAAATAACCACAGAGATGATTTGATTACATGTTCAGTTGAAATATATTTTCAAAATCTCACTATCACTTGAAAGACATCTGTTTGCAATAATATCAGTTCACCTGAAATACTTGTTGAGTCCCTTCAGTCAGGCAATGGATTTCCAGAAACGAGTGAACCATTTGGGAATAAAGCTATAGAAAGGTATCCATCAGGAAAAAAAGTATAAAACTTTGAAATCAACAGAATACCCCTTAGAGCACAGATGAGTCATTCGATTGGAAGAGGGCAGATTTCTGAAAGTATGTGGACACCTGAACATCACACCCATATTTATTTGTTGAGTATTTTATTCCAAAACAATAAAAATGGAAATTGACCCCCCTTTGCTGCTGTAACAACCTCCACTCTTCTGGGAAGGGTTTCCAGCAGATTTTGAAACATGGTTGCAGGGATTCACTTCCATTCAGCTCCAAGACCATTAGTGAGGTAGGGCACTAATGTTAGGCGATAAGTCTGGCTTGCAGTCAGCACTCCATATTCATCCCAAAGTTGTTTGATGGGGTAGACGTCAGGGCTCTGTGCAGGCCAGTCAAGTTCTTCAACACCAAATCCATTTCTTAATGGACGTTGCTTCGTGGATGGGGACATTGCCATGCTTAAACAGGAAAGGGCTTTCCCCAAGTCGTTGCCAAAAAGTTGGAAGTGCACAATTCTCTAGAATGTCATTGTATGCTGGTAGCATTAAGATTTCTCTTCCCTGGAACAAATGGGCTTAGCCTAAATCACTAAACCACGATAAACAGCCACAGACCATTATTTCTCCTCCACCAAACTGTACAGTTGGCACTATTTGGGCCAGTACAGTTGGCACCAGACAGTCCATCAGGCTGCCAGATAGTGAAGCGTGATTCATCACTCCAGAGAATGCGTTCACATTGCTTCAGAGTGTGATGGTGGTGTGCGTTACATCACTCCAGCCCACACTTGGCATTGTGCATGGTGACCTTAGGCTTGCGTACGGCTGCTTGGTCATGAAAACCCATTGCATGAAGCTCTTGATGAACAGTTATTGTGCTTCCAGACATAGTTTGGAATTCTTAGTGAGTGTGGTAACCAAGGTCAGATTATTTTTTTGCGCTACATGCTTCGGCACTCGACGGTTACATTCTGTGAGCTTGTATGGACTACCTCTTCACGGCTAAGCTGATGTTACACCTATATGTTTCCACTTCACACTGAATGACTTGTGGGAAAGGTGAAATTCTTTGACAGTGCCATGTTGAATGTCACTGAACTCTTCAGCATGACTCATTCCACTGCCAATGTTTGTCAATGGAGATTGCATGGCCATATGCTTGATTTTATGAACCTGTCAATAGCCGCGTGTCTGAAATAGCTGAAACCACTACTTAGAAGGGGTGTCCAAATTCTTTTGTAAATTAAGTGTATATTATGTGACCTGGGCACCTGGGCTAGGATTAAATTGGTTGTAGGGAAACCATTGTGAGAACGGCCAATGGAAACTCAGGCCAAATGACTTTGAAATGCCACTTGTTGTTTAACCTGACTATAGAAGGGGACTTGCGCATATTTTCTTCTAATACTTCCAATCTCTGCCTCCTAATAAATTGCACTTGGAAAGGTCAGGGGTCATACAAGAAGTACTGCTAAGAAGCCATTAACACTGGATTAGAAAGCCCGGTCTGATTTCTCTCCTATCAGCAGTGACTTTGCAGGCGGGAATTCCTCTGATAAACTGCCAGCAGCAGTCACGGGCTCCAGCGATGAGATTGATATGTGTCCCCATTACCGTACCCTCTCATAAAGAAGTCAGTCTGAGTCCGAGCAGCCTGGCGCCAGCTGGGACAGAGGGCTCCTGCTGTCTTACCAGTTTAGTGCAGAAAAAAAGAGGCTGATACAGGCCAGGCAGCCTGCAGGCCCAGAGCACTAGCACAAGCTGTCCCAAGAGCCAACATGCCGCCCTGCTACAGAGTAAACAAGCCTGGACACCACACCCCTCCGGAATGGTGCTCTTAAGATGAAGATGAAGAGAAAATAACCACACAACCCTTATTCCGTACATATACTTAGAGGCAATGACAACAATAACAAAAATGAAAATAAAATAAACATTTTGTCTTCATACGTTTCATATAAAACTATCAATTCAGCTAGCTGCAGTAGAGCTATAGCATATTTAAAGTTGGCCACGTGATTCTATACTCTGACCTATCTATCTATCTATATATCTATCTGTATATATATATATATAATATATATATATATATATATATATATATATATATATATATAATAATCTTTATAAACATGTTGTAATAACTTTATTAGCTAATGCGATGGATGACATGTTATGCAATTCTCATGACACGTGGCACAAGTTCATGGTATCAACTGAATTATGATGAATCTCTGAAAAAAAAGAAACTATACACATGCTTTACGGGTCTTGCCTATCCTGTGACCTGTCTTCAGGTAGCAGGTCTGCAGTGAAGCATTACTGTGCCAGGTGAGACATTCCACACTGTTTTTATAGACTGAGGTGCTGAGGCTTATAGAATCCCTCAAGGCATCCTCTTTTAGATTTGGATCCAACATGAATGTTCTGCTTCCAACAACCAACTCAACAGTTCATTAAAAAGTACAGTATAGCACTTGGACAGTATTTTTACTTCGAAAACAAACTTTTGTCATGCAATACAAATTAATCACCCACAATACTGAGAGCCAATAGTACCTGGCTCAAAACAACTTGAATTGAAACACTGCCATACTGTTAAAGTGCAAAAATAAGATAGATTTAAGCGCAAAAACAGCATGTGAGTAATGTACTTTTTCCTGCCAGATTTTCAAACCTGTACATATTCTATATTGTGTTTCATGCACATATATTGTATACATTTGTAAGAAGGTTACTCTATGTCCAAATGCAAGAAAACTCCTTTGAATTTCTAAGCATTTGGTTGCTGATTTTTACCTGGCAAAGCTCACAAAAATCATTAGCATTCTAACATTGTAAAATAGCCTCTAAAGTATGTTGAATGAACATGTAGATGTCGACATTAAAATATGTTCTGATTATGCCAGTGTGGCTTTGATGTGAACTTTCACTGAATATTTAGAATCTGGAATTAAACTTGTGTTTCAGCCTCAATGTTATTTCTTTTGGGATATTTAAAAAACCGACTGCCAACTCTGACCACTTCCGTAAGGATATCAGCCACACAGAGCTGCGGAAGGATGAGTGTGGGAGTTTGAAAGAGGGGAATGAAACAGTAATAGACGTGTCATGAATAGTTAAAGCAGTTTTTATGATGGTGGCAGACCAGAGGCCGAGTGCAAGGTGAAGTGCTTATGCAGCATGGAGAGTGACTGTATTGCATCTGAAAAAAAGCATGCACATAGAAATGCCACACACACACACACACACACACACACACACATATGGTCATACTCATACACTTGGGTACTTGAGCGTATGCATATACATACAGCAGCATATCTTTGCTCCCTACACAAAGACTGTAACCACTGCATTCTTCGCTATGCCATAGGGTGCTAATGCAAATTTCTCAGGCATGTTGCCCTCTTGTGGCGGATTTAGTATTGCATATGTTTGGTGGCATCAATAAAAGTCAGCATACAAGCAGATGATCAATACATTGAAAACACATAGGGGGAAATTAAAAGTGCTATATTTTTCCAACTCTGTCATGCTACATTTAATATTGTTACTCCAGTGGATTCCTCTACAACTTATTTAACAAATCTTTTTTTCTCCCATAAGTGTTCCCTGTCAGATCCAGGTATTGCCTTAGCCTTAATACCAGGTTTTTGGAATTTTTGGATCCTTTAATCTGTTACAGCATTACACTATGTATTTGCAGCAACGCACACATACTAAAACAACTGACCCAGTCCCCTTTCCACCCACACCGTGCTATTAAAGGAGGGGTGAAATTACCAACCTTGGCACAGACATACTTGTGCGGCTCAGTGTAGCTCTGAAATGAATTTTTAATGAATGAATTTGCCCTTGTGACAGCTGCATTTGCGCATTTGTCTTTTATGTTTTCGGAATATATAAATACGGCTTATATCCACCCTGTATGACAGGGACATAAGGACATTAATGTATCTCACTGTTCTATTCCTTACTTTGTACATTTTTGTTAAGAAAGATTTGGAAACTTTTTAACTCACTAGGTGTGAGAATGCTGTAGAGGATGCTATTTAAGTGAAGTTGCAGGTTGTGTGCACCCTGTGAAGTTATTCCACATTAACAGACTAAGTTACATGCGTTCATCATGAAATTCTGTGCATCTCTTTATTGAGAAAACTCATCAATTAAAAGGGTACTACAGCATGAATACTCCTAAGTATGAAGGCAGTTAGATGCTAAAGGACTAAAGCTTCTCATCTATCAAGCCATCACCTGTAAATGAAAATAGCTAACTCTCCATTGCCTGTATGTGGATGCTAAAGAGAGTCATTTTGCCAGAGACCAATAAGACATGGATTTCTTGGCAACTCAAACCCCTCCCATCACTGGGTGACAAAACAGCCCAGTTTTGTGCTTTCTCTTGAGGCTGCATGATACAGTTCACACTGTTATGGTCCAGATTTGATACCAGACCATGAGGCCTGTCAGAGTTCTAGACAGAGCTGATTTAAAAAAAAATTGCTTATGCCCCCGTTTCGAAATCACATCCCATTCCCTCCCCCAAATACAATTTAATACCAACCTCCCATCTCCTCCTGCTTCTGGTCTTCATCCTTTTATCATATGAGGAAAAGTGACCAGAGATAACAGGACACTCTCTGGAGAATGTGCCCCGCAAGTGCTCAGCTTGTCCCTCCTGCAGTGGGTAAAGACAGGCCGCACTGAATAGCATGGAGTCCCCTGCTTGGCAATGGCTTACGAGAGCCAGTTTATATAACTGACACGAGAATGGCAGGTACTGTAGCACAAACATCAGCAGGTGTGCCCCGCAGAAATGAACTGCTTGCCTGCATGTTTGTTGTTTGTGACACTTCTCAGAAAGGAAACCCCAATCAGCACAGCCAGCCGGTGACTCATATCTGAGCACTTGGTTAATGGCAGTTAAGGAAAGCCACAGTTACTCCACTAGCCACTGTCAGCTGATAGCATAAGAGGACAACATTACAGCATCCTGCATCCCTCTCAGGGAGCTTGCAGGGACACTTATATACACTATTTAATTGTAAAAAAATTTTTTTGTCAGCACACCATATGCTGTCATATTCTCATCATAAACAGAGAAGTCTCTGGAGGGGCAGCCTTTGATATGGATTATTTTACACATTACATCTATGGAGTGAGATGGCAATTTTTTTATTGTGGTCAGCCAAGCCTTGCATTGATGACTGGTTTCAGCAGTCAGCTCACAACAGCTCAGCTGTTCCGTGTTTGCCCTGTCACCATGGTAACAGGACACTGATGAAGAAAAATGAGTTTGTAAAAAATGCTCCCTACCCAGCCGCACACAGATTTTGCAAACATTTCGGATCCACAGTGTACTATATAAGACTGGCATATGACAGTAGAACACCTGGATTTGAACATAGTGGCGCAGACAGAATATATGAATAGGAAGACCAAATGAAGACCCATGACTTCATTGAATGAGGTTGCCATGGAAACTCTGATGATGAACTTGACCTTATTAATCTCAGACTGTGGATTTGCACTCAGCCTTAAGACAGCCTCGCCTGTCTTTTTCGCAGCCTAATAAACAAAAGGCGCTAGACGGAAGGCTTTCGCTTGAGTCTTCAGAAGTGAAATTGATTGCTCGCAGAATGAGACTGTTTACGCTTGAGAGAAAACAGGGAGTCTGTGGGTTTTTCTCAATACCTGTGATTTTACAGCAGCCAAGCCTCATTCTGTGGTGGTCAATAGTGTTATATTTTTGCCATTCTCGTGGCGAGGGACTCACTGTGAGCAGCATGACATTGCCTTAATCTTTGTGATTTATTTGATCGTTGTAATCCATGGCTAATTTATTTCATGCTCACATTATTTTCATAAAAGCAGGGAGTTACACTGGGAATTTGGATCTTGATGTTCTGTCGGCTGTTTCAGGGGTGTTTTCAAAGTGAAGGAAAACTCCAAAAAACGATCGCAGATTTCCCTGTTTTCCAGTTTTTTTTTGGACATGTGAAGTACATTCCCAAGCCTCTGTAATGACTCCTAATAGCCATATCCATGTCAGCACTTCAGCCAATCAGAAATCTCATTCATCTACCGTGATTTTAATCTACCGTGATTTAAGAGCGGGAGGGAAAAGACAGACAATGGATGTCGTCCCATTAGCATAATTCATTCCGCGGATGCAGTCTGGATCCGAATCGATGGGGTTATTAATAAACCACATACTCATCACCCCCATGGCTGGTTCCAACAATGGCCTCCACCGGGCAGAGATGGAGGAGATGTCTCGGATAATGAATAGGCGCTCTAAACTCTCTCTGGGCACCAGAGCCCAGCCTCGCCAGCTCACTCCCAGCCCTCTGCATGAAGCGGCTCTAGGTCCAAGGTGTGGGCAGCGCCATGCCCAAACCGCCTTCCCTGGAATCCACACAGTGGATGCTTCACAAGTGCACGTTCAAGAAGTGCACCATTGAGGGGCTTTGTTGTTGGTATGTTAAAACGAGCATTTCGCAATCACAGCAATCAATACAGACCCATGGTACTGTATGTACTAGTATGGGAAATTGCCTGGTGCAATATAGGATGTTTGTCATAACTGTCATATGCCTTTCAAAGAGAGATTTTGTCATTTCCACAAAGAAAAGGTTAAAAAAAAAGATTATGCCATTTGGATTCACACTCCTCCAACTCAATACGAAACACAAATATTGGCCTTCGTGCAGAAATCTGCACTTGGCTGCACTTGGATGCACACTAAATAGACGTTTCAGAGAGCATATTTAACAGTGTATCCAAGTTATTGGCCATATCATGAATTCTTATCTAAATTTTAGTAAATATTAAATTCATATAGAGAAGCTAAATTTGCCCACTGCATCACTTTTTGCATTTCTTTCTTTTTTTGTATTCTAGGTAGAGAAGCCCAGCTCTTCAGCCCTTTGGTCTGTACCCTCTCATACTCTGGTATCAAAACCGTCCCACCTTCCCGGTGATGTCTTGCATGTGAAGGTAACTCCACAATCTGAAATTTGTAACTATTTCCACTAACGATAACCCGTTTGTTATAGTATTCTTGTCATAGTTTTAACAAAAACGACATTAGACATATAAGACCTCTAGCTGAGCACCATTAGGTCCAGAACTCCATGTGCCCTGGGTTTGTCCCCCACCCCCCACTGTGAAAGATATGATTAATTAACCACCTAACTTACTTTTCAGGAGAAAAATGAAGACATTATTTATGGATGACCTGTACGATGCTGGTAGCGTTGGCAGGGCTAATGCACGGCCTGGCCTGTTTCAGAGCCCTTACCTAACTGTCGGAGAGCACTTTCACTGCCCTGCCAGGAGCAGGATCAAAATAAACTGCAGTCTCTCTGCTCTGCTGTGAACTGCACTTATGTCTTTACCCAACCCCCCCCCCAAAAAAAAAAAAAGTTGGGGGTGGGGGGTGGGTGGGTGGTAGTCAGAGATCTCTCTCTCTCTCTCTCTCTCTGGCTGTGAGAGAGATCTGGGCGACTTTGATAAGGTCACCTCTCAGAGTCAGCTGTGTTAATGGATAAAATCACTGTGCTACACTGTTCTCCACGCTGCCGTGTCCACTCTTTAGCACTAGCTGATCTGGAGGGGTGCCTGCTCCCCCTGGGAGTATCTGCTCTCCCAGACAGCCCCTCCTTCTGTCTGCTCCTCCTCCTGCAGCTTTGGATCAATTAGCAATGCTAAAGGGCTCCTATGTCCATCAAACCTCTGCTGAAAGAGCCAAAAACCCTCCTAGAATTACTGAGATCCAGAGATAATGTGCTGGAAACACCAATCATTTGTAAATCAGCCTTGCACTTCATGGACTTGGTACACTTGGTCCACACTATGCACGGTACGCTTAACGAAACACTCCCACCTATTTTCCACTTTCAACTGATTATCCACATTTTCAAGGAAACTTAACTTAAGAGCAGGTGCTATGTGCGAGCGAACCTGCGGAGGATTTTTCCAGGGCGCAGCCCAAAGTGCTCTTTACCCAATTAGACGAGAGCTGCTCCTTGGCTCCCTCGCCCACCCTGTCGCTTCACCATCTCAGCCTTGTCTTCTTTACTCTGCCGCAGCGTGCATTATTAACGTTTCGTCGTTTCTCTCAGTGTCCGCTTGTGTGTGTGCACGCATGTGTGTGTGTGTGTGTCTGGCAACTTCCATTCCAGAATTTGTGCTCATTCACCCACTGCTAAAATTGCATTACCACCTTAAGACTGATCCTCCTTGCCCAGGGAGGCAGCAACGTTCTAAATTGTCTTTTATGTGTATCTGAAAGTTGGTTAAGTGTATTGAAAAATCTATACGTTCCCCCCAGACCTCCTTCAAGTCTTTTGTAATCTCATCAGTTTCTTTCCCCGAGCGCCACGAACATGTGGCTCTGCAATGCGCACGCCGTGATCTTACGGTAAAAGTTTCCCCAAACAAGATTTTTTAAAATTCAGCAGAACACATCTATACATTCAAAATACATACAATTTCTATTCCAGTTATTTCTCTTGATACACACAATGGACAACTCTCACACAGTATTGTTTTCAGAGAAACTTACAATGAAACTGTTTAACAGGTCTTTTGTCGCAGATTTTTCTTTCTGAATGACACTGTAATTTATATTGAAATAATCTCTCAGATACGATTCTAAAGATATTTCTATCTAAACAGAAAAGTGAAAGTCTACTAGAAAATCTGTACATTGTGCATCTTTGCAGGGTCCCCCAGAAATTCAGAATCTGGATTTATTAAATATCACAGTCTTGTATGAGAGTCCTGTGACTGGAGGCAGGAGGAGAGTGTGTTACCTTTGACAACGGACTGCCCACAGCACAGTGTTGTGTTCTCCGGTCTGTTCCGGTCCCATTGTGTGGCAGCCATTTTCAGTAGGGCCTCGCTGGGCTCCTGAGGATCGCCCATCCGCGCCTCCCTCATCCCCCACCGGCGCCGCCCCGTCACCTCTGGATTAACACCTGCAGGGGAACAGCGGGAGCAGTGGGAGCGCTCTGTTTGCACAGCCAATTACTGCTGGTGCAGAGCCAGCATGCCCTTCAAGCCTTTCTGTGGCTTCCTCCCACCCATCCGATCTCAGAAGCGGCCGACAGGACGCTCGGAAAGGCGCAGGCAGTCGCACACCATTCGCACGCACACACCTGACATTTTGGGCGGCGTCCGTCGAAAGTAATGAAAACATGTCGGTCACAAATTTTACTTTGTGTGTTTTCGAAACTCCTCATCTGAGAAGCCATTCAGGACACGAACAGAAGAAACCAAAGGCACTGCTTTGATTTCATGTGTGTGTATTTTTCTATTGTCCAGAGCAACGAGAGGAAAGGTGCTGTTCATTTCATCAGCACAATTTGATGTATGATAGAATTTCTTTGTCTGGCTCTGTTGGAGTAGTGGAGGCAGGATCTCTTGGTGCCGATTCCAAGCGCGGGACACATGCTAGTAGAGATATTTTTTGGTTCATTCAAAATCATTAGCAAACCCATGTCCTAACCTTTCTTCAAGCTGCTAAACACAACCGTAAACTTGCCTCAACCCTCAGACTTACCGTTTTCCTAACCCTAACCCTAACCCTAACCCTAGCTGTACCCTAGTTTGAGCCCTAAACCCTAATTGAAGCCATTGATACCTTTGAAAACATCAGAAAACCCATTTAATATTGATGGAAAACAAGGTAAATATCATGAAGACAATAATACAGATACAAAATAATATGTATGAGGAGATATAAAAAACATAAATGTTATCCTTGAAAAAAACATGCATTTATTGCAACTTTTATATGGTTATAGGGACACATGCTGGTAGAGATATTTTTTGGTTTATTCAAAATCATTAACAAACCCATGTCCTAACCTTTCTTCAAGCTGCTAAACACAACCGTAAACTTGCCTCAACCGTCAACTTACCGTTTTCCTAACCCTAACCCTAGCTGAACCCTAGTTTGAGCCTTAAACCCTAATTGAAGCCGTTGGTACATTTGAAAACATCAGAAAACCCATTTAAAATTTGTGGAAAACAAAATAAATATCATGAAGACAATAATACAAATGCAAAATGATATATTTGAGGTAATTTAAGATACAAAAAATGTTTTCCCTGAAAAATATGCATTTATTAGATTTTTTTTTTCATTGTCATAAGTACACATGCTACAAGAGATTTTTTTTGGTTCATTCAAAATCATTAACAAACCCATGTCCTAACCTTTCTTCAAGGTGCTAAATACAACTGTAAACTTGCCTCAACCCTCAGACTTACCGTTTTCCTAACCCTAACTCTAACCCTAACCCTAGCTGTACCCTAGTTTGAGCCCTAAACCCTAATTGAAGCCGTTGGTACATTTGAAAACATCAGAAAACCCATTTAAAATTTGTGGAAAACAAAATAAATATCATGAAGACAATAATACAAATGCTAAATAATATGTATGAGGACATATAAAAAACATAAATGTTATCCTTAAAAAAATATGCATTTATTGCAACTTTTATATGGTTATAGGGACACATGCTAGTAGAGATATTTTTTGGTTTATTCAAAATCATTAACAAAGCCATGTCCTAAACTTTCTTCAAGGTGCTAAACACAACCGTAAACTTGCCTCAACCCTCAGACTTACCGTTTTCCTAACCCTAACCCTAGCTGTACCCTAGTTTGAGCCCTAAACCCTAATTGAATCCATTGGTACCTTTGAAAACATCAGAAAACCCATTTAATATTGATGGAAAACAAGGTAAATATCATGAAGACAATATTACAAATACAAAATAATATGTATGAGGTCATATAAACAACAAAAATGTTCTCCTTAAAAAAACATGCATTTATTGCAACTTTTGTGTGGTTATAGGTACATATGCTAGTAGAGAAATTTTTTGATTCATTCAAAATCATTAACAAACCCATGTCCTAATTCCAGCGTATTCCAAGATGAGTGCTATTTATATTTACACACAACTGATAAAGGTTCTGGAATAAAAACCTACAGCTACTCTGTTCTGTAGTGCTTATTGGCAGGTCCACTACAATATGTGAGCATGTTTCATTTGACACCACAATGAACAATAGTCTTGTTGTCTCTGCATGTCTATAGAAATCAATACGTATCCTCAGCCTTGCCCTGTAAACAATATTAGCATACAGGTCCTTTAAACACAAAAATCAATGTGCAATGACACATTTCAAGAATGCAGATGCGAAAAGAATCGGTCTTAGAATTCTCTTTCAGTAATTTATCCTCCGATCGCTCTGGCCTTTAATGTTTGACCTGTCAATGACCCTCCCCTCTGATTCGATCCCTCCTCCTTCTCCGGCAGTGGCCTGATTAAAGGCAGCCAATGATTTTCTGTTCCGTGCGGCACGCTAACTTTGCTTTGAGCTTGAACCCGGGCCCGCGGGCCCATTGATCATCCTCTGTGTCCGCGGCTCAGCGGAGCGGGTGTTTAACTGTCGTCGCCGTGCCGCTCCCTGAGGGGCTGGAGGTCAGCCGGCTCTCTCATCCCTGATCTGGGTCTCCGTGTGCCACCTGCACGCAGAAGCAAACCTCCGCTGAGCCATAAACCTCCGAGAGCTCTGTGCGATGTGCATACAGAGAGAGGGAGTGAAAGAGCGAACTCCTGTATGGGAAAGTGTGTGTGTGTGTGTGTGTATGTGTGTGTCTGCGCATGTGCCTGTGTGTGCGTGTGTGTGCGTGTGTGTGTGTGCGCGTGTGTGTGGTGTGTCCAGTGCAACAGCTGGCACAGTAAAGGCGAAAGTGGAATCTGCCCTGGGGTAAAATTTTCCAAGCAAAGTACCCTCAGTAGTATGGAGGCCATGAGGGCATTTAAGCCAGATGCAAATGCAATAAGAGATTCAGGAATAAGAGAAGGGCATCTTTCATGAGTCTCAGGGAGGGCACAAATGATGTCAGCACAGCACACAGACACTAAAAGAGAGAGAGAAAGAACAGTGAAACAGTGAGAAATGCGATTTTGACGACATTCAGACGATCAGTACAAAGGAAAAATCATTAGGTGATCCCACCCAAGGTACAGAAAAGGTAACATTTTTATTTATTGTTTCATTATACCAAATAGGAACAGTCACAGATGTTTCAGCAAAATAGCCCAGAGTAGCCTACAGTCTGCTCTGCCAATTTATACACACTGAATAGCAGCAATTGGTATAAAGATTCTGTCAAGTAAAATACAATACGAATAGTACTGAAAACAAATCAGCTAGAAAGGCTATAAGCCAAATTGCTTGCACTTAAAAGCATGTAGAAAATTAAGCAATTTAAAAAAAAAAAAACCCAAAAACCCCACTGGGCTGCAGAAGAATGGCGTTTTCTGACACTGCTGTTCATGGTGGGTGCTGGAGGGCCCATGGCAGAGATGCGTTAATCCCCCACAGCAGAAGTGATAGCGTAAGAAAGAGAACATGGAGGGTTGGGAGGCTGAGTCTGTTCCGTGGGGACCCGGCAGAAACCCCTGCTTTTCCATCGTGGTGGTGGGAGAAGGAGCCTTCTGCCTTCTTGGAGCTCCGGAATACAAATAGAGTGCTAATTCCCTTCGACACCATGGCAACCAACACCCGTTCTGCCTTGCACGACGCCCACCTCCCCTCTGTCGGCACGCCTGCATGCTCACAGGTCACCTCAGAGGAGGTCTGCGTGTCGGTGTTTGAGATCTCTCCGTATGTGGGCCCATGTGCGCACACACACACACACACACACATGCATACATATGCACGCACACAAAAAAGTTTATAGTAAGTATCTGCAGCTAGAATGTGTATACACCTCTCTCCTACAACCTCACAATACAACAGGAGAAAGCTAGCGCCTTGGGATACTGCTCATAGACAGCTTGCAGCATTGCCAAGCCTCAAACCTGCCTTGTACTGGGCCCAAAATCAATCATACACCGAAAAGCAAAAACTACTTTTTCTGGAAAATGCCAACTATATAACATTCTGACAAAAATAATATTCTGGTTATGGTCTGGCAGTGTTGGTCTAAGTCGAAAAGCAATTATCCTTTGGTAGATTCTGGGGAATAGGTCAGCAAAACATAGGAGATGGTGGTAGGACAAGTCCGTCAGGGAAATAACAGCTTCTGCTGAGGATAAAGAGGACAGAAACAGCCTCAAATGAAAGCCATTCAGAAGGCCTTTGTAGAAATGTCTTAAATACATTGCTCTTATGAAGTCTCTTATCAGCTGAGTTATTAAAGCTCTATTGAAAAAGCTTCCTTTGTTTCACTCCTCAGTTGGCTGTGATTCCACCTTGCTCAGCAACAGTGGGAAAGTACTGCACCTCTGCATTGCCTTGCAATCTGTGTAAACTGGCCATCTTCGGACATACACGAATGTGAAGCAGTGCTTCGAAACAGAACGTAGTTGTGTTGCTTTATTTTCTTGATTTTGATTTGTGGAAAACTGAAAATACCTTCTTCGCAGATTTTAAACCATCATGACACTGTAACGTGATTTAAAGCCGTTTTTGTCCCTTTCCATTTTGCTCGTGGGGTGGGAACAGAGCCACCCAGAGGACGTAATGCAAGAGTAAATCATCCCTTCGCTGCACGTCATTCTGAATTATGCTAAGGGTGAAAAGGGGAAAAATATAGGGAAAAGCCTTGATTAATACTATGAGCGCACGTAAGAACTATGACCACTGCCATTTGAAAAATTGTGTTCCTTGGAGCACCTAAGAAGCATTCACATGCAGTACTGTACTGTGCCATGGACCAGGGTGATGGATGGCTGTCTAATCGGGGGGGGGGGGGGGGGGGGGGGGTGAACGGCACTGCTTGTTTTGCAGAGGGGTTAGGGTTAGGGTTAGGGTTAGGGTTAGGGTTAGGGTTAGGGTTAGGGTTAGGGTTAGGGTTAGGGTTAGGGTTAGGGTTAGGGTTAGGGTTAGGGTTAGGGTTAGGGTTAGGGTTAGGGTTAGGGTTAGGGTTAGGGTTAGGGTTAGGGTTAGGGTTAGGGTTAGGGTTAGGGTTAGGGTTAGGGTTAGGGTTAGGGTTAGGGTTAGGGTTAGGGTTAGGGTTAGGGTTAGGGTTAGGGTTAGGGTTAGGGTTAGGGTTAGGGTTAGGGTTAGGGTTAGGGTTAGGGTTAGGGTTAGGGTTAGGGTTAGGGTTAGGGTTAGGGTTAGGGTTAGGGTTAGGGTTAGGGTTAGGGTTAGGGTTAGGGTTAGGGTTAGGGTTAGGGTTAGGGTTAGGGTTAGGGTTAGGGTTAGGGTTAGGGTTAGGGTTAGGGTTAGGGTTAGGGTTAGGGTTAGGGTTAGGGTTAGGGTTAGGGTTAGGGTTAGGGTTAGGGTTAGGGTTAGGGTTAGGGTTAGGGTTAGGGTTAGGGTTAGGGTTAGGGTTAGGGTTAGGGTTAGGGTTAGGGTTAGGGTTAGGGTTAGGGTTAGGGTTAGGGTTAGGGTTAGGGTTAGGGTTAGGGTTAGGGTTAGGGTTAGGGTTAGGGTTAGGGTTAGGGTTAGGGTTAGGGTTAGGGTTAGGGTTAGGGTTAGGGTTAGGGTTAGGGTTAGGGTTAGGGTTAGGGTTAGGGTTAGGGTTAGGGTTAGGGTTAGGGTTAGGGTTAGGGTTAGGGTTAGGGTTAGGGTTAGGGTTAGGGTTAGGGTTAGGGTTAGGGTTAGGGTTAGGGTTAGGGTTAGGTTAGGGTTAGGGTTAGGGTTAGGGTTAGGGTTAGGGTTAGGGTTAGGGTTAGGGTTAGGGTTAGGGTTAGGGTTAGGGTTAGGGTTAGGGTTAGGGTTAGGGTTAGGGTTAGGGTTAGGGTTAGGGTTAGGGTTAGGGTTAGGGTTAGGGTTAGGGTTAGGGTTAGGGTTAGGGTTAGGGTTAGGGTTAGGGTTAGGGTTAGGGTTAGGGTTAGGGTTAGGGTTAGGGTTAGGGTTAGGGTTAGGGTTAGGGTTAGGGTTAGGGTTAGGGTTAGGGTTAGGGTTAGGGTTAGGGTTAGGGTTAGGGTTAGGGTTAGGGTTAGGGTTAGGGTTAGGGTTAGGGTTAGGGTTAGGGTTAGGGTTAGGGTTAGGGTTAGGGTTAGGGTTAGGGTTAGGGTTAGGGTTAGGGTTAGGGTTAGGGTTAGGGTTAGGGTTAGGGTTAGGGTTAGGGTTAGGGTTAGGGTTAGGGTTAGGGTTAGGGTTAGGGTTAGGGTTAGGGTTAGGGTTAGGGTTAGGGTTAGGGTTAGGGTTAGGGTTAGGGTTAGGGTTAGGGTTAGGGTTAGGGTTAGGGTTAGGGTTAGGGTTAGGGTTAGGGTTAGGGTTAGGGTTAGGGTTAGGGTTAGGGTTAGGGTTAGGGTTAGGGTTAGGGTTAGGGTTAGGGTTAGGGTTAGGGTTAGGGTTAGGGTTAGGGTTAGGGTTAGGGTTAGGGTTAGGGTTAGGGTTAGGGTTAGGGTTAGGGTTAGGGTTAGGGTTAGGGTTAGGGTTAGGGTTAGGGTTAGGGTTAGGGTTAGGGTTAGGGTTAGGGTTAGGGTTAGGGTTAGGGTTAGGGTTAGGGTTAGGGTTAGGGTTAGGGTTAGGGTTAGGGTTAGGGTTAGGGTTAGGGTTAGGGTTAGGGTTAGGGTTAGGGTTAGGGTTAGGGTTAGGGTTAGGGTTAGGGTTAGGGTTAGGGTTAGGGTTAGGGTTAGGGTTAGGGTTAGGGTTAGGGTTAGGGTTAGGGTTAGGGTTAGGGTTAGGGTTAGGGTTAGGGTTAGGGTTAGGGTTAGGGTTAGGGTTAGGGTTAGGGTTAGGGTTAGGGTTAGGGTTAGGGTTAGGGTTAGGGTTAGGGTTAGGGTTAGGGTTAGGGTTAGGGTTAGGGTTAGGGTTAGGGTTAGGGTTTAGGGTTAGGGTTAGGGTTAGGGTTAGGGTTAGGGTTAGGGTTAGGGTTAGGGTTAGGGTTAGGGTTAGGGTTAGGGTTAGGGTTAGGTTAGGGTTAGGGTTAGGGTTAGGGTTAGGGTTAGGGTTAGGGTTAGGGTTAGGGTTAGGGTTAGGGTTAGGGTTAGGGTTAGGGTTAGGGTTAGGGTTAGGGTTAGGGTTAGGGTTAGGGTTAGGGTTAGGGTTAGGGTTAGGGTTAGGGTTAGGGTTAGGGTTAGGGTTAGGGTTAGGGTTAGGGTTAGGGTTTACAATGGCTCCCCCCATCACAGTACATAGACTGCGTGGTTGGTCGGGGGAGACCAAGGGCATGCACGGGCCTACGCCTGTCGAGCACAACTCTCAATCGTGGCTATAATCCGGGATGAAGGTTTGCTAATTTAACGGGAGTATGTTCTGGTGAGTAAGGAGAGGAGTCTTTCACCTGCGGGTTTGCTGGTTACTTTCCGTTGTCCCTGGACAACATACTCAACCAGTCCACATCCATGCTACCATGTACACGATTTTATGTTTTAACGAGAGGGTGATTATGGTGAGTACAATAGGAATCATGAGCCGCGAGATTGCGTCAGCCACGTTCCAGATTTCCAAATAGTTCCCCCAACGAACGCACGAGCCGGTGAAAGACCGATCGAATGAACGAGCGGCCGGGCGATCGCACAAACGCATGGTCAATCTGGCAACCAGACGAACGCTTTCAAAAGTCCGGACCGACGAACGAACGAACGCTTTCAAAAGTCCGGACCGACGAACGAACGAACGCTTTCAAAAGTCTGGACCGACGAACGAACAGGGGGTTAGGGGGTTAGGGGGTTAGGGGGTTAGGGGGTTAGGGGGTTAGGGGGTTAGGGGGTTAGGGGGTTAGGGGGTTAGGGGGTTAGGGGGTTAGGGGGTTAGGAGTTAGGAGTTAGGAGTTAGGAGTTAGGAGTTAGGAGTTAGGAGTTAGGAGTTAGGAGTTAGGAGTTAGGAGTTAGGAGTTAGGAGTTAGGAGTTAGGAGTTAGGAGTTAGGAGTTAGGAGTTAGGAGTTAGGAGTTAGGAGTTAGGAGTTAGGAGTTAGGAGTTAGGAGTTAGGAGTTAGGAGTTAGGAGTTAGGAGTTAGGAGTTAGGAGCTAGGAGCTAGGAGCTAGGAGCTAGGAGCTAGGGGCTAGGGGCTAGGGGCTAGGGGCTAGGGGCTAGGGGCTAGGGGCTAGGGGCTAGGGGCTAGGGGCTAGGGGCCACCGGGACAGGGACAGGGACGCATAGGCATTAGCACAGACACTCTGGGCCACAGTCAGCATCAATGAGAGAGACAGCGGGGGGGGGGGGGGCTCCAGTCAGTATCCTGCTCAACGGTTAACGGAGGCCATGTCGAAAGAGGATGTGACAAACGGGATGAAATCTTCGCTCCCGCTCCAGGCGGCTTAATTCCCAGTGAACATGATGCTTCCATCTGTCATACGACTCATCGCCACCTCACACCTCCTTCACCAACACCGCTTCATGAATAGTGCTGTCATCGTAAGCAATCCGCAGCACGCTGAGCTGAAAAAAGCTCCTCTGCAGGGGTTAGGGCATGTCCACTGAGCACCCTTTTCTGGCGTTAAGGCCTTGGCAGAGCGCGGAAAGGCGAAGGGATTTAACGGCTCCCTGTTCCGCCAGTGGTTTTTTGGGAATTAGTCAATTCTCGAGAAGCGAGATCGATGAGCGTGGTGCGTTTTTGAAAAGATGAGCTGATTTAAACTGGCCGCATGAAAAAGCCGGAATGCACATGAAAAGACGGCAGCTGCGGTTCCTTTTCTGGTGGTGACCTCAAGGCGAACGTACCCACTTGGTCCCGGTCAGAAACAATGGAACGAAGGCACTGGTGCCCGGGAAAAATGCTTAGTGGACACGCCCTTAGAGTGTACGTGTGTACATAAGCACAGGCCTTTGTGTTTGTGCATGCGTGTGACTGCATTGTGTGTTTTCTTTGCTGATAGGCTGTTTTATTCCATTGTAGGGCTACTGCAGGTGGTTTGTCTGCATTTCATCTGTGCATGTGTGTGTGCGTGTGTGTGTACGAAATAAATCTCACTCCAGACTTAACTTTTCCGTGTGTTATTGAAAAAGAAACAGTGAGAAAAGCACAGATTGCCAGATTATGCTGTTGACTCCAAAGGAATTATTAAAGATGAAAGATTTCAGTTCGGAAACATCTATTTTGCCAGCCAGAAATGAAATGTTATGTTCTCCTTTTTTTCAGCCTGCCTGGTTTTGTGCTTTTTACATGGTACTATACTTCCCTCAGTGCTTCAGACTTACCATTGCGCCAATGAATCATCTGTTGGAGATATGTATAAACCTGCTAAATGACCTCCCCTTTAATACTCTAATCCACTTAGCATCCTGTCATAAGTTTGCCATGTTGGATGAACCCAGCTAATATGTCAAGCTAATTTATAAAAGCTGAAACGCACTCGGGGTATTAAAAAGGTTGTCCTCTGAACTGTCGTGTTGAACATGTGACCAGGACAGGAGTGGAAGGTGAGGAGGTGAATGTAAAATATTCAGACGCGGTGGCGGTGTGTGGTAATTAGGATGGCCAGAGCCAGGTGTGAAGCGTAGAAGGTGCTAGACCAAATCATTAGAGGAGCAGCATGCGGTTGACAGCATCAGTTTTTTTAACCTCCACAAAAACCTGTCCTTCTCTCTGATTAACGAAAGGCCAACAGCTGAGTGTGAAAGCTCAGGTGGGCCTAAGTGGAAATAATGTCTCTCGTGTTTCATTATGTCCTGTTACTTTGTGAGTGTGTGTGCATGTGTGTGTGTGTGTGTGGGCACGTATTACTATCTTTGTGAGAACCAAATGTCCCCACAAGGATAGAAAGATGAGGAAAATTGTGTGTGTGTGTGTGTGTGTGTGTGTGCTTCTGTGTGAATGGTCCACTCAAAGAAACAGCACTGTGCATGTTTTGAACTGTAAGCTTATTGGGCTCATGAGAATTATTAAGGACCTTTTTTTTGGTTAATTATTTTTTATAATAAGATTTTTCCACATAGGATCTATTCTAACATTTATTAATTCACCGTGTCAAACAGCACTGAAAGGCATACTCAGCATAAGCCTCTGCATAATGTTAAATCTTGATAAATCAGTAGTTATGTAGGACACATTCAAATAATTCCAGCAAATTCATTAATAAAATATTGACATTTTTATAATTCATACTTGTTTGTTCAAATGCATAACGCGCTCACCAAAGTATCACATGTGATGTCTACTTTGGATTATCTCATGATTGAAGGGCAGTAACGGTAGAGAAACACCCTTTTTCAATTTTTTTTCCTCCTCTGATATGGAGCTTCTGAAGGAAAGGGAGGTCTATCTGCTCCACTATGCGTAAGCTTGTCCTTAGAAAGGAACTGAGGTTAAACCTCATACTGAAGATGACTTTTTTTTTTAGACTGAAGATGACTGGAGATGAAGGGGTTCTGTGAAGCAGACGGTCTGATTGGATATTGATGGAATGGGACATGGCACGCACACACCTAGCACTTACACGCTCTCCAATACCAAAATGAATGAACTCTGAAGTGTTGCTCAACAGCTGCAAACGATGCACTTCTCCTTTAATAGCATCCGATCCAGCCAGCACGCCTCTCAGCTAGGCGTCCGAAACCGCGAGATGAAACGCGCTTTTTAAGCATTCTGAGCTTTTTGAATATTGCATGCGGCCCACCCCCCGAGCCAGTTCTGAGCGCTCGCCGTCTGATAATGTTACATAATGGCTTCCAGATGAGCGGAGATGAGCCTGAGCGTCGCTGGGAAGAGGACGGCAGGTGATGTGGAGAGATTCTGACCCGAGCCCTCCTCTGGGTACCCTCGAGCAGAGGAGAGTCCCCTCGGTCTGTTCTCTCTGCTAGCATCTGTGATACAGGCTCAGAGAGCGTCATAAGCCCCCCTTCCACCTGGTTGTAGAAATTAAGCGGGCGGGAACGATCCACAATGGGGACTAAAACGGTAGCTGGAGCACGTTAGCGTTTGCTTACCCACTGTTACCTTGAGAACCGTGAAGGTTATGCAAATTAGGAGGAAGTGATGGGGAAAAGCGACGCTAGCATTTTTAAGACGTCATTTCTGCATGCGAGGTCTATTTGAGCCACTCAGTTACCGTGGTCTTTTATTTATTTGTTTTAATCCTGCTTCAGTTAAATTTTTGTACAGTTCAGCTGAGTGGTCTATGCCAAATTCAACTAAATGCAAATAAATCCTTCAGTAGGAGTCTACACCTCTTTGTTAGCATTTGCCAACTCACATTCCCTCTTAACATTGTCCTCTGACCAGATACTGGCAAAGCTTGGACCTTTTCATTGGTCCACAGATTTTCTTTTTCCATTTCAAAACTTATTTGCCGTCTAGCTGCTGCTAAATGTACCAGATACAAGAAAAATAAGATTATAAACTGAAATTCTAGAGTCAGTCAGAGATTCTAGTTTCCAGATACTCTAGAGAGGGACTGTCTCGGGGGTTGGGACTGAGATGGCAAACAAAATATCTTAATTCATACCTGTTGTCTTGAATTTTTTAACGCTGAACTTGTGGACAAAGGAATACACTGTATATGCTCTGTAAATCCCAATAAATAAATAAATAAGTGATAGTGGATTAGAGTCCCTTGAAAAGTGAGTTTTAAATAGACTGGATTCTGGATTCTCCACTGTGGTGCCCAGATGGTCATTTGAACAACTATTTTAGTGCTCTGGGCTGGCCCTGGCATTCCAGTATCCAGTAAAATGCTCCAGCTTCTGCTGTTACACAGCACACTGTGTCCATATTCACAATCTGTTCTGAGGCTCAGCGATTCTCATGTCACCTTAGGAACAAGACAGGGGCCCAAGAAACCTCATGTTCATTAACAAAAAAAACTTGCTAATGTACAGAAAGGATCACATCTGTTTCCCTGTCACTTAATTACGCCCAGTGTTATAGTATGACCTCTAAGCACTCTGCAGAAAATCGTTAAATCATTATAATAATTAAAAAGAAATCATGTTACAAATTAAATAAAAATGAAGAGGTCTGAGATTTTTTTTTAACCTGACCACATTTTTGAAATCATTATGATGAAACTGATCTAATGCTCACAGTGGTACAGCTGTGACATTAGAAGCACTCAAGCGAAAAGTGTGCTGCTGAAGAGTGATCCTTATTAGCCTGCATGCTAAATGTAGCAGGGCTATTGTTATCTGCAGGGAGTACTCGTGGTTGTGGTTATTTTTACGGTGATGGTTTCCTAAATGAGAAATTAAGTTATGACTTCTCTTACAGCTTTTGAAATTGTATTCTGTAGTATCACACTGCCAGGCTTATTTATCTTGAGTATGCTAAATTATCGGAATGTAGCTTCAAAGGGGAAAGTCAAAGCACATATTTTCCATGTACAGTATATCCATGATACTTTGTGCTTTGGAAAGATAGAATCCCTTAGTGTGCTAAACATGGATTTGTGGCAGCTGTGCTTAGTTAAAATTTATAACCATTAAAATGGCAGTATTAATAAGTTACATATGCTGTGAAGAATGCTAACATGCAGCTGCAGTGTTTGTTTAGTTTATTCTAATAGGAATGTTAATTGAGCACAGATTGTATGTGACTTTGGAATATTTGTTATAAAATAACAAATTCTGCATACTTTTACAAAGACTTGTCTGTCTTATTTGTGGTTCATCTGTTCTGGGCTGGGCAGTAATTCAGAGTAATTGTATATTCTGTGTTTGTGAGGCTAGACCTCTCCTGTGAGCTTAGTCTATGAAATTTGCACAAGCAACATTTCAATATGATCCCAAGTACTGCACCTTTGACATGCACTTCACTACCAAATTCTCTGGGTAGCCTTCATCCCTGACATGACTTCTAAACATTTTTTTAACCGTATGTCTGGATTAATAATGACTCACTTTCACATTTCAACAGAAATGAAGGAACCTATGAGTGTTTCTGAGTTTGGAACAATGCTTCTGTCGGGGAGTGTTTGTCTGCTGGAAGCATTTCATTCACTTTAAAGGTTGTTGGTGCTATACAGGGTGCATTATCAGCAAGTCCTCACCGTGCGAGGTGTCTTATCGCGGTGCTATTTCTGTGCAGGGGGCATTAATGGAGTTTTGATGGAGATTAGTGGCTGAAGGGAGAGCAGCAGCAGCAGCAGCTCTTTTCCCCGTTTGAAGCCTCTCATAACTTATACGCAGCTGCAGCAGAACAGCAGCGCACTGCTGTGGGGAGAAGGGCCCGAGCTCAGGCTCTGCTTCCTCCAAGGAAGAACACCCGTTCTCCTGTAATGAGACCGCTCTCACGGAAGCCTGGGCAGACAAAATGTGAGATAGTATTATAAATATTAACAGTCTTCCTTTTCTCGTTTAGCACCAAAATAAATCTCTGTCACTCATTTTTCATGAATTAATTGGAAAAAAAAAATCCTGGCTCATTTATAAAATATGAAGCAATATTAAATATTAATACACAGGAGATAATAGCCTCAGTGATAGTCGTGTAACTGTCATATATAATGTGAAGAGGGATCCTATGACCTCAAACGATGCTAATGTCATTAGAGAGAGTGATGTGGGGATGAGTGAATAACAGAAAGAATACACATTCTTGGCCATATCTGGGGTTTTTAAGTGTTGGTCTCTTTTGCTGCAGAAGATCTAGTAATGACAGTATTATGCAGTTGGATTTGAATTGAACTAAATGGAAGAGTTCAAGGTACATAATTCTGCCAAGCACTAGCAAAACGTTGCACGTCATATGAGCTATGGCTCCTACTACCAAAAATGAATAGTCTCAGAGCATCCTGAGCATTGTATGCAATGGACAGAGTCATTTCCTAATTATTACTCATGAAGCTTTCTGTTGAGGGCTTTATTGTGCAGACATTTTGCATTTCTTCTACGCAAGTAGAATTTGCAGACCCAGCTATTGGTCAACTAGTTGTGTCTGTGTGCGTGTGTGTGTGTGTGTGTGTGTGAGTAAGCCTGCACGCATATGCATATCACGCAGTCCGTGTATACGCAAAAACCTATGACTACATGCAGTATGTTATTTTCCTACAAGGATGACATCTGTCCTTAGAACGAAAGATTTGCCTCATTGGCTTGTCTGTAACCTTGGCTGCCGGTTGTATGAAATGTGTTCCACCCAAACGCTGAGTGATGCGGTGACACTTCCCAGCAGATGACTGTGAGTACGTCTGTTCTTTAACAAGTGGGCTGAGCAGGCCAGCGAGGAGACTTGCATCACGGACTGAACACTCATTAAACAGCTCATAGCAGCTGTGCCGTTATAGGAGGGATTCATTACTGCCTCGGCTCTTGGGCTAGGCTGCGTTAGGTACACGCCCACGCAGCCCTTAACACAAACGAAAAGAAGCTCTGCGTATTGGCTTGTGTACATTTCATGTGCAGTCTATGTGACCACACTCTTTCTTTCATATTATGGGAGCAGTCCGCCTTTAATGGCTTTTAAAGCACTGTCCGGTGTGGCACTAAGCTAGAAGTCTGACCTTTCGATTAGATATATCAGCCCAATTTTGATCTCTGAAGAGAGTCCTCTATGTATTTCAAAAGTAAATGACTAAAGAAGTGGACAAGCATCCTTTTATTTCTATTCACTGTGGAATACTCTACCCAGCCAGATCAGTGAGTCACCTAACTGTAGCACATTTTAAAAACCATTCGAAAGCCTGCTTATTTAAGATTATTTATTTAAGGTTTTAGATGACTGTACTTTTTATGTTTGTTTTTGCCTTTCTTTGCTTTTACTTGCTTTTATATAATACATTATGTATGCAGTGTTTTATTTCATCATGTTTTATTCATTGTTTGTATGGTTGTTTTATTGCTTTATTTTGTATTATTATTGTTTATTTTTATTTTGTGAAGAACTTTGAGCTTAGAAACTTATTATTATTACATTAGATGAACTTGCATACTAGTACATTGGTTTGAATCATAAGGTCCAACTGCAGTGAATAAAAATACAGGGACATTAATAACCATATTCAGTATGCTTTCAGAGAGCTGCAAGATAGTCAGAGTAAGAGCTGACTTACATTTAAAATGATTATGAAGCCAACGATTGTGAGTACTAGGCGCAATTTGAAGCAACTTTAGCTGCTGGGCGGCTCATCTTATAAAGTTATAAGGGTATGGATAGGCCCTACAAGGATTGAATCACAACTGTGCCAGAGTGGATTGTGGTTGTTAGCCCCACAGGCTGACTCATAATTGGTGGTAGCATTACCCAGGGTTTGTGATCAGTTGGCCATGATCCACCTCTCACTGATCATTAGAGACCCAATGGTTGATTGAGAGCCTGAGGTCAGCTTGCTAAAGCTGCACATAAAGTGTCCTCCTCCGACTCATGTCTGCACAAGCTTGGCTTGTGGGCAGCAGTGCGAAAGAAGCAGCTGGTGACAATGTGCTTCACAGGAGAGTGTGTGCTTGTCTACCCTCTTCCACATTGGCTGTGGTGACTGCAGCATGAGCACAGTTATATGCATACAACTGGGCATCACAAATTGGAGAATATATTTACCACATGTTGCCGATTCAGCATTGATGTAATCACTTGCTAGCGGGTGAGGCAGACAGGAGGAAAGCCAAAGCTGAAACAGTTACAAAAAGTTATGAAATAATAATATCCCCATAAAAGTAAACCTGCTGAAGTGGTCTAGGTTGTCCACCAGATCTTTCATACTTTCACAGTGTCATAATGCTTTAAGTGTGGAAAAACAGAGCCTTTCATTGAGATAGCAGGGGGTGTAATAGATCCAGCCTTCTTGCATTGGGAGGATATTTTTAAATGAGGAGGCTAACCTAACCTGTACATTTTCTCTGGGAGATTTACCAATATGAATTCTGTATTCGAAGAGAGTAAAGAATTATTCTACATCCTAGGCATCCTACTACCTACGCTGATGTAAGTTACATTGGGTTTAAATTAGCTGCTATGTTAGTGATCTTCAAAGGCGGAAGAATTGCACATTCGCTAGGAGAAGTTTTAGTACAAAACAACACTGAGATGCTTAAGCATTGCGAGTCTCCTTTATCTATGCTCCATTTATGCACACTGTCTCTGCATAAAACTAGCATGCGCTGTCAGATTAAATGGCCTCACTAAATACAATTATTACTCAGGGCCTCACTGCACAGATTTATTCTGATAGTTTGGTCAGCTTTCAGAAACCACCACATCCCTCTGCGGTCTCATTCCCTTAAAGGAATAGCTCACTTTGTGGGTTATTCTTCCTTGCACACAAAAACTGTGTAGGTCAATCAAGGCACGATTCTCCGTTTTGATTTATGCATAATATCGATTTCAAGTAAACAGGAAAAAGCCTATTGCCTTTTGAAAGTGACTGCGACAGAAACTGTGGATGTATAGTGCAAACACAGAACGAATATACGCCAAATTTTGTAAAACTAATTTACTTCTGACAGATGAACCCAACCAAAGGTTCCTAAAGACAGACACAGACAGGATACTGCCCTTCATTGAGTTATTTTCTTGACTTTTCCTCTCGTGTAAACATGCATACATTTTTGTCCATAATCATACAGGTATATGGGCACGTGCATGTGCAAGCATAGCCCTTTAAATCTATGCACAGAAAATAATTCTAGTTTTGGTTGTTTTGTTTTTCTGTGTCCAACCGCAGACAGCGTTACCTGCCCAGGGACAACAGATGAAATTTAACTTGATAGCTCTGGGACAGTCAAGTGGCTCTGCACCGTCCCTATCCAATAAATAAATAAATAAATATTGATCCGCGACATAAAATGATTGCACGCGGTGCAGTGTGAGCCGGCCAGAGCCTTGGCTGAGCAGGAAATTAAAGTGGTGAGTCTTCCTGTGCGGTCATTTATCTTTGTCGTGATGAGCACAGGTCTCTCTGCTCAGGTTCAGCACAGCGGCCTTATTGTATCAGATATGCTTCAGCCCGCAAAGTCCAAAAGATAATTCTCCTTTCAAATAAAGGAATGCATTTGATTCCTTCTTGCTTGTTTTCAGACTGACACAAGTGTGTTTCCTACTCCAATCCAGACCATATGCTGGTACTATGTTATGGGGCTGTTTTCCTACCGGAATGTTGACATTCATCAAAAAAGGTTATAAAAAACAAACATAGCCTCTTCTGCTCAAGGTTTATATGGCTGTAAGCCAGACCGGGTCCCAGTTGCCTCACTATAACAGCAATCCTCAAGGTTGTGGTGATTCAGAAAAGCTGACTAATACCAGAGAATGAAAAACAACAGGGTTTCCACTTTGGCTGAAAGAGATATGTTATACATGGACAAACATTGTGTGTCTTCAGCTGATGCTCAAGATGTAAATTCTCAAATTTCTTAGCACTTTTGGGAGGTAAAGTCTAAACAGATTTTACAAATAATGTTAATTCAGCACTACTAAGTATTATTACAGCTATACCAATTGAACATATACAGTACTAGGAGTGCCTGACATACATTAGAGTATATGTACACTGAAAGTAAAACAAATTCTGAATAACAGCTTGAACCACCAAAACAGGGGGAATAGATGCAGGCTGATTCATTGCCTTTGCGATTGCTCCACTTTCTTCGCAATGGAATTATCTGAAGTATTACAGGAGTGATTTAATTTTAAAGGTGAAGATCCTAGTGAGCAACCCCAGTAAACAACTTAAATTGACCCTGTGATGGCCTTATGTAATTTCTGTCAGTGGGCCAAAATTAGATTTGTCCATCAGCAAACAAGAGACAAGAATAGCGGACCAAAATTGGCCAGGAACAATATCCAAGCAAAATGAATCCGGATTGGCCCTTTGTAGTTTGCTCATCATGCCGGAGTATGGTAACGTATCAAGTTCTGGCCTGTTAGGTCGATCCAACTGTGTGCCAATGCTGTTAGCTGACAGGGCAAATTTGACCCCGCCATGGGTTAACAACAGTTGCCCCCGAAATGCTAACCATAGGTTACGCACAGTTGGCCCAAAAATCATCTGGAGGAATTGACTGAAACCTTCAGAAAACAATGCTGGCTGACTGCAACGCAAACTATATAATGTGTCGCTTCGGCACATCACCATATTCACCACTATCCAACATTGGACCAACTGGGTCACATTTTATTGGAATAAATGCCTTTTTTTCTCTGACTTCCTTCTTTTCTTTTTTCTGTGATTCCAAGTTTGCCAGGTGATTTTCCAGCTGCCCAATCATGGTTTATCATGCTGTTTCTGTGACCTGCAAAGAGATGGCTCAGGATAGAGCTAGCTCTGCAAGGATAACATTTTAATTTAAACAACTTTTACAGTCTGATAATTTACTCAAAAAGTGGTGTTGGATATAAAATCAGTTTAAGAATGAGAAACTCATTACAACCTGTAATAATCCACATTAGACACCGTGAACAAGTGTACCGGAGAGAAAGAGATTTTTAGGGTTTCACAAGAATTATTCCCTATTACAGCTGAGTCAGAGATGAATAGTTCAGAGATTTGGGCTCAGAAACCACATTATGGCACCATTGCTTGAGGGAATATGGTGCCCTCCACAATTATTTGTACCCTCAATTAAAATGAACACAAAATTCTGGATAAAATTCAATTTATTGTTTATCAAATGTTCTCTAAGGTCAGCAATATGAGAAAGTGAAATATTCTTACCGTGATACCATTGTCCAGAGGGGGAAAAAAAAAACTAACACAAAATCATATTCATTCTGGAAAAAAAAGATACAAATACTGGCCCCTTTGCATTTATTGCTTTGTGCACCGTCCCTTTGCCAAACTAACAGCAATAAGTCTTCGTATGTTTGATGAGGTGGGAGGGCATATAGCAAGGGATCTGAGACCATTGCTCTATCTCTCCAGATCCATCAGAGAAGGTCCAAACATGACAAGGTTTTGACCTGCAGCTAGAGGAGGCCAGATTTTTGTCTAAAATCTCCTGATATTTGGTGGCATCAAAACAAGATTTTGTTTCTTTCCTGACAAGGTTCCCAGGGCCTTTGGAGCCAAAACAGCTGCACACCATCACATATCTACCACCATCCTTCACACTGTGGATTAAGATCTTTTCTGCATGGCCAGCTGTCTTTATACCAAGTGACCTCTGGTGTTTGTGGTCAAAGAGGTCTATTCTGGCCTCATCTGACCATACAACCTGGTTCTAATAAAAGTTCAGACGATGTTTAGCAAACTACATGCGCTAACATTTGTGGTTTGATAACAGCAAAGCCTTCCAAGTTCCAAATATGGCAATATATTCGCATATTGGAATATTTGGAAGGCTTGCCAGAGGAAAAGGATGTGGATAGGAGACCCCAAGATTCCCCAAGTCCTTGCAAACAACTTCTGTAACTTCTTTGAGAATTTGTCCTTAGTGAATTTTTTTTGGCTCTCTACTGATCCTTCTCACTGTTTGTGGGGGGGGGGGGGGGGGGATACATTGTGCCCTTTCTCAGGCAGGTCGATCATACACTGTAGCTTAATGGTGGAGATAGGCATTGCATGATTTATGAGGGTCAACAAACTTTTGCTTCAATTTGTGTGATCCGCTACCTTCCCCATGTTGATGGATAACATGAGCATGTACATCACCTCATATTTATATGTGAGTGAAACTGAAAAAGTTGGGGGCGACCACTTACAAACTCGTAAAGGCTCAGGTGAAATTTAAAAAAGTAAAGTATAAACTGCAGTATGCTTCTATTAGATTTGGTTCACATGAATTTCTATGGGCACCTATAATTGTGACACGTCTTTGAGAAAAATATGTATTTCATGATAAAGGTTAGATTTCTCATATATTGAGTGTAAGATCAAGCTGATATACAACAGTGGAATTTTTCATAGCTTTTCTGATCATCATTCCCAGGGGTGCAACTCTCATGGAGGGCACTGTAAAAGAAGAGCCTGAACCAGCACTCTGAAGACTCATTTCCTTCCAGGGCTTGTGAAACTGTCTGCAATTTCCAAAGCTTTCATAAAAAGACTCACAATCAGATAACCAAGTAAATGCAGATATCAATCTTACCAACACAGACGCAGACACAGACACAGACACACACACAATCCACAAATCTGTGAAATATCTTTTATAATAAAAAGGCACAAATATTAGTTTAATATTAGATGACCATTCCCTTTGGCAGACAGTTTCTTGAATTGGATCTTACATTAAGTGAAAATGTGAAACAAAAAAAATAAATGTTTGATTTATATTTACCAAGATAGCCATGTACTTTCATATTGCGCAGACATTGAGGGTGAACCTTTCAGAAATGGTGGACTGTCTACTTATCAGTTACGTTGTCCTAGTGGCATACTGCAGCTGCAGACATGGAGTGTGAAAAAATATACTTCCACATCATCAAATAATCAGTGAATATGTGCACCTGAAGCACAATTTCACAATGCAAAGCAAAAGAACTCCATAATGAGTTTAGATACAATTAAGAAAGAGGAAATTAGCTGCTGACTGCTGCAGATTCTTCATCAGATTTAACGCAGGACGGTTAATCAAACTAAACAAATACAAATGAGTTGAGCACAATGATCAGTCTTAAGTGTTCAACCAATTTTAAGCTGCTTTAGACCTAGGAATAAAGCGCAGCTTTCTGACTAATTAAACAAATATGTTGGTCACGTCATTAAAATCTACATATTAAAATAACCTGCGTTCCTTGGAAACGAGCAACAGCGTACGCTAACATGCCTACAATATTTCCCGTACCATCTGTTGCAGTGCAGCATAATGATTAGGGAACTGGGCTCACGGCTGGAAGGCTGCGTCTCGTTCCCCACTGGGACGCTGCTGTTTTAGCCTTGAGCGATGTGCTTAACCTGAATTGCTTTAGTAAAATATCCAGCTGCAGAAATGAATTGTATGTAAAAACGCAACCCGTGCAAGTCGCTGTGGATAAAAGCGTCCGCTAAACGGCGAATTGTAAAACGTAGCCTGCTGAAATTTTTCTAATTCCAGAGACGCAGACAGTCGTAGCGTGCAGCACGGGGAATTTTGAAAAACGGCTTCTAAATTGCCTTAGGAGGGACTATGTGGAGCAGATCCAGAGAGAAAGAGCGATTTTACCATTTTAAAAGCCGGACAAAAATCTGCATCTCAGAAGTGAGTGAAGCAAAGAAGAATGGGATAGGCAAAAGAAATGCAAGGACTCCGTTTAAAAGTATATCTTTATATAAACATTTTATTCAGTGCAATTTTTTGTGTATACAACAAATAATAAACAACTGGAAGGTAACCAGGCTGAAAGCCTGCTTGTACGTCATACGGTTTTTTTAATCCTGGTATGCATTGGAACACATGATCCAACATGGGTTAATACATATAGCCTACATCATGCAGCTCTATTCCTGAAGTCCCAGCTGTCTCCCATGCAACAGATATGTTCACCTAAAATGAAATAAAAACTTAAACGTAATCAGGAGCCTCCCTGTAGCATGTATGAAGAAGATATCAAGGGAAAAAATAAAAGTACTTTGCCCACGAAAAAGGGTCCTTGCACTATAACTTTAATTGTACATGCCCTGTACAAGAAAGGAAAGGGATCTTTCTCCTTTTCTTCCAGAATTCTTCACTTTACAAATAAGACAAACTATAAAAAATGTAAAGCCACCTAAAATTCCACAGTATCAACATTTTTTTTTCATAGAAAACGATCGCCACTATTCATACGCAAAATAGCGGTCTGTTTGGGAGCCTCATCGTATCCGCATGGCAAACAGAGTCGACCAATGAACTTCTAACAAAGAGAGGGGGCGGGGCTTGACACAAGCACTCTATCGATAACAGAATACAGGACAGAGACAGAGACGACCTGACGAGATTCAAACAATGGGGGAAAAACACTGGACAGTCAACTTATACTGCGGAAATCATACCAATAGAAACACTTCCTTTAATACTGAACCACGAAGCCCAACAGTGCACCTCTCCTCCTCTCTATCTCCTTAAAACGTGAAGACACGGCAACAACGGCAACCAACCAAAGTTCTGTCCAAACCTCAACACTGGCTGTTAAACTGCTTTAGGGGACACAGGTACGCTCCTGTCTTTGGTGCGACGGCTCCCTGTTCACACTCAGGGACGGCCGGACAGTACAGACAGCAAGAAGGGGGAAGACACGGAGGAGGATAATAGCTCCCGGCTAATTCAGCAATAGTAGCCAGCAAAATGGAGGCACAGCTTCAGCGTGAGAACCCGACACCCTCCCCTCCCTCCAGATAAGCTGAACGGAGGCATGCTAAGAGCTCTGTCTCTGTGCATAAACACTGTAACGCACAGCAGCCACACCCCCGGCCCCGGGCTCGGGCTCGGGCTCCCGCAGACCGCGACGCGAGTAGCCTTCGCTCGCCTCGCAGGAAGCGCGGACGACGCGCGGGAACGGGTCGCTTCTCGACAGCTCGACCGAGCGGCGGCGCTCCCGCCATCCGCCCGGACGTCCGGGAACACAAACGCCCGTTTTCTACACCGCCACCAGGACTCGGCAAAGCGGTCATCTGCAGCAAAAAACTAAACGCTGGGGCGGCGAAATGACTCGATATTTTTCATGAGAAAAGGCCTACAGAAGATCAGTGGCTTCGTTATTCCTACGGCTGATTTGAACGCTAAAAAAAACAAAAAAAAAAAAACTTCTAGGCGCCATCGCGGTTTTGTTTTGAAAAGAGCACTGGTAAACTAAGCGCGTGGCGTCGCTCTGGTCTTTGTCCTGAACCGCTGATGATGGTTAAGGGGAGGGGGGGGGGGGGGGGGGGGAGTGGTTTAAGTCGTCTGCTTGGAGTGGCGAGCGGCCGGAGGTAAGCGTGAGGGGATCTGCCCGGGGAACGAGCTTCCCGCCGGCCCGGCTACGTGGACTCGTGCTGGCTCACCGCCTTGCCGCCGTTCAGCATGGCCGACGCGCTCCGGCTCTTGGTGGGCGTGCCGCTGCCGGACCGGGAGAACTCCGTCAGGTCGTGGAGCGAGGGCTCTCTGTACATGGCGACTGCGGGACAGACAGACAGACAGACAGACAGATAGACAGGCAGAGAGGGCGGTTAATCACCGAAATACTACCAACAACCGATTAATGAGCGAAAATGTTTGCTGTGACCTACCCCACATGAAAACTTGGGGTCTGAAAAGCCAAACATGCACAAAAAACACATGATAAAGTACATGACATGCTGCAACTTGAACTATCTGTGTAACAGGTGCATTAACAGACTAGTGTGACTGAATATAGTAAGTATGATTTACAGTATGTTATATATTTTTTGCAATGCATCTCAATCCCTCTTACGACACACCAGTGGGTCCCGACCCACAGTTCAGGAACCGGCGTGCTGGAGCCATTAGCTCAGAACACAGAGAACACAAACCCGAAGCCCGATTTAAGAAGAGCACGGAACAATGACAGCAGACTGAGTGAAGGGCTCAGAAACGCAGCTGCGTTTTCAGTGCTTCACAGCTCATCAGCGCTGGCTCTTAGGCTGCCCAAGTGTGAATCTCTTCCATAAATCTTTTCCCACAAAGCGCTGCACGTTCTAGAAGATTCTGTCCGCTGCCATTAAAACTATCTGTGCAACACCTTCCCTCGGCAGATCCTCCTGTACTCAAGGCTTCTGCACGAAGCGTCTTCGCGACACTCAAGGCGATCGATGCGCCGCTCCGGCCGGAGGCTGGGAGGAATCGATGACGGGCTCATTAAGGGCGGCTCTACGCGGGGCGTCTGCTTTAAAGGTCAGGGGTTCAGCCCGGCGGGCTCCACAACCGCGCCCCTCGGAGAGGCAGGTCCCCCGCTCCCCGTCTCAGAGACGCTCGGCAACCGACCGACCGACCGACTGACCGACCGACTGACCGACCGACCGACTGACCGACCGACTGACCGATGCGCCAGAGGGTCTCCGCCCGGCGGCTTCTGGGGGGGGGGGAGCCGCGTCGGCTGAGCCCCGCCCTCGCTCGGGGGTCATCTTTGGGATGACGCGCCTTCGTCTCCAGTAGCGGTACGCTCTTCCTCACGCTCTTCCTGTTTTCAGGGGGGGCTCTGTGAGCTCACGAGCGCGAGAGTCTGCCTAAATCTCTCTAAAATCTCAGCCGGGAGCGGAAACACCCGGAAACGACTCGGGGCGGGACGCGGTGGATCTCATTTCATGCTCGCCTCAGAAACATCCCCGGTAAAACGGCGCGCTGGGGCTCTCCGACACGCCGCTAGCCTCGGCGCTAAAGGAGACCGGACCGGCTGTTTTCCACCTCTCAGGCGAGGCCGTTCGGGGCTCCCGCTCCTGATTTCGCAGTCCTGCTCCGTACCCATCGATCCGGACTCGCTGTTCCCCCCCGGCCCGCAGCTCACGCAGAATATTAAAGAACCTGCTGCTCCTGAGCACGATCCCTGTTGTGGTACTGGGCACTGTGTAAATAACATTCCTCTCAGAGAGATAACACTGAGTCCCTCCCAAACATAAAAATCGAAAGCAAACGGGACCAGAATGGGGAGACAGGGGCGTGGCCAAGTCAATGTCAGTAACGCGTCGACTAAATCCTGCCTCAAACCAATTCGCTGACATACAAGAATAAATTGGAAAGGCAAAGAAATACTCCCCCCAATTTTTGGTTCAAATCTGCTCATTCTTAATCAACAAATTGTTTTATTTATTTTCATTTGACAATGCAGATATTTTCAAAGATCTCTAACTAGCACAGAGAAAAGTCAAATACGATCAACTGGATGGAGCCTTGATAATTCCCGCCAGTTCTGTGCGGACCCTTCCACCGAGGGAAAAACCAGGGATCCGCAGCGGCTCGGCCGATATTAATGCTTTCTGAATCAGCGGCTTATCGCAGGTCCCTCGACGCTGAAATAAATTCATAGAGGATCGCGATGAAGCAACGGGCCTCACCCAGTACTGTGTTGCACCAGGATTAATGGCGCTGTCAACACCGGGAGACACGTACATCAATGTCCCGCGGCTAAGCAACGATGCGAGGGGTGGGGTGGGAGCAGGAGGGGGCGGGGCATGGGGCCGTTTCCTCGGCTCCGCGCTTAGCGGGGTTTCGCTAGCGCACGTTGCCGCGCCGACGCTCCCCGAGTCGCTCAAGACTGCAACGACGCTCCGTGAAGCGCTCACCAAATTTCATTAAAATGTGATTTTAGATGGGGGGAAAAACGACATTCGCGTATCTCCGCACCCCCAAGCCCCGCCCCTTCTCACGGCCGTAATTTTGTAATCGCAGCTTCTCCTTTTTTCGCCGTTGTTATTATTGATATTTCTGCGGTTGCAGCGCTTTCTCCTCCGCTCCGCTGCCGTTTCAGCAGGAGCGGCCCTGCTTCCCGCCTCCGCCGTTCTCCGGCGCTGAATTTTAATGCGCGCAGTCCTTCTTTCCTGTTGACAGATAAGCCTGTGCTTTACGGTGGATGAAAGAGACGTGGCCTTTTCAAGGTTGAAAGCGGCGGGCCCGCTCCTCCTTCCCCCTCGGCGCTCCTCCGGCTCCTCCGTCGAGAGAGAGAGAGAGAGAGAGGGAGGGAGAGGGAGAGAGAGAGAAAGCTCTGCGCCTGCCTGTCTCTCCCTGTCTGGCTCCACCTGCCCAGACTGACCGGGGTGCTGCCCAACACCTGTCACTGAGCCGCAGAACGCCAGGGCGGGCACGATATGACGGCTGCCCTTATACAGGAGCCGGCCTCATCCTGCAGCAGATTCATGTTAAACTGACTGCAGGGAGGTTCCATTTCACAGAACGCCAGCCAAGGCGGAGGCTGGGAATCGAAACCAGGAAACCCTCCCCCCCCACCTCCCTACCCTTGGCCCCGCCCCTGACTCACCTTTCAGTGGTTTGGGGAGGAAGTGGGCGGCCGGCTTGTTCTTCTTCACGTGGTTCCCCTTCATGATCTCGCCCTCTTTGTTCAGACCGAGGTACCAGCCCCTGCCCGACTGCTGCTGCCGGTAGATCATGGAGGAGTACGTCACGTAGTAGTTCTCAAACACCGACTCCTTGAACTTGCACTCCGGCGTAAAGTGTTCCTGCGGGAGAGGGGGAGAGAGAGGGGGACGAGGAAAAGAGGGAGACAGGGAACGAGAGGGAGACGGGGAGAGAGAGCGGGAGACAAGGGAAGAGAGGAGACAAGGGGGGGGGAGAGAGAGGTAGACAAGGAGAGATGGAGACAGGGAAACAGAGAACAAGACAGCGAGGAAGAGAGAGAGAGACATTAGAAAAAAAATGAGGGAGCCAGGGAGAGCAGCAGGAGCAACGCTCAGACACCCAGGGGAGAAAGAAAGAGAAAACTGATTCTGAGTGCTGTATCTCACCCTTTAAATATTAGCAGCTAGGATTCTGACTACCAATGTAGTCCTTTCACACAAGAAAAAGACAATTGTACTCAAACATACACGCACGCCCACGCACACACACACACGCACGCACACACACACACGTGCACACACACACACACACACACACACACACGCACACACACGCGCGCACACACACACACACACACACATCCTGTACCACATTACGCAAAACAGGTAATTCCCCTTGGCAATTTACAATGTCGGCTGTATGGATTGACTCATTGTGAGGCGGCAGATAAGAAACCGACACAACATTCCGAAAATTAAACAGCGATTCGCATTTTCCCCAGTTGTTTAAAGGGTATCGGTGCGTCGCACAGGCAATGTTTGCAAAAAGGGCTGCTCAGTTTATACGCCCAATAATATTAGTTTCAGTGAATAAACCTGGGATTTTACATTGTTCGTCGTTGGCCTGTCTGTCAAGGCGTGGAGATAACAATGGGTTTCCAGTACATTTCACAGTAAGCGACTGAAAGCCCGCAGTGAAAAGCCGCTTGAAGCGGAGCTGCAGCAAACGTCTCATCGTCCTCTCATTTAGAGATCTGCCAAACCTCACTCCAACTCCGGGGAGCAATAAACTGGCAGCTACGGAGAAAATGCTGCGAGAAGCTTCTAGATTCAGGAGCTGCTGTTATGAGAGCTCAGCCTGACTGCCTCTAGCAATGACATCATGCCTGCACCCCCCCCCTCCCGCCACACCCCCCCCCCCCATTCCACTTCACCTTTCCCCTCTCCTTCTCAATTCTATCTCTTTCTTCCTTTCTTTCTCATCTTAACTCCCCCTCTCTTTGCCTTTCCCATCCTCACTCATTTCATCTCCGTCTCTTTCCCTTTTTTTCCCCTCCACCTCTTTCCATTCTGTCTCCTCCCCTCAGTTTTCTAACACGTGGCGCGTCCTCCGTTTCCGTGCAAGGCGACGAGACCGCACGCAGCCGCGCTGATCGGGACACGCCACTCCCCCTCCACGACGTCGCTTCCACGGACGGTCACACTCGGGGTGCTTCCCACACACTTTCAATCGCACATCTGCTACAAAACGAACAGCTCCACCCATTTCTAGGGTACTTCATCGCCACTGTTCTCTCAGGCACTGCGACATCAGTGGAACAGGATTGATTCTCACAGCTGGATTTAATCACAGGAAGGTGTGATGCTTTGTGCTTTGTTCCACTCTCTCAGAACCCATCTCCACATAAACACCGCTCCTTCCGGTTATCAAGTCCCTTCCCCTGCAATGCGTGGGGCACGTATGCGTGAAAAGACTTACGACGGGAGTTTCAACCCAACAGCACAACGGCGCGTTGTTTTTCCAAGCTCCCTTCCCCTCATACCAAGGAGCGCTAATTAATTTCAGACTGCCGGGTTATAGAAGGCCGTCCGACTCGTTATTTAACCTGGGAAAGATCAATAACCCCCCCAGGCTCCCGGAAGCTGCGCGCGTTACACGAGCAAGCGCGCGCGTGTGTGTGTGTGCGGCGCTCGCCTTCAGCAGGCGCTCGTCTCTTCGCTAACGGAGAGTTAACGGTGACAGGGATGGCGGGTGGAGGCCGTAGCCGCGGCTCGGAGCCAAGGCGAGGCGGCGCATCGTAGCGTGTAGCAGCTCCTCGTTACGCGGCCCCGTTTCACACCCCCGGCCGGCCAGGCGAGGGCCGGGACACGCAGCGAGCCGTCAGGACGGCGTCCCGACCGCACGACGCCGCAGTGCAGCTCACACCGCTCGCTAAGCGCTGGCGCCGACTCGCGCGATTCTGAAGACGGCCGAGGCGCCGGCGCCAGCGCCCTCCGGGGATTCTGGGAAAGGTATAGGCCACCAGCGGCGCAGAAAAAAAATGAGTCAGCTCATTTTTTTTTTTGGGTTTCGCAAACTCCGTTAATTAAGATGAATTGTCCTGGACCGCACCAAGCCCTCCTCCGCGTTTCGAGCTACGTGCGAACCGAGCTCGCGGGGAGAGAGAGGGAGAGAGAGAGAGAGAGAGAGAGAGAGAGATCGACAGCCGGCCGACAAACTGCACGCAGCTCGAACCCCGCGCCAGAAACCGAGCCGGCGCCGCCGTCGGCATCGACGACCTGCCGAAAAACCCAAAAGCGCGGCCATCGATTGGCTCGGCGGGGCTCGATCGACGATGTGTCTCGGGGCCGTACGCGGCGGCCCGAGATTCGCCGAGCGCTCGGCCAGAACGTCCGTGCGCGGGCAATATTCCCCCCCCCCGATAAACACACATCCTCGCAGACAGCCGCGATCTCTGAGCGCTCTAAAGGGATTATCGGGCAGTCTGGCGAGGCTGGCGTAGCCGCCGCGGACACCCTCCCTCCCCGCGCCGCCGCGGCTGAAGGTCAGATTAATTAGCCGCAAATCAAACCTTCATCTGCTTTCGGGGACGATTGGATTAAGCTCTGCAATTCCATCTCGTAAAAAAAATATATTTAATTAGAGCCGCGATAACGACATCGGCTGAAACAACAGAGCCCTGCAGCCGAGGAAAACAAGCAGGAGATGCCCGGCATGGGGGGGTGGAGGGGGAGGGGGGGGGGTGGGGTGGAGGGGAGGGGGAGGGGGAGGGGGGTGGGGTGGAGGGGAGGGGGAGGGGGAGGGGGGTAGGGGGGTGGGGTGGAGGGGGAGGGGGAGGGGGAGGGGGGTAGGGGGGTGGGGTGGGGCGGGACTCCCTCACCGACGGCGTGTGACGCACATAGCCGCGCCGAGCAGGCGCAGAAGCGCGCGCGGGACGGATCTCCAAAACAAAGGGAGCGGGCGCCTGAGGGGAGCGGCAACGACTGCGTCTCTTCCCCCCCTAACGCCGCGCGTTTGCGCTCCGCCGCGCGTCCCCCATGCATCAAGCCGGCGCGTTTATGTGCCGCGCCGGAAAGAAAAAAAAGCGGTTTGTCAGAAAAAGGGGAGAGAGCGCCGAGCCGTTCATCAGAGCTCCGCCGGCAGAGCCGCTCGGGTCCCCGGAGGCCGAGCGCGGGATGGCGGGATGGCGTTAATCACCCCGCCCTTCCCGGCGGCCGAGAGAAAACCGCGAGGGAAACGACGGGAACTCTTTCGCGGCTGAGCCCGCAAGCCCCGCTTTCCTCCAGCGGCGGGTCTGGAGGGCGCCGGTAGCTTTGGCAACCGCATCGATTGCTCGAACGTAAAGAAAACGCCCGCGCTGCGCTAAGATCCGCTCTTCTGTGCGCGTCACATTACGGGCGGCAGCTGTCCATGCTCCGCAGGCTGGACTGAAAGGGGTGCACAGTGCGGTGGCTGATAACAGTCCCTAAAACAGGACAATTTAAACCGCAGATACCTAGCATTGGCACACCTGTGCTGCTCTTCTGCCATGGGTTTCACAGCAGGCTCAGGCTGGTAAGACCCAACTCACAGGAAACTGGATTAAGCGATCTTTTCTCCTCTGGTATTATACGGCTGGGCTGGGCTGGGCTCACCAGTGAGAAAGAAAATATGCTAATTAAGGGAGGACATTCCCCCCTCCCCCTTCCAAAAAAAACAAAGTCTGCAGAGAGATGGTCTTAGTCACGTGACTCTCTCTTACAGTCACGATCCATTTCCTGAGCGAGGCTCGCTTTTAGGAAATGCACATTTTTTAAAAATTACCCCATTAAGATACATTAGTTACCATATGACAGGATAACTGCAAAAATAATGCAATGTGCCTTTTATCCGGCTCAAAACCATTACACCGGGTAAACACGCTTGACCTGAGAAAGCCATTTTCCATAAAAAAAGAAGGGAGGAGAACAAACAATCACGGAGAGCGCGCATTACTGATACGGCACGCGCGCATTACCAACACGGCGGCCGACCGAGGGGCTGCTTCGCGGCTCAGAAGACGCGGGGACGTCTGCTCGGAGACGGGCCAGCGTGACGAGTCCCGTGTTTTTGGGAATCCCCAAGTTGCTCGGGAGCCAAGCCGAGCTGGGGGGGGGGAGGGGTGGTGGTGGGGGGGCGGGCGGAGAAGGGTGCGACGCACCGCTCCTCGTGTTCCCAGGGGGGGAGCTAACGGATGCACCTCCGCCGTATGTGTTTGTGTTTGCTCCCTCCCCCTCCCCCCTCCCCGGATCCTGCATCACCGGCGGCCTGGGCTCCTGCCAGCTGCAGTCACATGCTCTGCGGGCTGGAAGGCTGGAGATACCGCACGCGTCTTATTGCGACACTGGAAATTCCGAACACGCCCCTCCCCCTCCCCTGCTCCCCCGCTCTTCTCCGCTTCCCCTCCCCCACAGGGCATCCCCCTTTCCTAGGCTGAGGAGGGAGGAGCGTGTGCGTGATCGAGGATCTTACAGCGCGGGCATGCACGTGCTGAGCCGTGTGCGTGTGTGTGTGTGTGCGCACGTCTGCTTGTGTGGGTACACAGGCTGCATACCAATGAGCTACAAGCTCACATCTTTGTACCCTTCCTCCAGTCCTCCTCGCTCGTTCTCCAACGTCCAAGTCTTTCGCTCTCATCCTCTATTTGATCTGTCTCCGTGAGCCCCACCCAAAGGGCCAGGGGGGCCCGGACTGGGGGGCAAAGGATGCAGTTTAGGAGCCGCTTCAGCCTCTCCACAACCATCACAATCCATCAAAGCCATGGAGCCTGAGCGTGCTTCGTCCCTCTCTGCCAGAGCCCGCCCCCCCCCATTAAAACCCAGCTTCTGGTGTAGCCACCAGCACAGCCACCGATGCCTCGCCTCGCTCCACTGGCTGGCATCGCCACGGCCTGCGCTCGCTTCCTCTCTCTTCCACCAGATTCACTCGACTGAATCCAACTAAGTAGCTTCATCTTCTCTTGTAGGTCCTGCTTTTTTAAAACCTCTTTCAAAATGGAGTACTTACCATATTTGGCATGTCATCCACCAGCAACTGGCTGATTATTCAGTTGTGTGGAGGGCAGGGGGAGGGGGTGAACATGAATTATGTGACTGGCTCTCACTAATTCTGGGATAAAAAGTAATACAGGGACAGAGAATAAATGAGAATCTGCCCTCTGCTCAGCTGAGTTCTGCAGTAAGTCCCCATAAATGGAGAAGACAAAGGAAAGACTATGGTCTTTATTTCCTCTGCAGGGCAGTGTGAGAGAAAGCTAATCACCCTGCAGGTGTGTGTGTGTGTGTGCCATTCCTGCTGTGCTCTTAAGCTTTACAGATCTATGCATTATTTGCATCCTGAAATACTGATAAATAATGAATATACACACACTAAATAATAGATTTCAGCAGCCCTTTAACAACCCTGAACCACTTCAGCCATAGATTTCAGCCATATGTCTTTAGGTAACCTACGCTCTCTTGGCCTCCTCCCCTGACCAATAATCTGACAGCTCTTTACGCTCCTTAAAATGCTCACACGACGACGACACTCACCGTCTTTGCCCAAACATAGCCGTTATAAAATTAATAAACGCGTTTCAAAGGCCCCCCGAAATAAAACGGCAGAATAAATTCACCTCAGATTATTCTCGCGTCTTTAAAAGCCTGTAAAAACTGGGGCAGAACGGCGAAGTACAGAGGACAGAAGAAAACGCGAAAATGCAAAAATGTTTAATTGATTCGCGCTCTCCCACGCACTGTGACTTCAGTTTTTCGCTGGTACTTTGTCCGTTACCCACTCCTCCCTCTCTTTCAAATACATGAAGAGAGAGAGAGAGAGAGAGAGAGAGAGAGAGAGAGAGAGAGAGAGAGAGAGAGAGAGAGAGAGAGAGAGAGAGAGAGAGAGAGAGAGAGAGAGAGAGAGAGAGAGAGAGAGAGAGAGAGAGAGAGAGAGAGAGAGAGAGAGAGAGAGAGAGAGAGAGAGAGACTTTCAGCAGCACTTCCTAAAACTAGATGGCAAAAGCCAATCAAAGAGACCTTCCTATCAGCCACTAGTCCACGACTGGATTTCCTGCCCCACATCAGAGATTTACAATCATTGTCAACCGGCTATCAATTGAATTTACATTGTGGACCTTGTCGTTACCACAAGAACGAATCCAAACTGCGCCCTTCGCGACGCAGTAAAGCTGCTATCAGACTACTCCTTCCGAGCACAGACTGCACACAAACAGTAATTAATTTCAAATGCAAGCGGTGATTTACGATTCCTAAGAACTCTGATTACCACAATTAAGATTATAAAACGCAACGCATCATTAAAGGAGGAGCAGATCGCTACATGGAGCACTTACATGCCACTTTACAATATTAATACGATATCCTGCGCGTTCGAGAATCATCAGTTCCTCATCCGCAGCCCTCCAGGCAATTATACGAGACTATAAAATATTAACGATTTCAAAAACGGAGTAAAACCAAAATGTAACGCGATTATGTACCTGCTTGAAAAAACAAGAAAAAAATAAATAAAAATAGGCGTATCCTTCCACTTGTGTACCTTATCACATGTAAATGTCAGGCGAAATCTAAGGGGAAGGGTCCCTGTCACCAATTAATAATTGTGCACCTGCAAACAAGTGTTTCTTTTTTTAGCACGACACACAATATTTTACAATCAATTTGCTCGGAGTCTCGAGTCTTTTTCACTGTACATTCTGTCCCACTGCGAGGACTAAAGCAGTCTATTCTGCTCTTGAAAGAGGGCTATTTAAGACCCAATGCACACAGACAGAGGACGGCTGTCGCTAACAGCAGCAGCAACGGGCAACAAAACCCCGAAACGCCTTCGAAAAAACTTCACATCGTTTGTCATTCACGGCAAACATTTTTCCTTTAAATATTGCATCTCTCGAGAGGCGACGGAACATTTCGGGTCTGTAGCGTAGCGCGCAGCCCTGCTTTTATTACCATGCAGAGGAAACGTGTAGTACATTACCTTTTACTGGATTGTGAGCCAACTTTATGAAATGAGATCTTTGGTGTGGGTGACATAACTCTAAGCCCATTCCCGACAGATCAATAAAAACCCCGAGGAGGAACAGATATTTTTCACTGTGAGCATCACTTCTTGGCTGAAGAAGCTTTTAGTTATTTATTTTTAATTTTTTTAAAGATTATCACCTTTCTATTTAACTCCCAGTGGGCTCTTTCCACCCAGAAATCTCACTTATTACAATGTAATATCATTCATTTTTCAAGTGTCTGAATTAACTGAAACCATGGACTGGTGTTACAATCTGGTAATGGCCATAGAGTTCTAACACTGTTTTGATGTCATACTGCATGCGACTGTGCAAAATGCAAATGGGAAATGGACACGCAAGGATGCCTGCAAGCATTCATGCATCCATGTTGTGTGTCCATGTTGTTACGGTAGCATCCATGTTGTGTAGAGTTTAGAAGAGGCATCCACAACCACCCTGCAACCCTGCTACATTGCTGGCTCTCTTTGATGCTGGAATCAATATGTTTACTCTGTTAGGTCTGACTGCCTCTCCCTGACTCTTACAAAAGGTTCTAGTTCTTTATAAGAGAAATATTCATCAATTTGAGATATGCTCATTTGAAAAACTGTGGGCTATTTACACCAGTACTGCCAAGAACATTGTGAAATTTTCAGAATTGCTTGTGGGAAATAAGAACATGCATTGGGCTGGCACTGAATTATTCATGACTTTAATAACACATTTAATCAAGGAGGAGACATAGACTGCTAGGGAAGGTCTTGTTCGCAGGAGTAAGTTTATAAAACCGTTTCTTTTTATAACAAAACGATCGCTGTTGCAGTAAGAGAGTGATGTCACATCATATTCAGGGCAACAGTTAGAGCAGCAGCATGAATACCTGCCCCTTAGAAAAGGGAGAAGAACTGGAACTGTGACAGGGCTGCCACAATCACGGGGAAAATGACTTAAATAAAAAGCGAAAAGGGTATTTACTTGTTTTGACAACAGGAGAGTTAAACCCAGCCCACACAATCGCTTTTTGGCACAGTTGCATCGCCATGGAAACGCACTCGTCCAGCGGTCAGCCATGCGGCGAGCAGGCCGGCGCACGCACAAGCCACGCCCTGACTGATCGCCCAGACTGATCGCTGTATGCGCTGCAGACCGGGAAGCCTGAGGGTGTGCCCGATGCTCTGAAGGACTGCTGCAGCCAAACTCTAATATAATTCAGGTGAGAAGTTAATCTGACACCTGGATCCTGATGGAGAAGCACACAGCGGGAAGGCGCGCGATGGGAAGTGCTCTGAGCATACGAGGGCTGGTGGAGTGTAGGACTGTGGAAGAAGGCAAACACCTTACTCATACTGCTGATCACTAACAGCAAACTCACCTTACTCATACTGCTGACCACTAACAGCAAACCCACCTTACTCATACTGCTGACCACTAACAGCAAACTTACCTTACTCATACTGCTGATCACTAACAGCAAACTTACCTTACTCATACTGATCACTAACAGCAAACTCACCTTACTCATACTGCTGACCACTAACAGCAAACTCACCTTACTCATACTGCTGACCACTAACAGCAAACTCACCTTACTCATACTGCTGACCACTAACAGCAAACTCACCTTACTCATACTGCTGATCACTAACAGCAAACTCACCTTACTCATACTGCTGACCACTAACAGCAAACCCACCTTACTCATACTGCTGACCACTAACAGCAAACTTACCTTACTCATACTGCTGATCACTAACAGCAAACTTACCTTACTCATACTGATCACTAACAGCAAACTCACCTTACTCATACTGCTGACCACTAACAGCAAACTCACCTTACTCATACTGCTGACCACTAACAGCAAACTCACCTTACTCATACTGCTGATCACTAACAGCAAACTCACCTTACTCATACTGCTGATCACTAACAGCAAACTCACCTTACTCATACTGCTGATCACTAACAGCAAACTCACCTTACTCATACTGCTGACCACTAACAGCAAACTCACCTTACTCATACTGCTGACCACTAACAGCAAACTCACCTTACTCATACTGCTGATCACTAACAGCAAACTCACCTTACTCATACTGCTGATCACTAACAGCAAACTCACCTTACTCATACTGCTGATCACTAACAGCAAACTCACCTTACTCATACTGCTGACCACTAACAGCAAACTCACCTTACTCATACTGCTGATCACTAACAGCAAACTTACCTTACTCATACTGCTGATCACTAACAGCAAACTCACCTTACTCATACTGCTGACCACTAACAGCAATCTCACCTTACTCATACTGCTGACCACTAACAGCAAACTCACCTTACTCATACTGCTGACCACTAACAGCAAACTCACCTTACTCATACTGCTGATCACTAACAGCAAACTCACCTTACTCATACTGCTGATCACTAACAGCAAACTCACCTTACTCATACTGCTGATCACTAACAGCAAACTCACCTTACTCATACTGCTGACCACTAACAGCAAACTCACCTTACTCATACTGCTGACCACTAACAGCAAACTCACCTTACTCATACTGCTGATCACTAACAGCAAACTCACCTTACTCATACTACTGATCACTAACAGCAAACTCACCTTACTCATACTGCTGACCACTAACAGCAAACTCACCTTACTCATACTGCTGACCACTAACAGCAATCAGGATGAATGAATGTAACCTGTCTACAGGTCCTGAGGTTGCCTTTCTTCTGCTGGAGCACTATTTTATTCAATATATACTTTATATTTTATTCTTTTTAATTAAATTTGTATATATATATATATATATATATATATATTTTTTTTTTTTCATTTTATATACTTTATTTCCTGTTGTATTGTTTAAAGTGATCTATGCAAGTGAAACATAGACAAATTCCTTGCGTGCACAAACTTACTTTGCGAATAAATCTGATTCCGATTCCGATCACATTCAAAGCTTTTGTTTGGTTCCTTTCAGACAGCGAGGGTCGGCTTTTCTGACGCCCACACACCTGCGTGTCCAGACAGGCGTTTTGGCAACTCCAAAGCAAAAGCTGTCAAAGTGTCTGGAGGTCGTCCCAGCCCTGTAGATCAGGCGCGGGGCGACGGTCTCTGTTTGATGGAGCGTGGCCGACGGGGGCTCAGGTGTCCGTCTGGTTTGCCGCGAGGCCACTCTCATTGTTTCTCTGTCTCACCGAAAGGCACATCTGGCAGCCAGGGAGACTTCCCTCGCCCTCATCACCAGACAAAATTAACGGCAGGAAAGATGGCCGGGCAAAATAAGGATGTGAAAAGTGTAGACCGAGCGAAGCAATTATCCTTATCTTTGAGGACAGCCGCTCCCGACTCTACGACTGGAATGGGCCAAAGTGATAGACTCCGCCCCCTATTCTCCTGCCCACCCACCCCCCCCCCCATGAGGAAATGAGGTCACTCACCGATGTGTAAAGGTAGCCCTCGTTGTTCATAGCCAGGTAGAGCTTGGTCTGTACGCCCTGGATGGCCACCACCCGGAGCCCCACGGGGATGAGGTTGAACATGGCTGTGGGAGAGACACGGAGAGGCCATTGGTTCCCATGGAAAGGGCATGTACAATAACATCTACAAAAGACAATAGGGAGTAAGATGTGAAGAGCGACAACATGGAGAATCGGAACACGAGGCATATAACACAAGCAGTAACATATAAGGAGCAGCAAATAGGGAAGAGCCAACAGGAATAGCACAGGATCAGATTTATGAAGCATTTTCTGGGGCTAAAATACATGCTAAGTGTTCATCACAAGCAGTAAGACTGGTTCCTAAGTAGTGCACATTCAATTCAATTTTACACAGCACTTTTTACAGAGAACTGTCACAAAGATGCTTTACAGATTAGCAAGACAAGAAGACAGAGCAAACAGAGAAAACACCTGACCTGAACCCCCAAATACAAAGCACATGAGGTAAAAACTCCCAGTGGGGAGAAAAACTTCAAAATGGTAGCGAGAAAACACTTCCCGGAGAAAATTCAGGAGGAACCCAACTGTAGAGGGGGAGCCCTTCCTCCACTGGCCGGCCTGGTATAGGCTAAATGAACTTGAAATGTGAAAGAAGAGGGAGGCATTCTCAATGCATATGTATATATTGTGGGTTCTGATACGAGTAGATTTGGATTGTTTTGTTTGATTTTATAAGTTTAAAAAGTACACAAAGCTGCTACAATTTGACAGACATTAAGTAGATTTAAAACTACCGAAGATAAAACTCAAAGGCTTATTTCTATTGCGGTTCTCTAGGGTGCGTGAGATTTGAAAAAAAGGGGTAAGTAGGTAGGCAGATGAAATGCTTATAAACTGCAATAGGGAATATATCAAGGTGGGTGGGAACTGTGGAAAAGATAATTGCCTGCTGTATTTCTTCCTAGAAGGAGATGCTGTTTCCATGACACATTTGAAATGACACATTTGAACGAAGAGAGTGATTTTCTACTTCAACATCCTTCTCAGAAGTATCCGGGAAAAAGAAACATTATCAAAAGCTATAGGCTGCCACATTATGTAATACTATAGATGCGAGATAACAGATTACCGGTTACAGCAAACACTCGCTGTTCCTACGGGAAGGCTGTCTCTGTGCTACAACTCTGCTTCTGTTGCATTCAAGTCTACTGCGAAGCTGATGTCTCACCATCGCAGTTATCAGTGAACCGTAACTGTTCACTGTTCTGAACAAGGTGTGCGCAAGAGCAGCTTTTAATAGCCGAAGCCATTTTTTTCAGTGCATATTTTACAACCTTTGCTCAAGCAAAATTACTTTTATCAAATACCCTGCTAAATCAACAACTTGCACTGGTGCATTTTTTCCCTCTGCATTAAATTTCCAGCAGTTACCCATAAATTTCCCCCGCAGATGAAAACACATGAGGAATATTATACATGGAATAAAAAATGAGGTGTAATGAGTCAGAAATAACCTACAAGGATAACAGATAGCCATGCTCAAAGGGGAATACATAGGAAATGGCTCACAAGGAATATCAGTGGAGTCAGTACTGCAAGCGGAATAACCAGGAAAATTACACACGGGCAAAGTCACGTAGGGAAATACAGACAGGGAAACATGGACGGCATTGACAGGAGTAATCTGCCATGATTTGTACATACGGAATATTTGTATATACAACTGTGTGCATTCTTCAACATCCATCGATCAGATGAATCCACAGGAAGTGCTCCAGACATCGAGACAATAATGTGATCAAAGTAAGCCGGTCTGTGGCAGAGTATTGCTCATATTAATCAGGCCAATGCGCTTATCCTACATTCCAAGTTGTTCTGGATAACAGCATCTACTGCAGGAATGTAATGTCATTTAATGTAAATGGCCGATGGCAGAGGGAAGACCTCTTTCTGCCCAGCACTGGCCTACTGTTATCAAATCAGCCTCACAGCTTCACACCACGACCAAGAGGCACAAACACTAGAAGGTACTGGCTCATTGTGAACAGGCTGTGCCCTTTGCAGATATCTAAAAAAACAACATTTGTTTCTATTACTGAAGAAAACAGCCATCTGCCAATCCTTATGCAGCAGTAGTTACCAACCTTGTTCCTGGAGATCTACCATACTGACCTGTAGGTTTTCACTCCAATCCTAACAAAGCACACCTCCTTCAACAGCTGAAAAGACCTGCATTGAGCTGCTAATTAGTAGAGTCAGCTGTGCTAAATTAGGGTTGGTGTGAAAATCTACAGGACAGTAGATCTCCACAAACAGGATTGGTTACCACTGTTATACAGTAAGTTTTTCTCATAAGCAGCACAGGTACTGTCCACCCTTTCCTGTCAAAGTAGTGTTTCCCCCATGTGCAGGACCCATGTGATGTCATTGTCAGCCTCAGTGTGGCACACCTGCCCCAGTGAAAAGGTCTACCATGGGGGAACCGGTAGGAACGCCGAGGAGCTACGAGTACGACAAGAGGGCGGAGAGAGGAGGTGTAGCAGCGAACACCCCCTGCCATCCGTGCCCGCGCCGAGAGATGCGCGTCACCGGCTACAAACTGCGCCTCCAAAAAAAACCCAGCAGCCCCCTCCCGCGACTGTCTGCCAGCTGCTGGAGGGCCCGGGCCAGGCTGAATCTCAGCGACAGCGAGTCGCCAGGGCTCCGGCTGTTGCCGACACGGTTACGGCTCTCCGAAATCCAGCGCGCGGTGCCAGGCTCCGCTCTCCGACAGCGCTACAAACGGAACCCTCTGCCTGCCATATTGCCTCGGCGACGCTCCCGCTCCGGCGCGACGGCTTCCCTCCGTTTGCGCTCGGCGGTTTCGTTAGCGCGCCATACCCGCCGTTAATATCACACAGCCGCAAACAGGGGAGGGCGCTAACGGCTACGGCCAGCGGGGCGGGGCTAATGCCGGAGAGATACGGCACGGGTACGCCACCCGTCGCCTGAGGAACCCGTCTCTCCACAGGGGGCGGGGCCAGGCCACAGAGGGAAAGCCCCTCCCCCCCCCAGCGCTGCACCACCCTGCAGGGAACACGGAGCCCAGGCAGGATGTGGCTCGGTGGCGAACGCGGCAGGCGGGGACGGCGGGGGTGGGAGTTGTTGTCTCGACAGCCCCTTTCCCTGCGTCACCTCTTTATTCCTTCCACCTCTTCAACCAGCTGAGCCCCTCAGCCCGGCGTCCGCACGACATCCCCCCCCCCCCCCCCCCCCCCCCCCAGTGGGCCGGGCGTATGCGGTCTGATCCAGTTCGCGGTAACGGCTCCGTTCTCCGCCGCCAGCGGGGACCTTCCCTGCCAATCAGCTCCTGCGAGGGCCGCGCGTCGTCCGAGGAGAGGAGTCAAACGCGGCGGCGACAGAACCTCATTTCGAAGGGATTAGAAGCCATCGCCCATCAGGGATTTCCAGGCGGAACTCAATTACCTCCACCGCGCGGCGCACCTGAGCCTGAGTGTGGCTTTCATTAAGACCGAAGACGCCGCCGCCTCCGTCCGGTCGCCTCCCGAGCTCGAGTGCTCTCCGCCAGGCCTGATGATCCCTCTCCGCGCCCCTCACAATACATCAGACCGAACGGGTAATGAGAACAATATCATTCCTCCCCATGTTCCAGCCCAATCTAAAACGCGCAAACCCGTGATGAGGCTAATCTTTTCCCGGCGCCTGAAAAAAAAAAAAAAAACCAAAAAAACGAAACACCATTGTTTCTAATACCTTCCAGTCATGCCGGAACATTAAGGCCCGGCGTCTCCGAAAAAGTCAATGGCGGCGCTCTAATTGCGAGACGTGGCGGGGAAGCACGCACGCGCGTGCGCGGCAGACCGTGGCCACTTCTGCGGGCGCCCGGCGCGAAGCGACAAGCGGGTGCGCGGGGCTGCTGCGCGGCAAATGAACGCAGATCAGAATCTAAAATGGCTCCCGAGCACGGAGCCCGGGCCGGGAGACGGCGAATTTGCAGGCGGCTCTTTGAACGATCGGGGAAGCGGACGCGACCCGACGGAAATGAATCCCGCCAAGCTGACAGTCGTGTCGGGGCACGACTGCGTGTTCGCCTGCCTGGTCTCGTGATGGTGGGGGGGGGGTGTTCCGTTTCTCCCCACAGAGCCAGTGTGAAAGACTGGAGCTGCTGGAACTTGTGAGGTGCAGGTCCCAAGCTGGACAGACTCACAAGGCATAAAATGAATTTCCCTCCAATGACTTTCACTCAGGCCATTATTCAAGGCTTATTCAAATTTGGAGAAATACTGACAATACATATTAAAAATTGCAAAGACACAAGGAGGAATTAATTTGTTATTGGAAATACAAATGCATTTCAGGGATGTTATAACTGTATTAACCTAATCCATGTACGGTTTATAAAAATTGGTAAAACAAATCCCATTGTCTCTGTAGATTTTCCATGACGTTTCTAATTTTATTTGCATCTACAAAAGAGAAAAGATCCATAAGAAAGGATGAAAATTAAGTAAAACATTATATCTGGTTGAGCTGGTTTTATTGCAGGTGCTGGGGTATGAAACATAAACACTGAGAGCCACACCTTTGAGAGACACAATGAGAAATGGAGGCAGGTCATCTTCCGAGACTGTAATTAGAGGGTTTTCTTTGATGGGGGCATTTTAACAGTTTAATCCGATCTCAAAGGCAACAATTTGAAGAATATTACAAAATCAAAAATTTGAAATCTCCCTTTCCTTGCTTTGAAAGGATTTGTTTGCGCTTCCACAAGGGCTGACTCTCCATAGCAGCGTATCCTGCAGTCTTGCACACACAGCTCGACAAATTCCCATTTCTAATGCACTTTTAAGACTAAACACAAAATAAATCCAACCGTGAGGGAAAAGAATGACACGGAAGTATAATTCAGAGTAATCCTCAAAGTGAGCTGTTGATTATTCAGTTAAATGTCAGACTGCTGTGGATACGAAGGAAGAGGGACTGAATCATCTGTCATTTGAAAGATTCCTTTAAAAACAAACATCACCCTTTGAAAACAGTCCTTAATTGCAAATTCCAATGTTGCATAACATTCCCACACATTTGCTGCGCAAAATAAAAATGAGTGGGACATTTGCTTCTGGTATTTAATCGAGATTATTCAGACAAACATGGGGCTTGCGCAGGAAAAGTGAAATGCACATTAATGGATGCACATTCACAAATTTATCACAAATAAGGTGCGTGTCGCGCACGCGCTCCTGCGCGTGAGGGCGCACGTGCCGCGCGTTACGCGTGCACGTGCGCGTCCGGCCGTCTGCATGTGCGAGCGGGTCCTCACCCGCCAGCGCCGAATGAGCTCCAGGAGGACTGCACTGCGGTCGCCATGGAGACAAGAGTACCCAGTTCCTAATAACATTTTATTTATTTATTTATTTATTTATTTATTTATTTTGCAACCGGTGTGAATGGCCTCGCTTTCTTTCTCCCCGTCTTCACGAGCTTTTTTTCGTTTTCTCTCCAAAGTATAAGAAATTGAGATACGGGAGGCTGGTTGTTACGAAACACAGATGTTCTAACATCACCACGGAAAAGTGCAACTACAAGCCAATTTTAGGAGTGCAGAGAGACCAGGAGAGAGTTAAAAAAAAAAATTATTTTACAAACATTATACCCTCGGTCTGAAGACACGATGATTTTCCCCCTCCATAACCCGAGGAGGCCCATGGGGTTGCTGGGAGGGATAATTTAAAGATTACAGCGCCCCTTTTCCGCTCTCCTGAGGCATTCTGGGGTGTTACGAAAGGCTGACTATTCCCAGGTCGGAAAAAAACCAGGGATGCTTAAAAGCAGCGCACCTGCTTGATTGAATTCCCTCTAATTGGCAGCAGCTGGAGCGGGGCGTCCGCCCGGCGCTGGCGCAGTAATTAAATTAGGCTGGTCGGCGTGTAATCGCGACGTGCACCAGGCTACCCGGGTGACGCAGTCGCCGCTGCTCGGTTACCTGGGGCGTGGGCTCGCAGTCGCAGCGATGCTCGAAGCACGGCGCATCCCGTTCGTTAGCCGTGCATGATTCAGACGAGCTCCCACCACGGGAAACTGGATAATAGCATGCCATGTACTGCTAACTTTTCCCCCAAGAGCAGTCCTGCATGGCTAATGAACAACACTAGGCAAACTCGCTTCAGTTAACTAATACGAGCACCGAGCAGCACTTGCGCTCAGCAATGACTAATTCGATAGTATACCGTATAAGTTGCCTTCGGCCCATCGATGAGCAGCAGGGCCAGGCCTCTCAGGGTGGATGTGGGGGGGGACGGGTTGTGGGTCTCTGGGTAAGCGTGACAGCTGATGGTTGCTCCAGGGTACTGAAGTAATACAACTGTTTTCAGCTGCACAGTTTCCTCAGGGGATGAGCAGGAAGCTCCTGAAAGTCACTGAGACCTGTGCTGCCAGAAGCGTGACATGGCTGATTTAACACATGGACTGGTCCCATCAACCAGCTCCAGCTTTATCAGGGCGAATGAAACCCCCATGATCCCCTTCTGCTGGGGATTCAAAGACGGCTGCACCAAAAGATGTCGGCCACAGTTATAGAGCGGGGGATGTGAATGGAAAGTGGGGAAAGTATTTTGTTAACCAATCAAAGATTAAGGAGCTTTCTGGCACTTAAATATTTTTATTTTGTTCTCTTCCTCTAATAGGTCCACATCTATCCCTATTAGCTCCCTGAACTACTATGTTAAAATACAGATGGATACCCTACTAAACCAGTCTTATAACCTCTTTACAGAAAAGGGTAAAGAAACAGAGTACAGCAACTAGCACACAAATGCATGACTTCAGTGCTGCGCCTCAAAGAAAATGTATCTTCGTTTGGTGGTGCCTCGTGGTAACAGTGTTCAGATGACCTTAACACAAGCTCCAGCTACTTAAAAAAAAAACAAAACAAAAAACCTTACACCTCCTCCTACAGTCCTAATTTTAAAGGAAATTCTTTGCTTCTGATTGGAGGTGAAGTCCAGGCACTTGCCTTAGAGCTGGAGACAGCCCAGCATTGGGTCTGATACCGCGCGCCGCAGCTCACGCCTGCCCGTTTGGCTCCAGCTCGTGCTAGCCCGGTTCCAGCGCTACAGTTTCAAAGCGGCACTATCATCTGTTTGATATCACAAAATAAGCGCTCTGTTTCACATCTAGAGAATCATTAGGCCTGAGAGTGGACACATGGTGTCCTTTGGCAAACATGGCCGTTTGGGTCCATTTGGCAGATACAGTATGCAGGAATAACTGTACCAGACTAGGAAGCGATCATCCCAGGGAACAACATACATTCTTTGGACTCCGACAAGTCACCTTTGATTGACAGTGGAAGTTCATAAAACATTCAGTCCTAAACATTCCACCATATAAAGGAATTCCCATAAATCCCAGAGCATGCTGCGGGCAGAGCCATTTTTTTTAGATGTTCGTTCTCTCTACTGCTTTTCACTAAGCTGATCCCAGCTCATTTTCCACTCATTTTCTGTGTGAAAGGGTGTGGAGACCAGCCCTGCAGGAGGGGGGGATGGGAAACGCACTGGCACAGGGCTGAGGGAGGGAGGGAGGGAGGGAGGGAGGGAGGATTTGGAGCTGAGCTACTGCACTGAGCAATGAGCTCATGTGTGAGAGCCAGGGAGGGAATCTGCCAGCGAAAGCACAGAGAAGTTGAGCTTGTAAGGTTAGCATGTGAAAGAGAGAGGGAGGGAGGGAGGAAGGGAGTGAGAGAGAAAGAAAGAGAGAAGTTGAGGATAACATGATGTGAGACAAATAACTATAAGTGTTGATACGTCCATGATCGTTAACGGCACATCATTTAATTATTTTCCTAGATTTCATTTTATTTTCCCAATTTCCGATTTCCTGAATATCACATAAAACATATATTTATTTGATACATTCACTTTATTCATCCACTCATTCATATACATTCATTCCCTCATATTATTTTACTTTAAAATCAAACTTGCTCAGGACTTTTATTTTTGAGATAAAATCCACTCACAGCTGACAAAAGCTGCAAAATGGAGTCGCAGCTTCGCAAACATGGAAGAGAAGGGGCCTGGAATTTGGAGAGGTGTACCTACTGAATTAACAATCATAGTCCGTGGTGCAAAAGTGGGTAAGAGATCTCTGCCTCAGCTTTTAATTTGAAAAATAAATTCGATCTGATGAATAATAACTGAATTACAGTGAAATGAACTGGCTTAGTATCATCTTTCGCATCATGGGACGGATAGTGTTAAGCTTTTTTGAGGGCTTGAAAAAGGCAACCGTGTCAACGGTTTTGTTTTTTTTTTTTTACTTTTGGGGTAGTAATGTTATAGGTAGAGCTTCGTAAGATTGACAAGCTGCGTAGCGGTATTTACTTTTGTTTACAACACTAATTCTTGGTCTGTTCAGCTAACTTGACACTTATTGATTATGAATGGGCCGTTCGTCTCTTCTTGGCGATATTGCACTTTGTATTCCTGAGGCTAACACTGATGTTCTCCACGTCTGTAATTCGCTCTGGATAAGAGCGTCTGCTAAGTGACTGTAATGCAATGAAATATTGCTGCAGCTTGACTCAGTGAGGAGGCAGATGTTAGGACTTTCACCAGTTGAGGGCGCTTGGTGGGTATCTGTGGATCGCGTCATTATATTTTGTGTTTCAGAACATCAGAATGTGCAGTTTTACACCTTGTATCCCTTTAAATAAAGGCCTTTCAAATAAATATTCTAGCATTCCCAAGATTCTCTGGGTTCTGTATTAATTACAAGATTCTGTGTTAATTACTGAATTCAGTTCACATTCTCTGCATTGCTGAAACAATAGGGCCTTTTAATAAAAGCATAACTATTTGATATAGAGCATACAGCTTCCACTTAAATATTTTAATTCCTTCCACAGATTCATACAGGTTCTACAGGAGAGAGAAAACAGCTCTTGAATTGGAGAAAGGGGAAAAAAAGAAACTTTGGAGTGCTGTCCTCACGGTGTTGGAGCTGACTCTAGCTATTGTCTTAACAATCTTGGAGATGACTGACAGTAGGTATTGAATTAACAGTGCTAGAGATGACTGACAGCAGCCATCTTCTTAACAGTGTTAGAGATGAATGACAACAGCTACAGGCTTAACAGTGTTGGGGTTGACTGACAGTAACCCTTTTCTTAACAGTGTTGAAGATGACAGAGTAGCTATTGTTTTAACAGTGTTGGATATAACAGAGTAGCTATTGCCTTAACAGTGCTGGAGATGACTTACTGTAGCCGTTGTCCTCCTCCTTTGTTCCGTCAATGGTTCCATCTGCCTGGAGTTGCAGATGGAAGCCCTGCCGACTGTACAGCTTCGTCACAATCCCCTTCAGCTGGGGCTCTGTGAGGAAAGGAGAGGCTGGGAGTGAGGCAGTGTGGTGAAATCAAGATGGCTGAACAGCTCATCTCTCCCATGAAAGCAAACAAAAAAAGGTCATTTTGTGCTACTGCAGTGCACGGCACGATGCAATTTCTTCACCTCCTGAGGAAAAAAAAAATCTCTGCTGCTAATGGAGTACACCTTAATATAGTTTTACGCTTTTCACATCCCCCCAGTTTTTACCTCTGTAAAACGTTGCCTGCATGATAAATATGCACAGACTATTTTAAGTGTCACAACTATTCTGTTCTCAGTCAGACAGAGGGGAGGAGAACTTGTCATCCTTATGTTTGGGGTTTTGATTTCAATTACAACAGGATGAGATGCATTATGATGCATAACTGTGTATCTACTTCTCCAAAATGCCAGCCACTTCCCATAATCACCCTGACTGGACTGCAGCAAGCAGGAATAATAGGCCCACAGAAAGCTAGGCTGCGCTCTCGATGTTGCTGCAAACAGCAAAAATACGTGTGCGTAAACATGGAGGAAGGGACAGAGTCCCTGTTTACTAAGGCCAGCACCATTTCAGCTCCTGTCTCCTGTCATATATATGTGCTGTGCTATTCATACAAATGATTTGTTTCTGAGAAGTGTTGTGAAGTGAATTTTGCGTGCATGTGGATTTACCAACAACCAGCTGTGGATTTAAGAACCAACTAGTACGTTCTTTTAGGAGCCACCTTATGCAACCCCTGCCCCCCTCTACGTCGTCCTTGGCTAGCATTCCGGGCCTAGCACACCCCAAGCAAGCTGTTGATTAAAAACACGATCACGAGCACAGAGGCACGTATCCGTGAGGGGCAGGGCCCTGCACAAATAAGCACGCAGACATCTCCCCCCCCCTTCCCTGGAAAAGAAGAGGCTGTTCCCAATGCAGCACAGGGCGAGGGGTTGGGGGTGGGTGGGCACCGTACAGCGGGCAGCTTAGCCTCGCCAGGGTCGCGTTTGCTGACGGCAGCTGCTTGATCCTCTCCCGGAAAGGGCTGCCGCGCTACGTGGCAGTGCCATCGCATGCACTGCGGGACGGTGCAGGACACGACTTTAAAACTGCTGCAATCGCTCCTGCAGAGTTTGCATGAAAACGCAAGTCTCTTAAGAGTCCAGAAATCAATACGCACAGCATTGCAAATGTATTATGATGTATAGTACAGTTACACACCATAGTAGTACTTGTAGAGGTGGGTATAGTCACATCAAACATGGGTGTGGCTCTCTGTAAGCACAATTGCATCGCCGCTGGGGGTGCAAGCATGCTACCTTTTTTAGCCAACACAGTCGCTACAGTCTAGCTCCCTAGCACTATGCCACGATGACCCTTCAAACTGGGTGCCATCACGTACCATTCAAACAGTCACTGTGCCTCTCAAGTCTTCCACATGCAGACCCAAGACTATAATATGTACACGGTAACGACACAGAAATGAGACTGAATCAATGCGGAGGTCTTGTTTTCCTCCGGTTTTAGCTGCAGTGAGACTGAGAGAGAAAAAAGCCAGTCTCCTATAAGTGCTCTTTCAGTTCCCATAATTCATATGACCGCGCAAGTCCGGGGTCACATCGATGGAACTCAGATTGAAAAATATTACCGAACATCAAATGGCCTTTTCAATAAATCCATTAGAAGTACCAGTAGTAACAGTGGAAGTAATAGTGTTAACGATAGATTTACTGCTTAGAACGATTTTCCTATTGCTCGAGTTTCTCATCCATGTTTGTGGGCAGGTTCCCGCCCGGTGGAGGGAAGGCCGTGTACCTTGAGAGCAGCTAAGACAGATTAAGGGTGAATCGGACGCAGGAAAGGGTCGTATGTGATGCTGCGTGACCACATGGTCCAGCTGTGAGTGTCAGCAGCCAGTATGATCACTCTCTGGGCTTAGAACCAGATAAAGCACACAACTGGGTCTGAAGCACAGATGCACTTCTGGTTAAAAAACAGCACGGATGTGATTGTATTAAAAAAAGTAAACAGGCTTGTTCAGCAAGCATGCATGGTGGATTATTATAGTTTATTATAACAGACTCCTTACAGACTACATGGTAATACCACCTGGAGCTTTTCTTCCAAGCATAGAGGCAGGGGGGATGTATTTTGAACCTTCTCTTTTTATTAGTAAAAGCTTGGGCGTGAATCTGTCATTATAGCTCTTTTCTGTCATGACATCAAACACAATATTTAAATATGTTTAAGTCCAAGCCTAACCTTTATGCTTTACCTGAAACTGTATTGAAGAACTGTTTTTTTCTACATATTAGCCATTGGCAATATGCATACATTGGGCAGAAATCTGCATCATGATGGATCACCATGACATTGTTCTTGTTGTTGTTATTACTATTATTGTTGTTATAGCTGTTATTGTTATAGTTTCCATTTTGTCAATCATTGCAACAGATGATGTTAATGATGATGACAATGAGGAGGGTGAAAGAAAGAACAACACTAATGATGATTGTTTCATGATGCGAGTCACAAAAAAGGGACAGATAGCAGACCTGGTCGCCGCCGTCTCCGCTTCTTGGACCCGAAGAGTTTCACCCGTGAGAACACGCTTAGCCGACTGGGCTTCTCGCATGTCCCTTTCCCTTTATTCGGACTGCTAACGCAGCGGCAGGCATTCGACTTCTCCCGCTCCCTCGCCTGCCTCTTTTGCCGAATGAGGGAGCTGGCAATCGCTGCGGCCATCGCCAGTTTGGCGGCTGGCTAATGGTCCAACTTCCAGAAGAAAATGTTTTACCCTCCCACCGTCCGCGGGGGGTTTACACTGACACTGATTTTTATAAGTTTTGAGATTAAAACCATCCACAGTCGTATTTAAATACGTAATGAAGTCATTGTTGCAGTTTGTGCTGCGGTTGTGTTTAATTGCCAAAAGTACTGCATAGACAGTATATATGTCTCAAGTATTGTCTCTTTGCAATGTCAATGAAAACTGTATCACCAGTTTTTCTAAATATTCCGGTTGTGGAGTATCATGCTCGACCCTATCCTGGGCGTATCTCGACAGCGGTGCATTTTGTCTCCGGTAAAAAGCAGTCCTCACCAAAATACGTTTAGAAGCATCTTCCCATACACACCTTGCAATTAAGGCAATGCTGTGAAACGCAAAGGTGTCGACTTCACAAGTGAATGCACGCTTAAAATCGTCCGAGGCATGCTAAAAATAAAAACAGTCATGTTCCAGCAAAAGATGCAATGCATAATTCCTCGGAAGCTCCGACAGCACAAATGAAAAAGAGGCGCAGATGTTTTAGAGCAGCTTCTGATGCGCAGCCAGGAAAACACCGGTTAACAGGTGGATATTCAGATATTGTGTTTTTCTCTTGTTAACAGCAGACCTGTTCAATAATGTTTTGAAATGATGTGTGTGTGCGCGACAGAGAGAGAAAAAGAGAGAGTGAGAGAGAGAGAGCGAGAGAGAGGGGGGGCAAAAAGCTAGAACGAAAAAAAATAAATAATGTGAACTGAATACGAAAATACGAAATAGTTGATGCAGAAAGTCTTCTCTTTCTCTCTTCCTTGATTCAAAGACAAGGCGATCGCATTTCTGAAAACACGTAGCCTAACTGCGGTAACCGGTTCCAGCACAGAAGCGCACGGTCTGTGCAGCCGTCGGCATGAACAGCATTCACTGTACGAGTGACGACGTTCTGTGAGCTCTAAGAAAACAGCATCATTACGCTCCAGTAGATCACGATTCGATAACTTCAGTTGTAGTTTAAACTGCAATGAAGATGAAGGAAATTAAAAGACGGTCATGTTAAAAGCAATAGATATAAGAAAAAAGGAATACAAGGCAGCCCCTCTCGTATGTAAAATTCAAATGTCTTCTTGCGGAACCTCTCGTGAGAATAAAAGTATGGGATGGAATCGCAGCTTCTCCAGCTTGCCAGATCTCTCTTAATATCACAAAGAAGCAAAATCCGCAAACCAGTTAAACTGTGGAATGATTTCACTATAATGGAGACCCCGCTGCGGCATCATAAAGGCGGTTAGGTCCGATTCCTCATTGAATAACTGCTCACGGTCCCTCGCTGCGCTCGGGTAGGTGGTGACAGACACCCAAACAAACGTGACCGTGGTTATCAAGCAGGCTACCTGAGACACTGTCACGACTGTGTCATTTTACGTTTCAAGTACGCCTCTTGTGCAAAGTAGTATCAGCTACTGTCATGGTTACCCCAAGCAACGGGTAGGCTACTGAAACCTGGAAGCAACAGCTGAAAACCTAATCTGCGGAACACGTACGTGAACTAACGTGTATTATATACTCATGCCCCCTGCTAAATGTCGATTAACATGTGTTAACTGGGAACATTAATCCTACTCTCAGGTTTTAAACAGCGCTGCTTGTCTAGGGGCTCATTTGCTTACAATGAATAAGTGGACGTTGAAAGAATTCCCTAAATAAAAAAATACCCTGAAAAGTCTTATGATAGACTAACTGACACGAGAACCATTTGCAATCCCTTTCCCTAAACCATTGTATAGGCCACATCTCAGCGGAGAGTGAGATTACAGATTGATTGCGCGCGCTCGTTCACACACATGCATACAAACAACAACGCCCCCCCCCCCCCCCCCAAAACCGATTCCCCGGTTTGAACAAAATTTTCACCACTTACTCAGCAGTACACCTATTTGCAAAGACACGTGCTTTTTTCTACAAATCGTAAGCAATGCATTGGAATAGTCGGCGGTTTTGTATGGAGGTGAATTCAGGTTTCACCGAATATACAGAAAGAAGCCCATCCTTACTATACTGGATGGGAAATATTTTCAAGGGAATCTATAGGGCTTAGTGTACTGACACTGGATACACGTTTTGCAACAAACAGCAGTAGCCTACAGTCAATTGGTTCAATTACAGGGATGCGCTCACTTTCATCACGCAATTCCCTTATTTGCCCACCATCTGCTGTAGCCAAATAGTTATCTAAGGGCAACGTCCTCTTTCAGGCACGCACTATTATCTTATTCACAGCAAGAGAAGGGAATGAATCATTATTTACATTGTTGCCATGGGACTGATGTGAGCTAATTAACACATTCCGCATGACGACAACGCTCTTTCCTTTGGGTGTTAACAGGCCTACTTGTCAAAAAAGAAAGCAAAGTTGTGAAAGCGCAATTTTCTTCTGTAGGATGCATGCTATTTATTTATTTATTTATTTATTTATTTATTTATTTATTTATTTTCTTACCTGCGCAAATGTCGCCTTGGGGCAAACTATGTAAATTGCGGTCACTCAATCTAGATGTTGAAACTTTTTTGTAATTTTGTTGATAATCTACAGGAAAACATTGGTCCAACACGCCAGCAGAAATTGAGGTAAATGGAAGCTCCCTTTTTAAAAAAATATATATTACCACGCGCCCCAAGTGTCAGCAAGCAACTGGAATCAGGAGTCACAATTTGTTGCAACCTTGCCTGAGTGGCGAACTCATTTTTCAAACACCACAGCTAACGCCTATCTAGCTCGCCACCACAAGGGGCTGCACTCTTGAGGTCACGAAATGGAAAAGGTGCAACTAATTGCATCGGATCGGATATTGCACTCAAGATAATGTAAACTGTGAGCGAGGAGCGCAATGTGACCCTTTAAAATCATCAATCTGATCTCCTGCGCGATGACATTAAGCTCCATTATCACAAGGGAAACTTAACTAGACATAGACAATAGGTTCAAATAATCTCCACTCTTTGCCGTGTGCTGTTCCCAAACTGCGAGCTTTCTTCTTGTGATTTTCTTTTGTATGTAGGGATAAAATACGGATACATTTTTTTGCAGTTAATACTTGCAGTCAGTTCTCATATCAATGCATCATAGGAAGCTTCAGCAAATCCTCCCCAACAGTGCCACCTACAGCCCCAAACGAGTCATGCAGAATATAGTCCGTTTCTCTTTACCAATATCAGACTAATGCAGCAAATTCAAATGAACATTTTCCGTCGGGTGTCTTCGGACAGATCAAAATAGTTTTCAAGAACCCAAGTTGACATGATAAATTATCGTAGCACAAAACTAGGTCATTTATTTGGCGTCATATAAGTTAACATTAAAATGTTTCATATTGTGTCACGGTCTGATTAGATAAAACATTACAAGACACAACCAACAATGCCAACCAAATAATGCTATCATTCTCTATGATATCTTCTGATTCTAGAGAAAAAATGCGACAAATTAAAACAAAGTACTTGTAGGAAGGCGACATGCTACGGCAAAATAACATTGGTATTACCACTGCTATATGTGATTTTTCTAAACTGATTCCTTATTTTATTATTTAAAAACTAGATGTAAAATTGTTATTTAAAAAAACAACAGTCGGTTCATATTCTTAAAGAAAACCACGAAAGCCCCTTTTATGACATCCTTTTGACCACGGCCTTAAAGCCACTATACAGATTCAAACCTACCCGGTTTTCTTGCATGTAGTATTTTTCAAGATACATGCATTCTATTTGGATGTTAAACCAGACGTTGAGACCGTATGCACCGTATGGCTACAGAGAAAAACATACAATGCAAACGTATACAAATATACGTTCAAAGCAAAGCATGTGCGCGAAACGTTCACTTAGACTTCAGAACCTCGGACAGCTCTTTGTTGGGGCGTTGTTCTATAGACGCGAAGGGCACAAACGAGATACAATCACAATAAAGGAATAAACAAAATAAAAAAAACTTTGACATGGTAAATAGCAGTAGGCCTAATGTCATCATAGTTTAAGGCGAAGCATTGTCATTTTTTATCCAGCCCATACAATTCCTCAGTTTGCATCATCGCCTTATATTTTAACTGAATTAGTACAATAATCAAAGAAAGAAAGATATAAGGCAGCATACCTGACGTTGATCTCCTCAAAGGAAAACTCATGCTTCTTTAAATGTGGAACCAAAAAAGTCTGGAGAGTGTGTTAGCTGTCCTAAGACCCGCGCAGTGAAAGGGAGAAGATGGTACAAAGTTTAAACCGTATTTAAAGAATTCTCAAAGGCATCGACGAGAACCCATCAAAGCCGCGCAAGTGGTGATCCGAGATCATTAACGGACATTAGTGACAGGCCATTATGACTTTTAAAATGTTCATTAATGATTCATTGGGAAGTATTGTTGATCCGGCAAACACTGATGGAGCATTTTCTAAACGGTAGCCTACTGTGCGCTCGGCAAAACAAGTCATCAGGCATACGCATTGCAACTGTACATGTTGCTCAAACCGAGAATCCGGATGAGTTTTCTCTCGGATTACAAAAAATGCCTGTAAGATGATCCTCTAATGCACCAGAGTAAACCAGTTATGCCAGGCTCCCCACTTCCAAATAGAATGCATCAACGTGCATCAACGGACACGGCAATGGGCATTAGAGAAAGGTTTAAACAATGCACTGGCTGCCCTGAACATTTACTCGAGGTTAATTACAGACACTGCAGTCTGCAGTATTGAAAATACCCGTTACCCCCTTGTCTGAATAGACTGTGGTAGCTGAAATGACTAATTATTAGGGTAGCTTTGCTTATATGCCACACTAAAAAAAGAATGTAAATACTAAGAGGAAGGCACTCTGTATTTCCACCATCGTTCACTATGATGGACATTGACACTTGTCAATATAACAGAACAGGTATGGGAGTTGATAATGATAGGGTCCTCCAGGTAGCCTTGAAAATTTTCCATTTTAAAAGTGAGACAGATCATATTGCGCAGTCATTTGAAGAACTAAATTTAAATCTATTCAGAAACAATTCTCATAATCAATTTAAAGTCTTCAATTAGTTACATCGTATGACAAAATTATACACAGAGGGAAAGTTATTTTCGGCACAATGCAAAACGTAGAACAACACACGAGGTAAGAAATATCCAGCGGTTATCGCTAGATGGAGCAAGTTCTTCGTATCTGATATTGTTCGTGATTTTCCGAACAAAATGGTTTCGCCGTATTGGCTGTCTTGGTTCTGAAGAGTACTTTTCAGCACTAGTTTAAAAATAGTCCCTGAAAAGTAACGTCGGGTGTTTTAAACGGTTAATTTGGCAGTCACCATTTAGCCTAAACTGAGAGCAAATCAGTTCTTGCACAAGACTCAACATTCTAATTTTAATAGTGACCAAAATAATATTAAAACAACAAGGAAGCAGAGTTCATTGAGCACCATGATAACTACATTACCCTCCTCCTCTTCCTGCTACATTTTAGAATAATTTGTTTAGAAAACAAATTCATAATTGGCTTAATCATGTTGATGAATTATGTATGCCTTATGATCTTTCCTAGGTTCTGCTACATTTTCCAATAAACCCTTAATTATACAGCAAACCACTTGAATACAGCCCCCACTTGTACACACTCAATAAATAAATAAATAAATAAATAAAACAAACTGGTTCCATAAATTTAAAATATATGGGTGGAGTTTGGTCATTTTCAGTTAATGGGATAAATAGGCTTTATGATGAGCCTTCTGAGTCTGTTTGTACTCCTCATGCGATTTGTTATCTGTTACACTGCTTAACTACTAGGGGTCAAAGGGTGTGAAGTGAAATGTCTAGGTCCTACTCCCTGAAAGGTGCTGGGAGTTTGAGTTCAATGCTCTCTCTCTGAATTATGATCTTGGTCTTCAACCAGTGACTGACTACACTGCCCCCTCCCCCATACTGTTTTTCACTCCCACCCGAAAACCTTCAACACCTGCTGCCAGCCGAGTGTTAAGTCGCCCTCACCACAGTTCAAACCAATTAACTGAGCAAAAACTGTGGAGTCCCTCACTAAACACGAGGCCAGTTAGGTCAAATCCCCACTGTGGCCTGTTCCCTGGGCCTGGCCTGTGCCAGACACCTTGGAACACAACGACTGTATCGACTCTTCAGTACTGAAAGAAGATGACGCGGGTCTCTATACAGGCCGTCATCCTGCGGTTGCACTGAACTCTTCCTCGTTAGCTGTGGGCGCGATCCAACAGCGTGAGGAGGTGTCGGAGTCAGCGCTCACTGACACCCCGCCCCCCCCCCTTCTCCGGAGCTGGCTTCCTCCCAGCGCCGCCGCTCGAACGCGCCGTTTGTTATTGTTTTAAATGAGGCGAGCAGACAGCGGCACGCGCCCGGGTTCTGCTCTTGGCAAACGGCGGGGTGTTTTACGGCGGTCGGCCTGCTCGGCGTCCCGGCGGAGGTGCGAAGGGGGCGGGGCCATACGCGCGGCTGCTTCGGGTAGCAGCAGCGGTGGCGGGGTAGAGACTGCGACGGGCCGCCGGAAGGGATTCTGGGAATCTATCGCATCCCATTTGTTTTCTGAATGCTCATCTGCAATCTCCCGCTGTCTCTGTTCACTGCCTAGGGCAGGTCTGGTGTCCACTCGACTGTATGAGACTGTAGACAGCATAGTCTATTATGTAAAGGTGGTCTCTAGCATCTTTTTATAGAAAAGCAAGGGGTTTGTGGGAGTGGGCATTCAATGCTTTCAATATCCCCTTCTTGGAGACTAACATAAGCCAATGAAGACTTTAATATTTAATTTATGAGCGTATTTATTTAATGAAACATATCCCCAGACGATGAAGGTATAGCATTGTATCAACGGACAATGGCACACAGGTGAATCGAAATCCTGCCACCATTTTGTCTGTGAAAACAAAATGCGCATTAGTAAACACAGAGCTTAGCCCGATTTCTGCTTCAGGAAAAAAATGACATCACCAACACGAATGTTATACACTTACGTGTTATATCAAACTGACCACAAGATGGAGGTACTGCTGAACAGAGAAAGATGCAGACGAGACTGCAAGCTGCATTGATCCCTAATGGAATTACGTAATGAAAATATCACTACTCTAATGATAGTAAATGCAATTATTGGTTTAAATTCTTTATCTTGCCATTTTAAACTGAGATTTAAGCATCTTCTGGCATGATATTTCTCAACTCTCTATACAATACCTTGCATTTGTACCCACTTTTGATTTCTCCACTTTTGACACTACAAAAGAACTGAGTTCTCAGTTGACATACCTGGTTAAATAAAGGTGAAATAAAGTACACCATTACAACATTACGTTCATATATTTCAATTTCATTCTGTTCGCATAAAGTATGACACCGCCAGGCATTGGATTAGATCCCCTTCACCTATTTTAAATTTCTATAAATAATAAGACAGAAATACAGTACTGCCAAAACTTAATCTCCATTATGATGGGGTTCCATAAATCTGCCAATTTGTTCACAGTCTGAGGAATGCACTAAATCTGAGGTGAAGGGAGAGATCTCCGTGGTTGAACTTTATGGGGATGATTACCCCAGAACCTTGGGAAGGCATTTCCCATAATTCAACAGCACTTGGTAGGCCTGGGCAGGCCCCCGGTCTGACTGTAGAACAGTTCAGTTGACCCCAGGTATACAACGCACTTCAAACTGACAAAATCATGGCTCTGAAGTAGACCAGAGATGGGCTATTTTTAATCGGCAGGTGTTCAAACACCCTCACAGCTCTTTGTTACGAGTTCACTTTTACCACATTTCAAGAATGTCTCTCATAATTATGTCTTCTATTAAGCATGTCAGTGTATCTTGCTTTAAAATGAGCCTGTTACAGACACTACAAACACGCCCAGAACAGCTATAATCAGACTCATGCCTCCCCAGCCGCTTACTATAAAAGGAAGTCACACTGACACCTACAGAAAGTGAACATTTCAGTTTTCTGTTAAAAGTAAAATCGACTGTGAATGCATCGCAGTAACTTTTTAACCGTTTGCAACCCTAATGGGCACAATTTTTTTCTGGAAAACGCAGAGTTAAAATAGATTCAGACAGAAACAAACACAGCCAAGCTATTAATGCAAGGCCAAAAACGTCCATACAATTTGGAGAGTCTGACCAGAGTGGAGGTTGCGTCAGCCCCAAATTCTCTCCACCCCCCACCCCCAAAATGGCATTTCAGAATCCCTCTACCGTGTACGGCAGGGAATCCTCGTCTTAAAAGGTACCGGCCTGCCAGTAATGCCCCCGAACTCATTCCCACCTGACAGACACCATAAAAAACAGCCCCATAAATAGTCTCGCTCGCTTCCATCTTCCGGCTCGGGCACAAACACGCCTGCGGGGCGAGGAGAGCGGGGCGAGGAGGGAGAGAGAGCGGGGCGAGGAGGGAGAGAGAGCGGGCGAGGAGAGCGGGGCGAGGAGGGAGAGAGAGCCGGCGAGGAGAGCGGGGCGAGGAGGGAGAGAGAGCCTGCAGGGCGAGCGGGGAGAGGAGGGAGAGAGAGCGGCGGCGAGCGCAGCACGAGGCCTCTGGCCCCCGGGACGCCGAGCCGTGCAGCCGGGGCATAAAAACACGCTCCCGCCCGCTCCATTTACAAGGACGCCAAAGTAATGAAGCCGAGTGGATCTGGTCATTTTAATGTACCCCCGGCACAAACTCGCACATATGAAACCCACACACAACCCGGCGGTCCCGCATTAAACTCCCCATCCGTATGTCCCAGGAGGGTCAACCGTAATCACACAGAGGTCAAGCCATTGGGGGGGGGGGGCCTGTAAAACGCACCCTGATGGGGCAGTATAAGGGTCTGGATATGCGTGGGCTGGATACAGTTGAGAAACCCTGCCACAGCAGCCGAAGGGCAGAGCCTTCACAGGACTGGTTACGAACATGAAATATTAGAAACGGGGAGGGGTGGGGGGGGGGGGGGGGGGGTTGGGTAGCAACTGGATATGACGTCAGCCAGAGGGAATTTCATTAAGCTGGGAGGTTCTCCGGCCTTCATTAAGGCACGCGTGACGCAGACAGTTGGATCGGAAACTGAGTCAAACAGCTCCGCTGACCCATGGGGGGGGGGGCTAGTCCACATTTCTTACATACAGTATTTCTGTATGTATTCCATCTGACTGAAACAGGATGTCAGAGAGGATGTCAGAGAGAACACAGCTAAAGAACTAATTTGATGGAATACGGTTTCATATAACGATTCAAATCTCACGCGACCTGGCGGAGGGGGGCCTTCACATCTATAGAGAGACCGAAGATTGAGGAGGCAAGTGGAAACGTTTATAAATATTGAAATAGTTATGTCACAATTATTTCAGCCACGACTGGAGATGAATATTCAATGGGAACGGGTAACCGTGACGAACACGTTAGGAAATCATCGTTTTTCACGCGACAGGCGTGCCGACACTGAGTAATGAGTAACAACGCGTCGCCGTGCTCTGTGATTTGGATTGTGGCGAGCACGCTCCAGCGCGCGCTCACTCCTGCTTTCCAAAAGGCCGATTATCCGCACGGGCAATTTCCTTCAGGTGCATCATCCTCCATCACTCCTGGAGCATGCAGACTGGCACGTGTGTCCCCCCCCTCTGTTACCTCGGCCCGCCATTGCATCTGCTCCCTCTGCAGACCACCGGCCTAGCGGGACAGTCACGCATGCGCACCTGCCGCAGGGAGCACACTGCACTACATTCAGGCTTTTAGCAGGTTTTTTTAAATCCTGAGTGATTTACATAGATAGAGCTGGGTATTTACCTGAGTAAATCATTATAAATAGCTTGTCCAAGAAAGGCAGTTGTGGGGCAGTTCCACTAGTGAGGAAGCTGTGTCCCAATTGGAACTGTTCAACTGGGAATGTAACCTATTTACAAGCAGGATTACTGAGTTAGCTGGATACTTCTCCTGGGTAAAACCCAGCTCTTTTTACTTCAGTCCATGTTCCAGATTTGGGAGGGTTCCAAGTTTTGTTCAGCGCAGTAGCAAACTCAGTAAGCCTGTTTCTCGAAACGGGGCCTAGTTCTTTCACTAAATATGCCAGCACAGAATCCCACCACTGCCTTATAGATGAGCGCATTAGCAGACGCGCCACTTGGGAGGCCCACGGCAATTCAGTTGAACTGTAATGACACACATATAATACACACCAGCCTCTCCAACATGGGAAGACAGCAGACAGCAGAGATAATGATGTCAGTGTCTGTGCAGCCAATGGGACTGGAGGGAAAAGCCTGCAGGATGACAGCGACAGCCTTTCGCGATTTCTCCAAATTGGACCGCGCTGGGTGACCAGGCTCCTGTCGTGAGCCGAACGGCCGTCAAGCCGAGAGGGTTAAAAATAACGGAGAGCTGATCCACTTCCTGCGCCGCAAATAGTTTGGAATCGCGCGCCTGGCCTGATTAATGACGCCGTAAGTAACCGACAAGACGGTCAGGCGCGAACGCACTGCGGCGGGCCTTTTCGATTTAGCGCTCCGATAATGTATTTCCGACAGGAAGTATCAGATGTCCTCTTCCTGTTTTGCATCCCAGTGCATAAGCAGCCGGAGCAGATGATTCTTCCATATGGCCCAGCATGCCTGGAAGTCAGGGTGAAACCCAGAGCCGAAGCGGAGGATCTTCGGAGAGCTTTTTGACACCAGACGGTTGTAGGGTTTAAACCCGAAGCCTCGCCGCTGGAGCAGAATTGAAGGGCGGGTTGGGGCGGAGACACAGTGTTTCAGGGGCTTTGACTCTATGAGCAGCCACCTCAGGCCGCACAACAACGATACACCTCAAGCCTGCAAGTCACTCTGCCTCAGAAACAATTCCCACTGCCTAATGAAAAACTGGCTGAGAGCCTTTCTTATTGTTCATATAGTATTACAATATCAACGTTTCAATAATACTCCATTCAACTTCAAATAAACCCTAGGATCCTTTTCATCAGAAGACGTTCAGATTCCACAATGTGAAACTATTTCTTATAAGTAATGCGGAGGATGAAAGACGGGTATTAGGAAATGTGCTCTTACTCATCAAAATAAAAGCGCACATTAGTTCCTAGTTACAGGAAATCTATCTTTATTCCTAGGCTGTGCTGCAGCTTCATGGTTGCAGAAATTAATCAATTGATATTCATTTTCCCTCTCACTACAGTGATGGCGTGGGGACATGGGACTAGTGTGATGGGAGGTGTGTATGGGCCACAATTTAAGGGATTTAACTGAAAACCTCTGTAGCTGGAGTTGGTTCTGTTGGTTCTGTCTAGGTGAAGAATGATCTCTTGGGAGATCACATTTTTTGACATGCACATAATCATAACTAGGCTCAGAACATGCATACTGTACTAAAGTTAATCCTTCAGGTAACACTTTATAATACAGATTAACAGCTAAATACCCCCATAGCAGTTCCAAACAACAAAACAATAATTACGGAATGACAACTCTTGAGGAATGCATTCATTAGGAAAAAATCAAGATGCACAGTATTGTGAAACACTTCAAGGTGTAACGAAGACATTTTGCAGGCATAACGAGGGTTATATAACCCATTATAATGATGTCCTCCAGCTAACGATTTCCTTCTCATTCCAATTTAGCCAAAACAACCGGTCCTGTACGTTTCATCCATTGCCGCTGCGCCCGGAATACAAACGAGAGAAATCGATTCGAGGGTCGCAGCAGCTGTACTCATTTCACATCGCCGGCAGCTGGGGACAGAAGCGGGAGTCCACGGGGGGCCCCAGCGCTCGACGCTGCCGGGGGGGGGAGACACCGGCTCACAGGCCACCTGGCCCTCAAAGGGAGCGAAGCCCTCGACAGCTGCGAGTTCCTGGGCCCCGCCCCCGCGCTCTGGGGGTCACGCAGGGGTAACGCTTCAGACCAGCGCTCCGACGGAGCCTTCCGACTAACAAATCTTTCAAGATTGCTCAAGAGCGCATCAAATGCTTCCCATGAGCCCACAGGCATGTCCCAGTGGGGACAGAATGAATGTTGGGGATGGGTGGGGGGTGGGGGCGGTAGTCATTCTTCTTGGTTAAATTGCGAATTGCTGACACTTAAATTTATTATTTAAGTTTCAAAGAACGGAGCAAAACCCAGGCAGATATTCTGACCCTTCAAGGACACGGTTGTGAGGTCCTGATTTAAGGCCTAATACCTCACAAACCATATGTTTTTGAACACCAAAAAATTTGACAATATATGTACAGCCACAATGCCTTCTTGTAAACGAAGAAAGTCAACACCACAACAGTAAAAAGGCAAACAAAAAAAAAGCATAAGGACCCATACGACTATCTCCAATACAAATCATGCCCAATGCAGAACATGACAGTGGCCAATAAAACCAAGGAGGAAGTCAACATGATTTACAGACAGCTTAATTATATTCCTGAGAGAGACAAAAAGGGATGGACAGAAAAGCTAACGACGGTTGTTGGGATGAGGATGGAAGAGACCGCAGTCCATCAGAGATGTGGCAGGGGGATTGCGTGAAGCTTTGGGAAGCTCCTAACAGGCCTTGCTTTGGGAGCCCCAGCATTCAAGCGGGCCTGGGATCAGTAGTGTGAAATAAGGATGTCGTCCGTCCCCCCCTGCCCACCCCATCTCAAACACAGAGCGCTAAGCGTCTGCCGTTAGCCTCCCTGGCGCTTCTCCGTCAGTCTCAGCCGCCTCGCTCAGACCCGACGGCCCGTCTGCGCTCCCGCACTTTCATTCGCCGTCGAATCGTCTCCAGGACGATGCGGCGGTGATCCTCAAAGGAGCAGCCCACCTGTTCACGCCGCTTCTGGGAGTTCCAGTGCTGAGTGACGCGAGCTGGGGTTTGGGGGCGGGGGCGGCGGTTTTGGTGCAGAGCCTGAATAAATTGTTGCTGCCTCTCTTCTCCCCTCCCCTCCCCTCCCTTCTCCTCTCGACGTGACGAAAGAGAGACGGGGAGATCCGCGCTCGTCAGCGGCCGCCGTGCCAGCCCGCAGCTCATCTGATGCGGTTCTTTGTGAGGCGAGGATTCCCCGCGATTACCCAGCAGGCTTTGCTCGCGGAATGCGTGGGCAGGTCCAATCCCCTCCAGTGTTTATTTTCTTCCCCTCTCCTCTCTCACGGCGTTCTGCTTCTCTGGCTTATTTTTCGCGCTTATGTTTGCTTTCTGAGAAGTGGCTGGGACACGGGCCACAAGTCAGTCCTGTCACAGGAGGCCATGGCGACCTAAGACAGCCCAAATGACCTGCTCATCGCTATGTGTTCTTATGAGACACTTAGAGCCTGTAAGACGGCACAGCACTGTCAGAGGTAAACAGACATAAATAATAAAGCAATATAAATTGCTTCAATTCTAACTCATTTTATTTTGCTCTCATCAATAATTCAGAAGATTATTGGTTGTTGGCAGCATGACTGAAGAGAATTGGGAAAATTGTCTTCTTGGAGTCTCTTAGAGTCTTGGCTTTTGACTATAAAGCCACTCATGAAAAAATATGCTCTTTTCAACAACCAAGCAATGGAGATGGAAGACAATCTTCCTCCGAGCCGCCATTTTGAATTCAGTGACCTGTAAGTAGGTCTGTGGAGCCCACAGGGGAGGCAGCAGAGAGCCGTTTTGATGCGCTTCCCGGCAGTCAGCAGAAGGAAGCACGCAACGTTTGTCATGACATCTCATTTGGCCACTGCCTGGGCAACGATGCGATCCCTCGCTTGATCTTCACAGTCCTTTACTGATCTGATCTTCCCGCCCATGCCTCTCCATGCAACTACCTTTTGCCAGGCAATGAGGACACTGACTTCCCTGCAGGCAGAACTGTGATGCAGGGAGCAGGACTGGGCGATATACTGCAGCACTAATTATCAAATACAATAACGATCATCCTCACCATGTGGTGTACTGCTGTTGATAAAATAGCCAATCAGCAGCAAAGTCATACAGCTTCCCTCTGATCATGTGATGTGTTGTTTGTCAATCACATGGAAGCTGCAAGGCCTGGCTGTTGATTGGCTGCCTTGTAAACACCCAATAGATAACAGTGGTCACATTTTCCCCCATAGCGTTTCACACAGCCTCTGATCTTTGGATGTTTACTACCACATTAGAAAGAAAAGTGGTGATGATTGTTATTGCATTAGATAGTTATCATTGTGGTACATTACCCAACCCTAGCAGGGAAGCTGGAGGTTGTGGGTGTGTCTGTATGCTAACAATATGCTAACTAGTTAGAATGGCGACTCAGGAGTTCTCCATAGTTCTCCTCTAAAGTCACAGTGAAAATAAATAAATAAATAAACCAGTCCTTGAGTTCTTTCTGGTTCCAGGGATCATAGCTAATTGAAATCTGTCTATTTACAGAAGAGTTTCTGCAGCTCTTGCCTTCCTGCTTCAGTAAGAGATGCCAGAAGGTCAGCAGCCATTTTGTTTCCTTCAAGTCATAAAGGTTCTTCATGTGCTGCACAGTCTGTGCTGCGCTGGCTGTGGCGCCACTCGCGCCCGTGCATGGCCTGGTCACCTTGGCGCCCGCCGTACACCACGCCCGCCGCCTACCTTCACCCATCGCCGGGTGCTGAATGAGGTCAACTGCAAAAAGACTGCAGACAATATTGCTGGACAATTACAGACCCCCATGTGCAATGGAGGGAGCAGGGGGAACAGGCACTTATTTTCATTAGACATCCAATGCTACCAAACAATCAGATGCAGCTCGCAAGAGCCTTTAATCTGAAAGCTGGCAGCCACCAATAGGAACTGACAGAAGCCAACACTGATGAGAAAATAAGAAAGCAGGGGCTTTCTGTGCAGAGGCAAGGTGCGATAGGTATTGATTTCTGACTGCTTGTATTCAGCGCGAACGGTAAATCACGTGATGCTGGGCCAAGAGGCTGGGAGCGAGCTAAGGGTTAAAAACAAGGGCAGGTTTAGGTGACAGCCACCTGAAACAGGCAAGCCGGACCATCTGGAACGCTGCGCAAGTCCTGACGAGCAGGAAATGACCCTGTCCGCGAGACAATCCGACCGCTGGGGAAGTCCTGACGAGCAGGGAATGACCCTGTCCGCGAGACAATCCGACTGCTGGGGAAGTCCTGATGAGCAGGGAATGACCCTGTCCGTGAGACAATCCGACCGCTGGGGAAGTCCTGACGAGCAGGGAATGACCCTGTCCGCGAGACAATCCAAACGCTGGGGAAGTCCTGACGAGCAGGGAATGACCCTGTCCGCGAGACAATCCGGCTGCTGGGGAAGTCCTGACGAGCAGGGAATGACCCTGTCCGCGAGACAATCCGGCCGCTGGGGAAGTCCTGACGAGCAGGGAATGACCCTGTCCGCGAGACAATCCGGCCGCTGGGGAAGTCCTGACGAGCAGGGAATGACCCTGTCCGCGAGACAATCCGACCGCTGGGGAAGTCTGAACACGTCTAGGCCCAGGTCTCTATAGTAGGGGAGAGTAATGGGCACGATCATGGTGCTTATTGTGCATCGTGTTCATCTTATTGTACGTGGCTTGGGATAAAAGTGTCGGCCAAATAAATGTAAATGTAGATGTAACATGACCAAATTCACAGGGCCAGAATGCAGCAATTACAGGCCACTTGCTCAGCAGGCAAGTAATAACTAAAGATGACAACTTACAGTAGTACTGTACTAAGTGGTTTGAGCGGTTTGGAGAGAGATGAGAAAACAGTCCCAGGACAAAAAGCACAGACGAGAAAGGCCGGGAAACAGGTACACGGCCTTGACTAAAATTAGCAGGTGTTCTCGCCCTCTGCTGCCACATAGCTGGTGAGTGCTCACATGGCAGATTGAGTAATTGTTTGACTGTGCTTCAGAAATGGACCGAGGTACGGGGGGGGTGGGGGGGGGGGGGGGGGGGTTAGCGTGCTACTCCAGTGCCACTCTGTGAGCAGGCAGAGCACAGAAGCCTGCCTGCACGTTAAACCTGGGTGTGCGCGTTAAAGAATGTGTTCATTCTCACACGCTCGGGGGAACACTGATCAGCAGCTCACGTGACCAACATGCAGCCTTCAATGAAAAAGGGTAAGGTGAAAGATCATAGGGAGGAAGGGGAGGGGGTGGGGGATTAGCAGGCTGTTAGCCAGTTTTGGTTTCTGGTCTGGCACCCACAGGTTACATACACGTGCTGATGAGTGCCAAAGGCCTGATGGACACATACTAGCACGCGCACACGTACACACGCACACACGCACACACGCACGCGCACACGCACATGCACACACAGACACGTGTGCGTGTCTGCGTGTGCATAAAGGGATGCACATGGTCAGCGGCAATGCTTAGTTTCTATGTTTTGGCATTCCAATGATGCATATTTGGTACTAAGGGGCCTAATGTGTGCCAAGAAAACATTCCCCACACCATCACACCACCACCACCCTCCTGCTTTGTAGGATTCATGCCGTTTATGCCAAATATTTTTCCAGTCTTCAATCATCCAATTTTGATGATCACATGCCTACTGTAGCCTCATCTTCCTGTTCTCAGCCGACAGGAGTGGAACCCAGCATGGTTTTCTGCTGCTGCAGCCCATCTGTTTTAAGGTTTGTCACACTGTGCATTCAGAGATGCCGTTCGGCACGCCACTGTTGTAAACAACAGTTATTGAGCATTTGTGGCCTTTCTGTTAGCTTGAATGAGTCAACACATTTTCCGCTGGCCTCGCTCATCTCTTTCACCCACAGAACTGCCATTCACTGGATGTTTTTCTTTTTGCACTGTTCTCTGTAAACTCTAAGGGAGTGCAGTGCGTGAGAATCCCAGTAGGGAAGCTGTTTCTGATATGCTCTTCCCACCACGCCTGACACCAACAATCGTACTACGGTCAAAGTCGCTTAGATCGTGCTCAGATGACTAATTCCAATGTTTAGTCAAACAACTGAACCTCTTCACCATGCCTGCATGCTTTGTTACCCGAGTTGAAGCCACATGATTCATTGTTTGCGTTAACAAGCAGGTGTACCTAAAGTGGTCACTGAGTGTGTATGTATGTACATATATAAATATATACACGCATACACACACATACTACAAAGAGCACCAACGGTAATAATGGTTAGTGATCAATGACTGGTTACAGGAAACAGTGCAATTGATTTGTGAAGAGGATAAAGGGATCCCTGCGTATGCACTGATCGGCAAACTCTGAGAGATGTGCACACCTTACGTGCAGTACGGAGTTCTGGTGGCGAATCTGGATCCACAGGAAATCCTGCACTCCTATCAGGATCCAGAGAAGCTAATGGGACAATTGGGCGTGCCTGTGAATAACAGACTGCCCGTCATTCGCAGAGCGTGGGGGCCTTACGTAAATCCTGCCTGTCCCGTTTATTTTTCACTGCTCGTTAAACCGTCACTGCCACCATGCAGCTCGAGTCCTCTGCGTCAAGTGGCACTCCAAACAACATCCAAAGAACAACAGGTTTTTAAGCCATGAGACGTGTACTATCCATAAAAGTTTGTCAATTCATATAATTGAAAGAAGAAAAAAAAGACTAGGCTGTGTTGTATTTCTCTGTCTGCTGTCAAAGAGTTAAGATGGTTAACTCCAAAAATGTTATCATTAGAGCCTGTAAGCAAACACTACACTACACTCACAAATACTGCCGTTAGCCTGCTGGTAAACGCTGTATACTACACTCACAAATACTGCCATTAGCCTGCTGGCAAACACTGTATGCTACACTCACAAATACTGCCATTAGCCTGAAAGCAAACACTGTATGCTACACTCACAAATACTGCCATTAGCCTGAAAGCAAACACTGTATGCTACACTCACAAATACTGCCATTAGCCTGCTGGCAAACACTGTATGCTACACTCACAAATACTGCCATTAGCCTGAAAGCAAACACTGTATGCTACACTCACAAATACTGCCATTAGCCTGAAGGCAAACCGTGTATGCTACACACTCAAATGCTGCCGTTATGCATTCCAGCATGTAGGCGCTCCCCTCCCTTCACTCGCACTGTCCTTGGAATGTTAGCTTTGTTCAAATTAAGGTTGTGGGAGTTAATTAGAGGCTGTTTCTGGATAATTCCCACTGACCTTGGTGACAAAGAGCACAATGGTGAGCGCATTAGTCTGGGCCCCATATTTCAATGAGGTAGGTGTCTGACAAGAAGCACAGGCAAAGGACATTTTGGCTCTTCTCTGTGGGCCGTTTTCGGTCGGTGATGTAATTTCCCTACAGTATCTGACCTTACTCCATCCCCATGCTCACATGAAAGGTTGCGAGCTGGGTGAGCATTTTAAAATATTCCGATGAGCTTGTTCTAAGAAAACTTTGTATATTCACCGTGGTGTGCAATGACTGGATTTGGAAACCTTTAAGACCATATGTAATATCCCCAGCACAAGGCCACCAGTGTTCTTGCCTTCTGCTTCCCTCCTTTCAAAAGGGGCTGACCCAGCATTTCTCGAGGTTAGCATTTCCTGTCGGCCTTCTGCTGCGTACAGATCGCATGTAAACAAATCAAGTTTCCTGTAAAATTAATGACACTAGACATATGTAAACTTCAGCAAGCCCAGTAAAAATGGTTACTTGCATGCGATTTCAGTCAAAATAAATCCTTGATTGGTTCTTGGAAAGAAGGGACAATTACAAACAAATACAGTGTCCTGCAAACCTAATGATTTTGTGTTTGAGACTGGCTTAGAACACACAACACTGTTCCACCACATTAGTTGCTCCCTGCAACTCCTAGCTGTGTAGATGTTCAAAAGCACACGCATGCATGCACGCACACACACACACACACACGCACACAGGTCAGCACTGTACTGCTAGCCTCCGTGGGCTGAGCACTTGCCACAGCGTGACCGATTGGTGTAATATAGGCCATAGTAGAGTTAGCACAGACAAGAGGAGCGCTGCATCCCTATGAGGCTGCAGCTTCCTGGGGGTATTCTGGGAATCTGGACAGAAACCATGCATTTCCACACACACTGCTAACTGGCGCTATCAAAGCTGACCTGGACCACAGCCTACGAGGCATGGCAGGACGTCAAAGTGGGAAAAGAATGGCAAACTGTCCCCATTGTCAGCCCTGCTTGGTGGACCAGCCCCTTTGGAGAGCACAGGCGATATTCCCTTCAAAAGAGACTGCTTCCGGCTCTTTGGCAAGAACTGTATCTCTATTCCGCTTACTGCAACAGGCGCTAGCGTGTCAATAGATGGCTAGACTGCAGTGGTAACGGTGGCTACCTGGTGGCAAACATCCGGTACCCACCCGGAGTACAAAAAGCATCGCCCCGGAGTGCAGACTACACTGAGAGTGTCGGTTGCAAACCGCAGGGTGTTTGAGGTGCACCGATCTTCTGAACACCATGTTACGGCTCATTTCCTCTTCTCTAAAACCTGTCCAGCACCCATTTACCAGGTTTCACTAACTTATACCCTTAAAGTCCAATGCCCAGAAATCTGATGCTGGCTTCTAAAAATAACATTGTCTTAAATTGTAGCTTTTATTGGTCATTGATTCAAAGTGCAGCGCTATAACCCATATTACCGCTGTAAAGCTTGGACTCGTCACACTTTGACGCAGAGAACCCTGTGTTGATTGGTAAAACCGATAGAGATGACAAAAGAAATAACAAGGTAGACCGCCCTCCTAAAGGTGGGCTGAAACTGGCACCCCAGGTTGATGATTACGATATTTCACAATACAAAAAATATCTGCAACAAGACAAATGGCTGCTAATCCTTCACTATTTGAATTTATGTAAAATAAAATCCCCCCCCCCCGTGCCAAAGCAAATGAATGCACTCTTAGTACATAGGGTAGAAAAATAAATTCACAGAATTATTTTCCATTGAGCCGATTGTCTTTCAAGAGCACCTGAAAACAACCATTTCTGTATAATGTGAAAACTGCAGTGAAAAATGATCTCAACCAGACATTCCACCACTGAGAAAATCACCTGAAAACTCCTACCTGGAAAAATCAACCCTCTCTATGCTCTATCCATTGTGACCCCAGCCCTTGCTGGAGGCTCTGTTATATGTTGCAGTCATCTGACAGTCTCATATTCCTCAAGCTCATTTCCACAGCTTTCAAAATTAGTTTATGGCTTCCTTCAAGCTGAAATAATCGCTGATATATTCTATTGCATAACCAGCACCTTGCAGGAGGAGGGTTTTGCAGAACTCATGAGGGACAGCTTTGTGCATCATCTATTGTTTATACGGGCTTTTGCTCACTGGCATATGCTCGCAAAAGCCAAATCACGCCAAGCAAACATAGTTACAGTGAAAGTGACTGTCACTCCGGACTGGAGAGCTCTGACTAGTATGAACCAGCAGCATGCAACGAAAAAAGATTTTTGATGGCTATAGCCATGAATATATAGCTTTTAAGCTTTCAAAATATAAATTATTAGAGGCACAATATTTATTTTTTCGTGTAATCAAATTAAATTTCTTTTGCACCCAGAATCTTCGTGTCAGGAGCAAATTACTTTGATGACCTAGTGGCCTGACCTTTGACCCTTTTATGTTAAATGGCTGAGATGACGTACGCCGGCAGCAAATCCATTACATCAAGGTCAACCGGGGCGTCTCTGCTTATCACATCATTGAGTGCAGATTTACGGCGTGACGACAACGCAGAACTACTTCATCTGCTCACTCCCTCCGCCTCGTCAAATTACAGCGAGCGCCCACCAGTTCTACCTGTCCGCCTCAGATTCATTTTAAGCCTTCTAGGAAACATCAATGAATGCCTTAAAATGAACTCTAAGGAATGCATATCAAGCACATAAGCGAACTGCCCTTGGGACAGATTTGGGAATGCCCCCTTATGCAGATTTAAGAATGCCCGTTATGCCAAGCAAACACTATGCCTGAGTTTCTGGCACCTCACAGATCCTGTGGGCATTCGGTAAACACCACAAACAGGTGACAAACCAGCAAAGGGAATTGCATGAGCCATAAGAGTGGAAGAGCAGGAAGAGCCACTGAGGGTGCACTCTGGAACACTGCCATATGGACAGACCTGTAGTCATGGCACAGCACTGGGCTTAATTACAGATTGTTTTAAGGAATTTATGGCGACATCTGCAGATGCTAGTGAAAGCGATGCATAAAAAAAATAAGAGGTGGTTAAAGCTGAAGGTGGCTGGGAAATATTGTAGCCACTTTAATAAGGAAAGGGCCAATAGCAGGTCCACTTCCTGACTGGAGAGCGTGTGCCGTCTGCATGTATATAAAGCACACACGTAAATCTGTACTTGCAGGACCTTCGGTTCATACATGTGGCATGTGACCTTGCGGACTCTACGGGAAGCACCTTGCTGCATTCCAAGCGAATTCTGGATGAGACGCATTCGCAGATGAGCTCCAGGAGGTGTGACACATCAGCGCCTCCTGCAACCGCGAAGCCATGAAGAAGAGGGAGAGAGAGAAGCGGAAGAGGCGATCCCTAAACCGCACGCTCCCGAGCCATGATTAGCAGTGTCTGCAGCTCTCTCTCTCTTTCCACGCTCACTGTGAAGCGCAGCCTTGCGTCCTCAGCACAGGGACTAACTGATGCCAGACACGCTTTTATGACTGTGTCAGCGGCTGTCTCGCCACTCAGAGTACGGCAGCATCGAGCGAACGTTTCTGAACTGAGCATCAAGGAGGAGGCGGAAGGAGGAGAGGAATCAGCATTCCGGGGTGATTTGATTTGGGAGAAGGCCCCACGACTCCTGAGTGACGAGCAGTCTGACACGATCACAGCGTTCCTGAAAGATGTAACAGGCACAGACATGGGAAAGATGTGTTCAGAAGGTGTTATGTGCTGTGGAGCACCCGCTGACACTGTGCCAGCCTGCAAAATGTTAATAAATATGCTACGTAATGACTTCATTCCATCGTTAGTAAGTACAGTCATGTGAAAGTGGAGCAGTGAAATGGAATCCGTAGTTCTCTCTCTCTCTGAAAAACGCTCTCTCCCACACACTCACTCTCTTCTGCCTGCCTCTTACTCACTAACTCCTTCCTCACTCCCAAGAATTTAGAAACTATGCAGAGGGCTTGCTCCTTCTAGGAAAAAATCTGAAAACATGATTGTTGAGTGAGAGCAAGCCAAGGTGGACAGACTGAGGGAAGTTCTTTTCAACATTTTCCACATTCTGACACACTGCTGAATCACTAATTCACTGTCAGTTCCCCACACATTCATGAGGCCCTTACATATGATAAGTCCCTGGAAACAGTAAATTATTTTATTTTGTTGTATTTTTTTAATTATTTAAAGGTGCATTATAGCCAGAAAATCACTTTTGTTTGTAATCAGGCTCAAAAAATCAAAATATTACTTAAGTCAAAGCACACATTAAAAAAGGAAGGCTCAGGCAGAATACAGTAGTTTACAATTGCATCTCATCCAAAACAATTGATTTATTTGAATATTTACCTTATTCTACAACAGTGGTCCACAGTCCTGGTCCTGGAGAACCACAGAGACTTCAGCAACTGATTCAGACCCAAGAATCCAGGTGAACTGCTTTAACTGATCAATTACTGTGCTACTCAAATGCTGTGTAACAAAAGCCAGGACCCTGTGGTTCTCCAGGAACAGGGTGGAGAACCACACTTATACATGAAAGGGCTAGGAGATTAAACAGGAATGAAAGACACAAATTGTGGTCTAAGAATTCTGGTGTAAAAATGTACATGCATTCACTATAGTATTTAATGCGTCCATACAATGACTTAAAAATCAAGAAGTGTATTATTATTATTATTCTACCTCATTCATGTAGCATTCTCTGTGCCATCACGATGTATGTATAAGCTACTGCACTCTATGGAAAAGAGTGTTTACAGGAGAAGAGCACCCAGCCCACCAGCCCAAAGCATTCTGGGAGAATAGTCAGAACTATAGACTGCTCAGAACCAAAGCAGCTCCAGGTAACGGCGTCAATATGACACAAAGAAGAAGCGCACCGTGCCTGAAAGAGCCCTCCGCTGCACCTGCTGTGAAGCATCGGCAGAACCAGCGCCCGTAAGCGCGCGTACCTCCACCGAGCCATTCAATCAGCGGGGCTCGTGCAAGGAGATCAGACGAGAGAGCCAGAGGCAGCAGGGAAAAGGCTTACTTTCCAGCCTAATCTTTGCCTCTTCCATCTGGAGATGATACACCTCCACTCGACACTTCCCCAGGCACCTCATCACATGTTTATTTTGCTCTGGGATTGCGGGGCGTTGGTTTTTTTGAGAACGCAACAGGATGACGCGGTGAGCCCTGTGATCCTCAATAATGCTACCAGAACAAGGCTGAAGGCCACTTTGCAAGAGGTCCCTCAGACCAGGACGTGGAGTGACACTTTCTGAAGCACATAACAACGTGCAGTTTGCAAGATGGGTCCCACAAAAACCTCACCTTGGTGCCTTTCAGTATCACAAAGAATTAGGATGTATGCGACACTTAATGCGCTCAAACAAACCTGACCCTATAATTGGATGTTGAACTGGCAGTGATTTAGTCGAGGCCGTACTTTGACTAACACACCTGCAGTGACACTAATCTATTTCTCGGGGGATGGCACTCCGAAAATGTTTTACGGCCTCGGGGTGAAGCCGGATGAGAAATTGGGAGCGTGGCGCACGATCGTTCATTTTACCAACCTGTCGTCTGGTCTGAAAGGGGAAAAAAATAGCTTCACATTACAGAAACGTAGAGCTTTATGAGTGTCCAAACCATGAAGGAAATGCATTGAACAAGACATCTTCCCTAAAGTGGCCATGCAGGTTTACAGAGAATGCTTGCTGTGTGTACCGCAAGGGAACGCAAGTCCAGCCGGACCAGTGCATTGACAAAGGGTTTAAAAAATAAAAAAAAGAGTCTGCCTGCAGCAAGCAAAGGAGCACAGTTATAACTGAGCCAGGCATTGGGTGCATAAGCTGGGGGGAGGAATGGAAGGAGAAGGAGAAGACAGGGTCAAAGGGCAAAGGGAAAGGAAGGAGAAAGACTAACCAGAGCTGCTGGGGGGAGGTCATGCAAGAACAGACCAATTAGCTTCATCAATAAACACCCCACATAACACACCCAAGATCAACATACAGTGCACTCCTCAACGTTTGGGACAAAGACATTTTTTTTTTCTTAATTTGGCTCTGTACTCCAGAATTTTAGATTTATAATGAAACAATTCAATTCAATTCAATTCAATTCAAACAATCCCACCAAACAAACAGGAGCTGAAGATGGCTGCAGTACAGACCCGGCAGAGCATCACCAGAGAAGATATTCAGCACCAGGTGATGTCTGCGGGTCACAGACTTCAAGCAGTCAAGCAAAGGATAAGCGACAAGATACTAAGCATGACTATTTTCATTTACATGACATTGATATATCCCAAACATTATGGTGCCCTGAAATGGGGGGCTATGTATAGCAAGGGCTGTAATTTCTACATGGTGAAACCAAAGAGTATAAAAATGCCTTTTAAAAATATCTTAAAACGGGCATGTTTTTCACATGTGAATTGTTTTATTACAAATATAGAACTGTGGAGTACAGAGCCAAGTCAAGAAAAAATATGTCTTTGTCCAAAACATTATGGAGCTCACTTAATTTGTCTTCTTATTTGCCAGTTCTCTCTCAGCCAGGTAGGGTTTGCCATCAACATCATCAATACTAATATTATCATCATTATCATCGCTATGGCAACAAAGCACAGGAGATGGAGCAGGATGGAAGGCAGAGGGTGGAGTTACAGCAGGTTTTTGGTGATATCAGTCAAATTAGGAATTCAGAGACTTAAAATAAGTCTCTATTTTAATGCTGATGTCAAGAGCAGCATCATCGTCAGGACACAGCCAGGACACAGTGTAATGGTCATGATGCAGTCCCTATGGAGACCATACTGCACAGTGCAGGATAAAACATCCTCAGGGCAGAGCAAGGGACGTTACCCCCTAGGCATTCTCCAGGCAGACACACAAGCAGACACGTCTTCTGCAACGCCTTCCAAATTAGAACAGAACGAAAAGCCGAACAGAAAGAAAACTGGGCTCATTCAGGAAACAAACAAACGGAAGACGGGCATAAATCTGTTTGCGGACAAACCTTCCGGCTCCGCATGCTCTTTGAGGACGACTTGCTTCAGGGGGCAGCAGAAGATTTCGTGGCACTTAGCGCGAAAGGGCGACTCTTTTTTTCTTATATCCACGGAATGGATGGAATCCTGCCGCAACATAATGTACTCCTGGGTGCCTGGGGCATCGTCATCCTGGACTGTGATCACACCATAACAAAACGAACGGAGGTTAGACAGTGCCCCGCAACCAACAGACAGGTACAGGAAAAAGAAAAGAATAAAAAACATCATCAGCAACATCGATTCAGCAAGAACAGAACATGGCAGCTTGCTGCAAAAGGAAACAAACAAGAAATCAAGTTCAAACAAAAACAATGAGCATGCCAATTTGAAATAAAACATGGCTAAACAAGTGAGAGAAAAAAAAAGAGGGGAGGGGGGTGGAAGGCGCAGATCTGTCAGTAATACTTAATAAAAATAAATGTACAGTACGGTCTACAGAGCAATACATCCAGAGGACTGAGGTGGCCTGGGCTTGCATATTACACAGTAAAGCCAGGGCACAATCTGTATCACTAAAAAACTTTAGTCACAGAGTCAAAGATCTGTTTATATCTTTCAGGTGTCGCATTTTCATATAAAGAATAACATGAGAATAAACGAGAATATACTTTCCATTAATGCAGCAAACATGCAGTTAAGTTATGTATGGACACATGCAGCAAACAGCTGTGGTGTGAGGTAAAGAAGGATCAGAGGTGCTCATGTACAGATGACAAAGCCACCAATCACAAGACCTTTCTGATGCACTTGCAATGAGCACGCACAAACCCCTACCAAAGGTACCTTCCAGTACACCAAGAACCAATCAGCCCACTTATACAAGATGATATTTATAGATACAGAGCTGCCATCTCTTTCTTTAAAAATATCCTATTTTTATAGGCTTTCAGGCTTTTACTCCTGTCAGGTAGCTCTTTTACTTCTTTCTTTTGAAGATACAAGATAAAAAAGGAACAGGAGAATAGTGGTAAAAATAGATCTGTCAACAGGGCCCTCGTTCATCAGCCAATTATAACTTGCAGTGTCTTCCCAGCAATAACCCCGCCATGACAGTGTTGGGCTTCAACAATTCACGCACGTACACTTCCTGTTCACCACTCACATACACTTCCTGCTTCACCACTGAATTCACAAACACTTCCTGCTTCACCACTGCATTCACAAACACTTCCTGCTTCACCACTGCATTCACAAACACTTCCTGCTTCACCACTGCATTCACAAACACTTCCTGCTTCACCACTGCATTCACAAACACTTCCTGCTTCACCACTGCATTCACAAACACTTCCTGCTTCACCACTCACATGGCTGAATCCAAATGTCCGCGCTCCAGACTAGCGGACTTGGCCCTTGCGGTCTTATATACAGTGATGTTGACTGAAGTGCTCAGCTTCATTAGGTCGAGTCTGCAAGGGCGCAGGACTATGAGGGTAAGTACACTAACGAGACGTGACTTTAGACCTTGCTTGTTGTCATGGAACCACTTATAAATTTAAAATAAGAAATAAATAAATCACTGTCTGCAAGAAGTACACATTTAGGCTATATGAATAGTGTATTACTCACATTGGAAAACCTTTGGCTGGTTTCCACCATGCCTTTATTATTATTTCTTTTATATTGGACATATTTATATCTGTACAGCTATGAATTTTGGGTAATCCCCCTAGCAATGTCTGGTGAAGTCTGAACACAAGCAGACTCAGAAGTCTGAATGAAAGTCCGCTTGAGCCCCCTTGCAGGCTTCATGAATTGTAGAATTGAGCAGCTTTACATTACATTACATTACATTTATTTGGCAGACGCTTTTATCCAAAGCAACGTACAAAAAGTGCATTTCATGGTCATAGACAACTGCTAAACACAGGTTCAGTAAGGTACAATACTTATTTTGTACAGCTATTTCTAGCCACTTTAGCCACTCTGGACCTCATGGTAACACGCCAGTTAAGTCCAACAGTCTGCAAGTGCAGGGATGACTGGATATTTAGATTAGTCGTTACACTTCCTGCTTCAACACTCAAATACAGTTCTGCTTCAACCCTGCAATGACATACACTTCCTGCTTCAACACTTTGCACCTACATGCCTGTCCTAGGCCAATTTAATTCAGAAAAGAGGAGCAACATGGAATTGGCAACTATGCGGTACATTTAATATCATATCATATTAAAATAGAAAAGTTTATAGCAGAACAGTTTCCAAGTAAGCAGAGTATAATTGGACAAAGGATTACCTCTATGTTAAGTCTGCTCTGAATATATCACAGTTTCACAAAGTCAACTGTGCTCAATTCTACAAATGCTATATGTCCAAGAAAAGATAAAGGAAATTTTTCACTTGTGACACTTTCACTTGACTCAGAAACCTCTGCCAATCCAGTGTCCCCAAACGATGGCCACATGCCCAGCCAAATTGCTTAGCTCAAAGCTCATCGTGAAGCGGTTAAATGATATCAACCATGTCCTCAAGCACTCCTGGGTAATTGCCTAAGGTTTTTTGCAAGATGACGACAACTGCTCTCTCCTGAGTGCTGAAGAGAACTGATTTTTTAGGGTGTGACCAAGGAGTTGAGGCAGAGGGGATGGGCAGAAACGATGAGCCAGCCAGCGCTGCTGTGGACTTTTTCTGAGAGATAGCCCTCGGAGAGCCGTATTTCACCAACTCTCAAGACAGGATCCATCATCACCCCTCCCCTCCTCCCCTCCTCCCCTCGCGTCTCCCACCACCGCGCCAGCTTCTTTAAATCCGAGCCCTCTCTCAAGGGGCACCGTCAGTGTCCGAGAAAAGGCTCCTGTTCCCGAGATCCATGCCTTTTTGACCTGACTCGGCACAACGGCTATCGGGAGAAAGCCACAGGAGCTGAATCTTTAATGGGGCTGGGGCCACGCTGGAGAAATCTCCCGCTTCCCCCCCCCCCCCCCCCGGCAATTAGATCCTCTTACACCCTGTTCCCATTACACACCGGCCTGATGACCTCAGCTTTTCGAGATATCCAACTCAAAGATAGTTTTTCTCACTTCTACTCCAGCTTCTCCTTTCCTGGTTACCAAATCATTTTGATGATTCATCACGATAAATATACTTAAAGTAAAAACGCTAAGCGATAGATTACCTGATTAAGCAAATATCCCTGTCAAAGCATAGGCATAAATGTCCCTCAAATACAAAACTAATTGGCTACTCCACAAAGCCATTCTTCACCTGTTTTTTTATTTATCCTTTACTTATTCCGGGGAAGAGACCCCATTGATATTAGCACCTGCTTATTAAGGGGGGATCTGGCCCTGTGTAGTTTCTAGGCCTTTCTCATTGCATTACATTTATTATTTACTGAAGCAACGGAGGTGAAATGCTTTGCTTAGGGGTACAAAGGCAGTTTCACGCTAGGGAATCAAAGTTGAAGCATCTGAGTTTCAAGCCCAGCGCCCAGGCTGATACGCTAAACTGCCGCCCAAAAGGACAGAGACTTCTCGGCCCAAAGGACAGTAATTCTTCCATAACTGCAGCAGCATTAGCTCCAGTTCCTCTGATCCTGAACTCCTCTGAGAGGAGTACCTGTGCCCACGGGAGGCAGTGTGAACCAGCCTTTTCCAGTGCTCTTACGCACCTCACCCGGCCGCTTGGTTCAAACACACTCCAGCAGGCTCCCCTCCTCTTCACCTGATCCACTCAGAGCCATCTCTGCTCTGGGTGAAGGGGACTGAGCAGAGTCCTCAGGGCCTAATGCCGTCCTCGGTTATTAACGAGAGGGTATAAGTTAGCGCCTCCAAGCGAGAAGCAGTAAAGATAATGAACAAGAGGCTGAGAGATAGTGGATGGGATGTGCTTTACGGCCTGCCCCCCCAGCTCCCCATCCTACTCCTCCTCCTCCTCCCTGGGATGTAGAGTGAGCACTCAAATCGAGAGAGTGGTTCTGCCTCATGCCCCATGTTTTCTATCAGTATGCAGAGAGGCCAAAGAGAAAGGTAGGCTGTGGGCTACAGACCAGTGATCTTCCAGTCTATCCTACAGGCTAATGATCTGTCCAACTATCCTACATACTGACAATCTCCCAGTATATCCTTTAGACTAATGATCTGTCACTCTGTCAATGATCTTCCTGTCTGTCTTACAGACCGGCAACTCACAAGCCAGCTTGTTCTGCATTCAACTGACTTTACAGCCTGACATCTAACAGTCAGCTACAAATCTGATCTGTAGGCCAGAAACCATTCAGCGCATAATACCACTGGGCCAAGAGATGGACTAGAGATGAGGAGCTATTACAATACACTATTCCCCCTCTCGTCCTCCATCACATCAGAAATATGAGTGGCAACAGACTGGATGAGAACATGTCAAGAACCTAGTTCCATAGCAATAAATAGTAGAGTTTAGACTACTATCCCGCCCTGACCCAGTAACTTCACCAGCTGTACTTATATGATGTCTGCAGATTGAGGTCAGAGTTTAACTTGCAGGTAAGCAGCTTGGACATGAAGATGCCGCTAGTCAAATGTTGAGTAATGACAGTCTACATTTGCCACCAAAACGAAAGTTGATCATTTACTTTTTAACTGCAGCATGACAACAGCTGAAATGCGCATCCCAACATCTTAGAATTGTGTGCTGCACTCGGCTGCTTCTCAAGAGTTTTTATCCTGTATTCTTGCTGTGAGTCACCTTGTAGAACTCGCGTGTACCTTTGACAGAAGGTAACCTGAATGTTTTTTTTTCTGCATCGCAGAATGAGAGACCAGATTTTTAGGTCACCTGTCTGCCCAGTTTTCCTGGGTGAACTGAAATGAGCAACAACTGTAATACTAAACATGGGTAAAGTATTTTTTCTATGTTTGGGACAAAAACATATTTTTTATTGAGTTGGCTCTGTACTTCACAATTTTATATTTCTAATCAAAAAATTCACATGCAATTAAATTGTAGATTCACAGATTTTATTAAAGGGTGTTTTGGTTAATTAATAGTCTACTGATGACAGGCTAACAACTCCATTCAGTTTAACTCCATAGGGGAGGTGTCTGCACTTTTGCTTGGGAAGCAATCCCAGCATGCCAGCATGCTATATCAAAACTATGAGATCTGTTAGTTACTAAAAGACTGTTTACGATTACATACATTTAGATTCCTTTATATACACACACAATACAGTAGCCGAAAAACATTTCCGCTAAAAAAAAAAAAGAAAAAAAACAATTTCACTTGCATATAGCCAAAACGGACTTTTGGCAATACCTCCAAAAATATTTATTGAACTCTCTCGGCGTTTGTTGGAGCCAGCAATCCCCTGAATTCCCTCTTCAGAAAGAAGTACTATTGACTTTCTATACAGTGCAATAAACAGCACAAGTATAGTCTCTGTATTTTTTCTGTGGTAATTCAGAGTTCTCTGTTACAGACCCCTTAAGTGCTACGGATCAAATGCTGCTTGTGATCAGTTCTATGATCAGACATGAGAGGCATCAGGCTAAGGATTTCTCACCCCAGCTGTGTCAAAGCTACAATTCACTGGGGGCTATAACGCTAGCAGCAGTCTGCAACTTTGAAATTAATCCAAAAACCAAGCGATCCTGTGCTCGGAAAAGCCTCCCTCTTCCAAACATATGGAGGTTACCAAATGGTGAGATCATAGGAGCTGGAAAGAATACTGAAGAAAATGTGAAAATCAGCACAAGCAGTGTGTGACCACGTAGTGGTTAGCTTCTTTTGCCTGGTCTGAAAATTCACAATGCCTAAGTATTAACTGAATTTTAAACTTCTGAATTTGAATAAAAGGAACCATCACAGGCTATAGGCCATGAAGGGATGGCAAGCATGTTAGAGAAAAAAGGTTAAAAAAAAACCAAACTAAATAAAATCCCAAGGGCAGAGGGAATGAGGAGGGCCCAGTGTTCAAGAGCTCAAGGTACAAAGTCCATCTATTTATTTTCAGGCTCTCAAACGGATTTATGGATGTGTTGCAGGGAACGCAGTAAAAAAAAAAAGCTAATCCCCCTTTCCCACTCCGCCCCATAAGATGTATTTTGATGATCACTCATGTGGAAAAGGCAATTACTCTGAAGGCCTGCATACAATGTGGTGCTGATGGAGGACCAATGTTGACCTCCACCCTGTAGAGATGCCCCAAGACAACAGGGGCGTAGGTGCAGGAAACGGGCAGAGCAAGCAGGGGGAAATATGACATTATTCAACCAATCCTTCATGCAATTGTAGAGCTGTCCCCGGGCAGCACCAGAAAGAGGCCGTTCCACATCGTCTGACAGGCATAGCTAACGCTGCCACATGCAATTCCGCAGACCAGGCGAAACAGAAAAATACATCGAAGCAAAAGATAAGCAGCAGAAATCCCTGCTGAGTGATATGGAACTGAGCGTAGGGACAGAACATGGAGATATATGGTCTGGGAGAAGTTCAGTGTTTATTAAACTTACTGAGTAAAATTAAATTCCATAAAACTGATGTTTCCCCTTTTTTCCTCTTAATTTGGATGCTGTTCATGCTGCAATGTTCATCATAACCTCCACTGTAAAATTGGGAGACCACAGAGAATCTGGAAATGATCAGGTATTGCAGTATGAAAAAGTATTTTTTTTCAGAATGAAGTATCATTTTTTTTTTTTTTTTGATATGGCTGGCTAATTATAGGGGATTGTTTTCACAACTTTGTGGCTTTTGTACCTCTTTCTGTGGCAAAGCCTTTTTGGACGTCACAGTCACCTGGCACAGAGCACTCCTTATGCACGATTTTTAAGCATGACCACACACCTTTTCCCTGTGTGGATGGAGGTGGGACAGTGGGGTGTGAGGCTCAGAGGACGCCTCCAGAGAGAAGGCCAGCCTTCCCACCAGGCCCCGGGGTGCTGGACACAGACTGACACTCTCACACCTGCGTCACGACTGCCAATCATGCCCACTGCAGCTGGCGGCAGGGCACCGGAGCGAGCAGCTTGAGAAAGCAGCAAGCGACTGCAAGCGAGCAATGCACACTCTGTCACCTGTTTCCAGGGTGACAGTGGCCAAGGCCACACAGGGTTGAGGATTCTGAGAAATAATCATCAAACTCCTCTCAAGATACTCTGAGACACAGCTGCCCGAGTCGGCATCACAGATTCATTCAGTCTAGTTCAAATACTTAGGCCCAAGAATGCGTTACTGAACCAATAGTCAGCACTTAAAATTGCACACTGCTAACAACTTGCTAAACGTTACTGCCTTGCATAGCCATATGGGCATTCAGACGTTTGGTAACAGGAGGCCATCGGCGAGTTTAATTGCAGACTCCGACAGCTTGCTCCGCACACTCACTCCGTCTTCCTTCCAGCAGAGAGGGAGACGCTGAGCACAATCAGCGCGGGCTAATCGATCCTAATGCACCAGCCACACCGGTACTTTAATCACTCGCAGCTGGCAAACGCGACATGTCTACAACCATCTCCTCACCTGCACCTCGCCTACGGAATAAACAAAACAAAACTGAGATTGCACAAACAAAATTAAGGCCTCAGGCAGTATCTCAGAGAGGATGTCAGAAAGCTGCTCTTAACAAGCCTGGGGTCCTTTGGATTTGAGGCGAGCACACTTGATACTTAAATCATCAAGGAAGATACTCCACTCTTCAAAGCATAAACAGAATAATTCATAGAAAATGGACTGCAGCTACAAGTCCATGCATCTTTGACAGACAGCAGTGTAAAGGGGAACCTCATGAGATTCTTCCTCCAAAATATGATTCATCTACACACACACACACACAGAATTGAAGCCTCACAAAACTCAGAAAATATCTTCCATATTGTGTTTTGAGAGTACGTTTTCTGCCACAAGCACTTCTTCCATCAGGAATGTTACACTCCAAAGATAGAAATCCCTAGCTAGTTGAGCTAGCTAGCTACCCAAACTGAGCAACCTGATTTGACTAGCAGGTACCACTCCCACACATGGTTTAATCTCAACAGAAATACGACAGACACAAGCAAGAGAAGTAAGGAAGGAGGAAGGACTGCACTGCCCTTACGGCCCAAGAAGTGTCACCCCTCGAGGGCATCCAGACTGAAAAGCCGCCTCTTCAGACTACCTCTCAGTTCCCCTCCCAGGAATAGTAATCGCCAAACTCTTGGTGCTGTATAGGCATGAAGTAGCTATGCCCCACTAACCCAAAACCCGGTGAAGGCATATCGACCATCCCAACAGATTACGTCTGCAAGACTTACCGCAGACCATAGTTAAACGCAGAGCTTTGGTTGCTCCCTATTGGTCTTCACAAGCAGGTAAGTTATGACACAACATAGGCAACAACAGCATACCTGCCCTGAGCAATACAAGGGTGGCTGTGGAGCAGAGCTCACAAACCACTCATTCCTCTGGACTTCTTTCAAGGACCACTAAGTTACTATTTTAAGTTTTTTGTCAGGTGCTACTCATCACAATTGCTCAGACAAGTCAAGGTAATTTGGAGCCGCTCATATTGTTTCCCGTTCCAGAACGCACAGCGAATTTGATCAGGCCCCGGGGAGGCCGCTGCAAGCAGGGAGATGAATAATAATTAGGCCAGAGTACTCACACATTGGCCCCAGTCCCAGGGAAAAACTCAATCATTCTTTTACATTATTGACTGATAACATCCAGACTAATTAAGTTGCGCTTTACTACTCATCTACGAGGAACAGAGGAGCATGCCGCACGGGGAAATGTACAGACAGCCTCCTGCCAAATCAGAAGGTGAAAAGCACCTGCTATTCAAAAAGAGACAAGGAGCAAACAGATGAACGTGTTAAGTACTGCAGGATTGCATTGCAATGACCGTACTTATTGCAGTCATTGGCTAATCGGACCAAGCAGGATTTGCACAAAACAACATTAGTCCATGATTTTATATGCCAGCTCACCTCACCTCACACAAAGTGCAAAGTTTGACAAACAGGCTTTGGAAAACAAATTTCTTGGAAAAGGACATTAACTGACATGTACTTGGACAAATGCACAGACATCAAAGCCATGTTGCCATGATCAGAAGTTTTTTAAATTTTTTTATTTCAAAGAGTTAATTATTCAACAATGGAAATGGGTCATTGCAAAATTTTTGTCACTTCCTTTTTACTTCCAGATTGTATTGTCACGCCACTGCAGAGTGACAGAGTGTGGACCTATTTATCTTGATGTGGAAACTGAACTAAATTTGTCATGTCTTTTTATATTGCAGGACCCAGCAAGTGCATATTTTAAGTTTGCTCTAGATATGGACTTTCCATTTTCAAACTCTCATGTCATTGCATCTGGGCTTCCTAAGATTGCAATACAACAGCTTTCAGTGAAGGCTACAGAAAGCAGTGCTCAGATCAGCCAGTATCCAGTTAGCCACTTATTGTCAGCTCATCCATAGTGCTTCCTGTTTATCTACTACCCCCCCCCCCCCTCCCCCCTCCCCCCCCCCCCCCACTCACTCATTAAAGCCTGAAAATGACCTCATCCTGCCTGGCCTGTGTATCACATCTTATATTGACCGTGTGAATGTGCTGCTGAGTCCTTTGTACATCAGCACGACAGCAAACTGCCACTTCCAGCCGCAGTGGGCCTTTTAATCAAAGCCACCAATTTCCTGTTTTAATAAGACCCCGCGGATGACATTTCCCCGACGAGTCAATTGCCTGTGCGAACCGCAAGGCTAAAATGCAACTGTACTAATCCTCGTGAAAGACAGGAACATCATCTCTCCTGAGAACATGACATCACTACACTGCAGCAAATGACTCATTTGTTTAGCCGATGCCCTGATCCAGGGCAATTTTGACAGTTCTTGCCGTCTACGTTAAGTATCAGGAATACAGTCACACAGCTGGAGTTTTACTGCGGCGATTGGGGTGAAGTGCCCTGAACAAGAGCACAGCTGCCGTGCCCCAGCTGGGACGCTCCAGATTTAGGCTAAAGCGCCTCTCGATCGCAGTGGCCCGGGCCAGCGATAAGCCAGCCGAGTAACGCTCACCCGGCGGCCACCACCTCACAGGCGGCCAGAGCAAACGCTTCCCCAAATACACCCGTGCAAAGTTCCACACGAACAATGATGCTATAGATTACATTACATTACAGGCATTTAGCAGACGCTCTTATCCAGAGCGACTTACACAACTTTTACATAGCATTTTACATTGTATCCATTTATACAGCTGGATATATACTGAAGCAATTCCAGTTAAGTACCTTGCTCAAGGGTACAACGGCAGTGTCCTTACCCGGGAATCGAACCTGCGACCTTTCGGTTACAAGCCCAGTTCCTTACCCACTGTGCTACACTCCGTCCTCAGGCCTCAGGCCTTACGTTTTGAGTCCTATAGGCCTCAAAACGTAATGAAACACAGGCAGCAACACGTGCCTGTGAATGAGCACCCATCTCTGCTACAGCCTGTGCATTTACTGTATTACTGCAGATAATTACACATTCTCCACCCTACTCAGTATGGTTTCACTGACAAATGAGCTCACATCATACTGCGTGACACACTATTCTACATCATAACAGGCCACATATTTTGTCAATATTAAGCAATATCTACCTATATGGATTATTAAACCATTTAATGATGTAAAAATAAAGTAACTCCACATGGACCAATGACTCACACTTTCAAGGAGGCAAACCCACCCAGCTGCACATAGCTTCCACACTCCACACTGCAACAGAACTTTGGAACTGGGTGTGACTGGCTGCAGAACAGCCAATTAGGGGGTCTGTGTGGGCAAAAAACTGAAAGGTATATATTCATTTCAAATAAGGCAACCAATTTGAAAAAACCCAAACAACTATAATATTTTTTTAATGATATGCAATATTATATTGTTTACATAAAGACAGGTGCCACAACACCTGGTTTTGATGGGTTTTCCAATTGTAGTGAAAAAATGGAGGGAAAAAAAACCTTAGCATACCCTCTTTCTGTATTAGTTTCTGTGGGAGGAATCTGGAAGAAAGACTTCCACATTATGTCATTGTTGGGAAAACATTTATTTATTTATTTCAGTACGTCATAACAGGAAACCACTGCACTACATGTTATTACTGTTTTCATAATTTTCATCATTGTTTTCACTCATTTTAAGAAGAAAATGATCGTCAAACGGAATTTCAAAGTCCCATAGATTTTTTTAGTTTCCAAAAAATAGAAGGAGCCAGATAAATTCTGATGTGTCTTTCAGACAACACAACTTCAGAGGCAAGCGATCAATTTTCATTAACTCTGGAAGCCAAAATCGTGGTCAAGATTAATTTACAATTAATTGGGCAGATCACTTGTAATTAATCGTGGAAGCCAAAATCGTGATCCAGATTCATTTCCAATTAATTGTGCCACCCTAACAGGTGTATTTTGGTTGACCATTGGCTGGAGATACAACGGTGCAAAGGACAATGTCTTGTACAATATCCAGTATGATTTATTTTGTAATTACTGATCACTGACACCTACTCTCTAAAGTAACCATGTTTATAGCAACACCAATAACCACGCATGAGTGTGATCAGTAGGACCATCAGTCTGTCGTACAGCATAACCTCCTCTGTGGATGGAATCAGTGGCCATCCTGTGCATTACAAAACAGCCAATATTGCAGCCACTGCCACTCAAATAACACATAGGCCACCTTGAGTTGAATGCATTTCATTGTCACTAACAGAGTCACTGCTGTTTGACACACACCAGTTGTCTGCAGTAATCAGAACGTGTACATTATACTAAGTAAATTACTGTTATTATTGTGAACATCACAGTAATTATTATCACAGTCACCATTGTCACTGTTTCACCCAAAGTGACTGCCTGCCACATGCTGTCCAATGACTAAGAGGAACTAGCAGAGACCCTGGAACATGGCTGGCTCCACTCCCTCTTTATTTAATGGACTCACTATCTTTATTTAATGGACTCTCCTATTAAGATCTTCGATGCACTTTTCAAAATGAGTAAAAAATAGACCTTGTCCAAGAACCAGCAGCAACTTGCAAACATTGCCAAAGCCTTCATTCCCAGATGAACACCCAAGTGTTGAACTCTGCCTTTTTAATAGTTTCAGACTCGATACCTCATTAGGATTGGCAATCACAGTGGCCAAGGGCAGGAAATGTGCGTGACAGAAGGAAGAGAGTTCTGCGAGACGAGGAGGAGTCAGCGCCCAGGAGAAGCTGGCAGACCGAGTGACCTTGGAAGTCCATCATCATTAGGCCCACGGCCTCGTGGAACCTCCAATGGGCAAAAAATAAAACTGAACCTTCAAGAGCCTTGCGGAGACCTACAATCTGCTTGCATTTTCAAACAAATAGGCTACATCAGGAAATGATAAAAGTCTAGAGAACGGATGCCCTTGAAGTTCAGGAGGAGTAATAATAATAATAATAATAATAATAATATTTATTTTGCTCATGATAATAAGCAACATTGCACTTCACTTTTTATAACTTTTCTAAATCTTTTGATTCGGCCTGCAGAAAGACAACGAATCCAAACATACTGCTAAAGCAACAAATTAGTTTTTCAAAGCCAAAAAACAGGGGCATTCTTGCCTGGTCAACTCAGACACCCGATCTGAATCCAGCTGAACATGTGTTTCATATGAGGAGAAAACTTAAGGTAACTAGCCTCTGAAACAAGCAGGAGCTGAAGATGGCTGCAGTAAAGGCCTGGCAGGGCAACACCAGAGAAGATACTCAGCACCTGATGATGTCCATGGAACACAGACGTCAAGCAGTCATTGCATGCAAAGGATATGTAACTAAGTATTAACATGCCTACTTTCATTTACATAACATTAATATGTCCCAAACATTATGTTGCCCTGAAATTGGAGGGGGGGGGGGGGGTGTATAAAAAGTTCTATAATTTCTACATGGTGAAATGCATAAAACATGCCTAATGAATTAATTCTAATGAAAGCTGAGAATCTGTACCTTAACCACAGGTGGATTTTCATAAAATTGTGGATTACGGAGCCAAATCAAGGAGAAAAAAAAAATCTTTGCCCCGAAGATTATGAAGGGCACTGTAAATAATCTGGAGAACAAACCACAAAAATCACCTGGGACCAAGTAGTGCTCAAACAGACAGTGAAACATAAAAATATATACTGAGAGTCGCCGTAAAGTTGCAGTAAAGAAACATTGAGTGTGCACAATACAAATAAATGCCACTCAAAGTAGGTCAAAACACTGCTGGCTTAAAGAGCACTGGAGTATTCATGTGTTTCGACACAGAGCCTTTTTCAGGCAGTGCAAAGCTGCATGGGAAGTCATCTGACGTAAAGGAAACAGGTCAGGTGGGTGCAAAACACCAGTAAGAGGCAACAAAATCCCACACAAGAAAGGAGAATAGAAAAAAAAGTGCAAAAAAGGTGTAATAGATGCATACAAAATGCAACAATCGTAAAGATGTGTATAGACACAAAAAGAAAAAAAGATGATACAAAAAACATACAAAAAGGTGGGGTCATGGAAGGAAAAGTTTAAGGATAAAAAGCCTTGTTCCTGTTCCCTTTGATCTCCCTATGCTGTTCCCTTTGTCCATTAAAGGTCCCCCCCATTAGTCTTTTTATACACTTTTATACACACTGAAATCTTCTCTTTACATTATATTAGTGTTTCAATTATAATCAACAGTTGTTTTAATCTGTTTAAATGTGTATCTGTTTATGATCTGTGCTCCTGTCTGTCATGGTGAGGTCTGTTGGAAAATAGATTTTTAATCTCAATTACACTCCCTGATTAAATCACGGCTATTATTATTGTTATTAATAATAATAATAACAACAACAACAACAACAAATAAAAAATAATTTACATTAAACTCTCTGAGGAGATTTTCATCAACTTAATCAGTGGGGGTGACCTATGCAGTTATTTAGTTCATTAACAGCATGCTATAAATAAAAAAACACTTGTTGCTTAGTAACAGGGAAACAGCATGCTTAGTTTCCAAGGGAAAAGCGAGACGCTGCCTGAAAGGACGGATCCAGTGATCAGGCTTCCACTTCCACCAATCATAAAAAGGACTGCCGATTCTTGAATCAACACCTAAATTCCACCAACATTATAAACCTAGTTCTGCAGCAAGAAACCGGCAAAGATGCAATCCTAGTCAGGGCCATGCTCAAAGACACCAAAGACACTGAGTACATAACTGAAACAAACGGGAAAAGCATGGATCAGGGTTTCATGACACTGCAACATAAAAGCATTTAGTTTAGTCTAGAGAAAAGAGCGTTGTGCGTCCGGCGGAGGGATGTGAAGTCAGAGAACAAAAACAATAGTTTTTAGTTTCTATCAAAACCTAAACAAATTCATGGTGGGAGTGGCTATGCTAATATACGTGCTCTTATATGGTAAGCTTATGCCATTAATTGTAAAAACACTACATGGCCAAAGGTATGCGGACACCTGATTTCCAACATTTCATCCAAAATTATGGGCATTAATATGGAGTTGGTCCACCCTTTGCGGCAATAATAACCTCCACTCTTCTGAGAAGGCTTTATACTAGATGTTGGAGCAATACTGCAGGGATTTGCTTCCATTCAGCCTGAAGAGCATTAGTGAGGTTGGGCACTGAATGGGCCATTAGGCCTGGTTTGCAGTTGGCTTTCCAACTGATCCCAAAGGTGTTGGAAGGGATTGAGGCCAGGGCTCTGTGCAGGCCAGTCAAGTTCTTCCACGCTGTTCTTGACAAAACCATTTCTAAATGGACCTTGCTGTGTGCCCGGGGGCATTGTCATGCTGAAATAGGAAAGGACCTTCCCCAGAATGTTGGGGAAGCACAGAATCGTCTAGAATTGTATGCTGTAGCATTAAGATTTGCCTTTACTGGAACTAAGAGGCCTAGCCCAAACCATGAAAAACAGCCCCAGACCAAGGGGTGTCCAGATACTTTTGCTCATATAGTATACCATATCAAGATATGTGCACTAAAACAGCAACAAGCTCCTACTATACAAAAGCTGTCAAACAGGGCTATAACCAACTGACAACAATATTTCTGCAATGTCACATCAAGTCCTGCTGAACCATACCTCGAGCCTCCTCCACCAACTTGTCAGAAACCATACCCACATCCTGAAGGAAGAAGGAAGCAACCACAGTCACCCAGTCAAATTAATTTGTAACAAATGGCAAATAAATAAACAAGTCAAACCTGACGGTTTGGTGCCATGCCGCATGTAGGCTATTGCAGGACCCGTTCTGAAGGTAATTGATTTATCGCGACACAGACACACAGAGTCAACTACTCACAAAGTCACAGCGACTCGGCTCCTCCAAGAAAACAAGATCTGCAACTTCACTCCTCTCAGCTGGACCTGCCAACACGCACACGTTCAGTATGCCCACAATAACTGTGATTCCACCCAAGGCCAAGCAACCCTAGCTAAATAAACAAGTGCGCAAATAAAACATTTGCTGGCAAGTACACTTGGAATCGACTGCAATATCTGGCAAGTATATTTGGAATCGACGGTAATATCTGGCAAGTATATTTGGAATGTACTGCAATACCCTTTACCGTCCGACCTGCCCCCCGCCCGTCCAAGTTCTTCTCCAAGGCAGAATCTATAGAGAAAGAATGCCCTTTCCTAACGTGTACTGTGGCCTAAACAGCAGCAGAACCACAGGCAAACAACCACGCACACAGTCAGTTCCTATAAAGACCCCCACACAGCTGCTGGTTTCCTCAGCTGCAGCCCCAGCTGCGACTGTCCGTCAGTCTCACGCCCCCCGCCCCACCCCCCACCCCACCCCCCCTCACCACCTTGTCCGCCTGTCATTCCCACGTGTCCGCACTAGGCCAGCTGTACCCATCTTGTCACGACTGCATTGTGCGTGCGCAGGGTCTGGGTCCCTCCCGTCCCCCACCGCGTTCGCTTTCCAGCATCAAAAAAAAATCAGGGCGAGGCCTCTCAGAGCGGCCTGTGACTGGGTCAAAGAGCGAGCGCAGTCTCACGCACGTGCCCAGTGCCAGCGCAAAGAGACGACTGGGCCTGGCTGCCCAAGGCTAACAAACAGGGAGTCCAGCAAAGGTAGCTATATGTTTCAGCGTGTGATATTTAGTATACACTTAGGTAGTGATTTATTTAGTAGACCTGTCACTGTAATTGTAAAGGTTTACAGGTGATTTGAGCATGTGGTGTTTACAGTAACGTCTCACCCCCAACCTTACATGTTTTTTCTCGCCCTGTTGAAAACCTCGAGGCACCTCAAACAGAATTAATTACTCAGCGACTCCATACGGGGTACATTCCCATGGTAACAAATGGTTTGGTATGAAATAGTGATTACAGAATCATATTTGTAACTACTCAGGGCTGCAGGTTGAAATCCCAGGTGTGATGCTTGCAGCTGCATCCATGGGCGAGGAAATTAACTTGAGCGGCTTTGAACCTCAAGATGCTTTTTAGCGAATAAATTAACGCTTCCCAAAAAAACACATAGCGTGCCGCACGCCCCACCCCCCCCCCCCTCTTACTGCCCCTGCTTGGGGAAGCATTTGTCAAACATGGGCTATCAGCTTCAAATTTCCTACTCAGAGCCTGAATAGACTCTACCAGGACTCTCTCTCCACAGCAGGAGGAGAGAAGCCAGGACAGCGGAGGCAAGTCATGTGCAGAGGAGGCAGAAAACAGGAGCGATGCGTGCTCCAGCTTTCGCACCCGTAACCCCGCCCCCGTTCCCGTGGGCAACGTGCAGGTAGCTCGAGCGCGCGCCCGCACAGGCTGTGTCTAACGTGCTTACATAACAGCACACGGGCAGGGCTGTGACAGGCAGCGAGTCCGTCCGCCTGCAGGCTGCCGAGCTCACAGGCCCTCGCAGCCCCGCGAGCCCACCGTCAGTAGATCCAGGCTAGCGCTAACGTCCCCTCAGTACATCGGTCTCACAGTCACGGCGAGCCCACCGTCAGTAGATCCAGGCTAGCGCTAACGTCCCCTCAGTACAGCGGTCTCACAGTCACGGCGAGCCCACCGTCAGTAGATCCAGGCTAGCGCTAACGTCCCCTCAGTACAGCAGTCTTACAGCCCGGCGAGCCCACCGTCAGTAGATCCAGGCTAGTGCTAACGTCCCCTCAGTACAGCGGTCTCACAGTCACGGTGAGCCCACCGTCAGTAGATCCAGGCTAGCGCTAACGTCCCCTCAGTACAGCAGCCTCACAGTCACGACGAGCCCACCGTCAGTAGATCCAGGCTAGTGCTAACGTCCCTTCAGTACAGTGGCTACTGAAATGGGCTCAGTGGAGTTTGGTGCCTGGGGAGGGGGTGGCGGTGTTCATATCTACTCAAGGCTGCTCTTTTACAAGGGACCATGATCCGACGCAACATACAGCGATCCTGCGTTTATGTAATGCTTTTAGGCTGTAGTCTCCCGTCATGAATTTCTGAAGAGAAAACCAAGAGCGCTCATTTCAGTAAATGCAGCACTTAGAGATGCACACCCTACGCCTCTAAAACCACTTACAGCCTAGCCTGCTCCTGCTCCCCAGCAATGGAAATGCTTCTGTTTCCACACACCTCCAGGACAAGAGCAATGCTAACAAAAACTAGTGCGAATACACAGGGGTTGGCCATTACCCACTATCAGTAAGAACAAGACAGAAGGCATTACATTTATGAGGACAAGTGAGGCTGTTAATCAAATCAAATATTTTAGTTAGCACTAAAATATTTAATTAGCACACATGCAATTTTATGTACCTGCACTAAGACTGACTGCTACTGCAGTGCATATTATCACTAAATTTAAATGAGAAATTTGAGTTCATTTGTTAAAGATTTTTTTTCCCCAACATCTGACAAGCTTATGGTGTGTTGAATGAGGATTTGAAATCATTGCCCAAAAGCACACAGGACAAATGAATGTATGATTGAATCTTAATCTGAATAAAAAATGAAGTAAAAAAGAACAACCAAAACCAAAAATGATAATGCACCTGCTCTTCAAAATAACCCCAATCCGTCACGTAATTGGTTGGTTTCGGTCCTCAACTGAAGCGTGCACATTGAACCTGACGGAAAAAAATTCTACTGCATCGCTCCAGGGTGGGTGGAATAAACAAGGGCAATCTGAAGAGGCTCTCATCTAAATGACACTTAAAAATGAACTGTTATTTTTCAGCGATCAGAAAAAACCTCCCTGCTACATCTCTGCAGATCTGTACATTTTCTAACTCCGTGCGACCCCCCATATCAAAAACTTTACACTTACTTCCACGCCCACAGACAGCGAAGCACGTGAGCTGTGGCATTACACATGTGCCACCCTGTTTGTCCGTGGCTCCTGAAATGATTGCATATGGAACAGTGTAGGATGGATGTGAGTTTAAAGATGCTACACAGCCAGCCATGAGATGACAGTGGCATGCGTTCTCTGAAGTGCAATGACATGTGCATTGGCAGAACACAACAAATGACAGCTTGCCTGAAAACAAAGAGGCCTAATACCTAAATAATGCATTAAGTACTGCGACAATTTGTGTTTGCGATGTCTGTTGTGCAGGCTGAAATGCACATCGGTGCTTGGGACCACATCGTCGCAAACTATAACTTCCTGCAGATATGCTTATTTCTGGAGTCCTTAAATGTGAATAAAGCAATGCTCTCTATCACCTGCATAAATAGCATTGACAATATTCATTTTTATGCACTTTCAGGGTAGCTAGTTTCACATAGAAGCACACTATTATGAAAGTTATTGGCCGAATAAATGCTAACAACAAGGGTGAAAAAACAGGAACGCTCAAGTGGATGCTAGCCGTTGTCCGCATCCACATCCATATATCATATAACCACATATCATATATCTGCGAGTGTCTTGCCCAGCTAACACAGAGGATGCATACACGGTTAAAAACTCTGCTGTCCGGCAGGACGATGGGCGCATCTCATCTCCCTCACTCTGTGTTCTGCTTCTCACAGCCAGCCCCCACCTGGGCCCCAGGTGAATATGCTGAAGTCCTTAATGGAACGGACAGAGTGGAGAGTGGATTTGGGGGGTCTGAGACCAGCTAAAACGGAGCTGGATTTAGTGCTCATCCAGTGCATGAATTATTCACCCTCCCCCCCGCCCCCCCCCCCCCCCCCCCCCCCCCGCCCCCGCCTCCCCTCCCCTCACCATCTAGACATGTAGCGGTGTAACTTTTATGAATGTAGTACAGGGGCTATTAGAGAAAAATGCGCTCCATAAATGTCAAAGTGCAAGAATCTCGGCAGTTGGCACAGCCCGCGCACGCAAAGCCGACATAAATCCAGGCTGAGCGCAGCCACGACAAATATTTTCTCAAGTAAACCAAGATGCTGGAGAGAACGCTGGAAATCTGGAGTGATACATTTCTTCATCGTTTTTACGGTCCTTTTTCCTCCATTTTGTTTTGGACCTGTGCATGCGGCCGCTGCCTGGTGTCCGCATTCCACAAAATTTAAGAGAAACATTGGAAACCGCGGAGGGACGGAAGTCACCATCTGCTTTCGTTCTAAAAAGAACGGCTCTTGGTACTTATCGGACAGGACCAGACTGAGGACTTAGAGCATAAAATGAGCGCGCCGCGTGCCTAATCTGGGAGGGCCTCAGAGGCAGGACGGGGAGAGGCACAGACGGCGGGGCATTTGTTGTGCGCTCATCGCTGAGCACCAGCCCAACGCAGTTTCAACGCTCCCAACCCAGTTTTGCTGGGGAGACAACTGCACCCTTTAAGGAGAACTGCACCTTAAAGCCACACTCCACAATAGTGCTCTCTCGCCTCTACAGCTGAGACCAGGAAAACACGGCCCACAGACCAACTCACCAATAAGGGCAGCCCAGTTGAGATTTTGTAAAAAAAGTACTTCATTTTTTCACATTTACAGTGTCGCCATACACTTCAGATACAAGGGCTGAATAAAGAAGAAAATACATAAATTAAATGATTAAAATATAATTCAGTGAAATCATAACTGAACACCAGGGATACTCACATCTGGCCAGCATGGCCAGTAGTCCTGCTGGATTTCATTATTCCCCTCTAATCTTGACTGATTTAAACTTGGCACACCAGGTGAGAGGAATCTATCAATTAACCATTAGGTAGACAATAAAACCAGGGGTAATACTGGACTTGAGGGCCAGATTTGAGTACATTACACTACATTTACTTGGCAGATGCTTTTATTCAAAGTACACTAATTGCATACTGCAGGTCACTGGACAACTACAGAACACTTTTCCAATACTACTTAATGAGGTACAATACTCATTAAGTACCAGTTACCCATAGCCATGAACATCAAGCCCAGTTCACACAGTAAACATAGGCTAGGTCATAAAGTTATGACAAGTCAAACTAGAATGAGGCATGAGAACAAGATATGATAGACCTACAACATCAAGATAAGGATACAAGCGCAATATAAGCGCTGGATGAAGATACATATGTAATATGAAAGTGCTAGAGGATCAAGATAGGACTCATGTAATAAGAGTGATCCTAGATCATTCCAGTACTAGGGAGCTAGGGTGGAGAAGCTCTGTGGTCGGGATAAGCGAGAACCATTCACGCAGATGGCAGGTAACGCTAGCTTTGATTTATGTCCTGGAAGTAGGGGGAGGCTGTCTTGCTGGCTGCAGTGTAGGCCAGAGACAGGACATTGAACCTGACATTGGTGGAAAAAAAATCTAGTGTTTACTCTCAATTCTCCCATACACTGAAATTAAAGTAGCAGTGTAGTAAAGCAGTAAAGACTCAACAAAATAATTAAAAGGAGTACCAGGGCAGAACATTCTTTTCAGCAGTCCCATCTCCCTCTCTTGACAGCCTTAAGTTCTCTGCCAGGACCATAACAGGATAATTATGTGCCGGGAAGCACACGGTCAGCTCTGTCACCAGCCGCCCAAGTATTGCTTAGCTTTTCCTCCAATTCTGTCAGAGAGAGTACTTTAAAACAAAACGGTCTGCAACAATTTCAAATCAAACAATCCCACAGTTTCGGGACAGATTGGAAGGGTCATGTTGACTCCAAACATGAAGGCAACCTCAAGAAATAAAGTCAACATCCAAAACTGTATTTTAAGCACAGCTGAATATGGATGTTTTGTTGTGTACATTTCTCTTGATTTTTGTTGATATTATGAATTGAGTCAATCCACCAAAAATGTAACCACTTCATAAAAAAACTCAACTCCATACAGTATACAAAAAACAAATAACTCAGTGGAGTGTTTCTTCTCAAAAAATGCTTTTATGTAGTTTAGGCAGACAGGCACTAATAAGAACAAAATATTTGTTTATTTCCTGAGGAATTACCCACATGCAACACTTTATAGCCTGTCTCTGGAGACTCAGGCAGGGACTACAGGAGCCTCTATTTGGGAAGAGGGGGGAAGCAGTGATATCCGATTTTACACCATGACACCAGCTAGCATTAACGGCAGCCATATTGGGTTTCAGCTAAAAAAGCTGGGCCTGCCAAAAGGTACGCGTGTGTTTTGCTTTCCCAAGGCGTGCATATCTGAGGGAGCAGCCCGGTCTCACTTGACAGGCTTAAAAGTGCCACCGGCCTGCTTCCCACAGGTCTGATCCCCGTGTGACTCTGGTAACCGGGGCGATCGCAACACGGGGAGTCTCTGAAAGCAGAGAGGGGGACGACACCATGTTACAGAGAGCCCCCCCCGCTCACCCAGCCCCCTGCTACTGGTCCCGCTCCATAGGGACAGATGGGACTGGCCTACACCCGTCCCACACCAGCAGATCTGTTGTTGCATGACGGTACAGGACGTTTAACCGGCCAGTTCACACAGCTGCCCATTGGTTCAGATAATCTCCATGACGACAGCTGCAGAGGACAGGGGGCAAGAGTAATGTCCCCATCATCCCAACGCAAGATGTCCCTATCTCTTGCAGGGAAGACCTGAACGCAGCAGGTCCCGTGGGGGTCTGCTAGCTGAAACGGCTCAATAGCAATTCAATTGGGAACGATTACATCAGCTGGAATATGAACTGCTTCACTGTACTTATCAGCCTAAGTATCCCAGCACCGTCAATTAGGCAATGGTTTCAGATTGTGTTCCTTACGGTAGTCCTTGAGGCCTGGCCTACTCCACTACAATCACCACCAGTTGGACACCAGGGAGCCAGAATGACTTATTACTAACAATACACATTTTAACAAACCATTATTTGCCCAGATGATGTAATTGAAACCTACAATTACACAATGTGCAGTGCATCACATATATTGCTAATGCATTTACCAGGACAAATTGACCTAAATGTCTACTTATAGAAGGCTCTGCAAGATCTATGGTATGATTTGATATGGTATCATTACAGGATAATATTAGATTGAATATGATTGAAATACAAAACAAATGTTTGAGGGCACAAAGGACCTTATATCTACTAAATACAAACACAAAATCCTAGTAAAACAAAAAATACATATGCAATCTAGTTGAATGAATGACATCACTTAGGCCCAAGGTGGCCCAAAAGGCCTAAAGTTATATTCCACTGGAGGTATTGATCAGATCTCAGCAGTCTGAAGGGACAGAGAGAAGTATAACACTGAGATCTGTGTGTGGGGATAATGAGACTGCTCACACCCCTGGACACAGTCCCCACCATCTACAATGTTCTTACTTTGTTCTGCTTTCACACAGTGAACAATGTGCTAGGCCTGCCATTGCACAAATAAAAGAGGTAGAGTCATCTCACAGATAACGTAGCATACATAGAAACTGAGACTCAATTTTCAACAAATAACCAGTGATTTAACACTAAATAGGAAAGATTTGGAGATTAAAGAATCTGGCACGCTTGCTATTGGATCTAATACAAGACTGGATTCATCAAAACCATAGGGCCTATAGTCTAACATGTCAGACTTTGCTTCAACAGAGTCGAAACAAATGTTTAGCGCGCATGTTATGTTTAGTATATTTTGAATTTTTGCAAAAAAAGAAACGCACCTTTAAAAAATGATTTCTGACTGCATCAAATACGTGATCAGGGTGGAACCTTCACAAACATTATGAAACGTAAAATATATAAACAGACCACAGAGTTTGTTCACAAGGCTTTCCAGGTTGTGTGTGCAGAAAAATGGGAAGAAGCAGCTAAACTTGATTTCATTTTGGGCTTCTGGCAGACGCCGAGCCATTTTTGGCAGCTTTTTTCTCCCCTCTGAGTTGAAATATCGCATCTACATTATTAACAAGCTTGTAAACCTCCCCCATAAAACAGGGGCGAACAACACCAGCAGCAACACTTATGAATGCTTGGATGACACTTCACAGGAGACAAGATAACAATCGGCAAGGTTGTTTATTGGAGTTACGCAATGTCTGCATTCATTCAGTTTATGTTCACAGGAAAAAAAAAAAGACGTCTCTAAAAAACAGAATTCTACATTGTCCCGTATCTTCAGTAACATTGCCCAGCAATAATAAAATTATGGACACCTTCGCAAAATGGTGGTAATTAGTCTAAATTTAGAGGCGAACTCTCTATTAAAAGCACAGCGGAGCTAAGCGTGATGACAGGAATGAGGAGACTGTGTCGTTCTTTCACATTTGTTTACTGTTGACACGGTGGGAGGACAAACATTGCCAGACTTGAGGCCAGGGGTATATTTCGGGAAGACGAGTCACAGCGCGATATAAAAACGAAAAGCCTTATTCCCCGAAGTCTCTCGCCAGCTGCTCAAATCCATGACTGAGTTTCCAGCAATGCCAGCGGTCTGCAAATTACCACTGAGGTCAATTCATCAAAACGGTTGCCAGCATTATTTTATTGCTGTAAACTTTATTTTTTTATACCAGGAATTTCCTTAAAATAAAAAATAATACATTTATGAAGGAAGACCTGGCCAAGACAACAGCCACAACACATAAAATAGAATATGTTACAGTATGTGTCAGCAGCAGACATTTTTACATAGAATCCATTTATACAGCTGCATATTCATACTGAGGCAATTCTAGTATCTTTCTCAAAAGTACGAGCACCACAGTTGGGAACTGAACCAGCTTTGAGCCCCTAACCGTTTAAAAACACAGTATATTATTTCACATGCTGCCAAATCAAGAAAAATCTAAAGTACAGCACAAAGCAGCGTGGCTGGATGAAAAGCACACTGAGGCCTAAATTCAATCAACATCTGCCCTTAAATTAGACTTACAAATACAAGTGCCTCTTCTATTCAATGTAAGCTTTGGTTATTACTGACTGAGGTCCATATAACACTTTGTTAGTTAATTTCAGGGTGGCAATGACCAGCATGCAAGCACGGCTGAGGAGGAATGGGGGTCAAATTTAGTATTTATAATTTCTTCAAACTATTGCCACAATGCTCAAGAGAGAGAGACAGCAAGGGGGAGAGGTAGATGACAGTCAGTGCGGAAAGTCCCAATAAGGGAAGCCGTGCAAACATTTTAAACGGCCCCACAGTTTGTTCCGCTAATTTCTCCTCACCAAAAGGAGACAGGACTCTTATGTGGGCCTTCAACGGCGCGGCTGTCTCGTTCTCTCCTCACCCACGGTGGCAGGTGTGCGGAGTGGTAAAGACAGGGCATTAGAGAGGGTGTCAGAGAGGGGCGCGGAGGGGGAGCGGCTCCAGAGCGTCGCTCCCACGCCAGGCTCCAGGCGGCCCGCTCCGCCTCATCGTTTCTCAGCCGCCAGGTGCCGACGCCCCCGAGGGCCCGGGGCCGAGGGACATCCGCGCAGACAGCCAGCGGCCCCTCTAAACACGCTCCGCCTGTCAGACCCTGCTTAGCGCGTCCGCGGCCTGGCCCCCGGCCCTCGCAGCAAACGCCGTGTTCTAGGGCATCGGCCGTTAGCAGCGGCAGGGCTAACGGGGGCGGGCCCGCGGTGCCCGAACTCCGACGAGCGAGTCCATCTTAAATCCCCTCGGCACCTCACCCCGGCCTCGGGGCGATGGCCGGAAAAGAACACGGCGCCATTATACGTATGACAAACTCTCCCAAGCCCGGCATTCACCCCTCTCTGGTCTTGCACTGAGGACGACTTGCATCACCAGCCAGCGCAACCTCTTAACAAACATATCGACGAGAGTTGGGCAGGTTGCGGTGGAATTATTCAAAGCTGAGCAGAAAAAGATCCTCACTCGACAGGCATCACTACGGGTGACACCTTGTCACCTCAGTACTAAAACCAGACAGCTATTCTGCCCTGATTTAATGCAGATTTACAAGTAAATTCTGAAAAATTATCCTCATCCCATGAGCCTTTAATATGAAAGAGTGAAAAATATTAAATGCAAATTAATAACGCAAGCAAATAACATCAGGTATTTTCCAAAAATGATCGCTGCTTTAACTGCAAGTTCTAGAAACAAGAAAATATAGGTTTTTGGCATATCAAACAATTGGCACTTGGAGATTTTTCATGAAATCATCCTGAAGCAGATTTAGATCCTGAAATAATGCTTAAAACCAGATAGCATGCAACTAAGAGCATGTATAGTCCTTACAGTCGGTTTTCCCCTCAGGTCCATCCACACACACACTGAACACGCCCCTCATGCATGGGTTATTGTTAAATGCTGAAGAGTGCGTAATGCTACTATACCGCTTAATCTCCTATGCTCTAGATACCACCAAAGCCTCAAGTCTTAACATTCCTTATAGCCTGGTGTTTTTTTGGGAGGGGATTTTCCTACGTACCCTGACTTATGAAGCACGACTTAGGCATTTATAGCGTCTCACTCTGACGGCACTAATCCCCCTTCCCCGTCCCTTGGCTCGCCGGTGAGCCGGAGAATGTGCAGCGATCGTGCTCATTAAGTTCATTTTCCAGGCGCCGAAGACAGCCATTCGGCAAACCGCTCGACCTAATTGGTATTTCCCGGTCCCCCGGCCGTAAGGAGACCGGGCCACGGCAGCCCGCCGAAAATAGTCACCGCGCCCAGGGGAAGGGCTGGTATTTTCGGAGCGCCGCTGAAAAGCACAATGACCGCACTGCCGTTACCCCCGAGCGCTAAACGCACACGTTACTCAAGTATTTAGCATGTGCGACAGCCCTGGCCCCGCTCCAGAGCCACTGCTTCACAGCTTGCTCTTTTAGATGTTTTTGTGTTTCCCCCCCCCCCCCTTTACCAGTCAGAGACCGTACACAGCCTTGTCTTCCTTTGATGAGAAAAGCAACACTGGCAGCTGAGTAAGCAGCCAGCTCAGATAAGGGTGTAGAGACGGGGAACCCAGGGCACTGCGGCGAGGGAGTGGGTGAGCGGGCGGGAGAGCGACAGGCGGGAGAGCGGGCGGGAGAGGCAGGCGCGAGGCGGCGGGGCTGCGCTCCGGGCACGAGGGTCCAGTGAGGTCAGGAGCGGGCTCCCAGGGCACTGCCGGAGATCTGCAGGGCAGGAGGAAACGGGAATGCCATGGTCCACCTTAACGAGCCCTGTTTTGTTCGAGTGGGGGTCTGCCTTTTTTGCTTAGCTTCTCGAGCCATCGCATGGACAATCTGATGTGCTCCAATAATTTCAACGTCCTGAAGGCTCGGAGATGGTGAGGCATATGAACAGAGAGAGCCACGGCTTTGGTAGGACACAGTGTACCAAACTCCTGTGTGCCACGCACGCATGCATGCACACACACAGTGTGTAGTGACTAGACCAGCACCACCACCCCACACAGACTTTAGCAAAACTAGCTGTTAAGGTCGGCAAACCTTCCAATGTCTCCTGGAACTGTTAAGACTGGTCCCTTCTATTGTCTGATGGAATTTTTTTGGCTTCAATTAACTGTACCGCTATCACTACTCTAAAGGTCTTTGATCACATTTCTCAGGCCCCAGGCTTTGGCTCCAAATGAGTGCAGCCAATGCACAGGGGTCTGACTGTCGCACACTCAGACACTAGTGGTCATATGGCCGCACACGTTCTCACCCTACACACACGCCCGCACACTCACACAGACAAAAGCCTTACGGTCACATGACCAAAATGTCACACAAACACACTCTTACCTTGTGCACAAATAGCCGGTGGCACACGAAAGGGCGTGCCTGTGCATTCGGGCACACACACAGCCACGGGCATGTGTCACAAATGCTCCAGCATGCCCAGTGCTTGTTGTCACCACCGCCCCCCACTGCCTCCGGAACTTCTGGAACGATGGACGTTAAGTTCCCGGCTCACAGCGGGGACGCGAGACGCAGGGCTGACATTGCCGCAGCTCGTCGCGTCGACGCCGAGGTCCCGGACTCGTGAGCGCGCCACGCCGCGGCCTCCGGGTATTACGGGTCAGTCCGGCGATTCCGACCTTCCCGACGTCAGCGCAATTGATGCGGCTGGGTTCTCACGCGAGGTCGAGCGCGAGCTGGGAAAGCCGAAGCAGAGGGCGTCTGAGGAGGACGGCGCACACACGGCGCAAGCATGTACTCTGCGTGACAGCAGGCCGAGCAGCCCGAGCAGCCCGCGGCCGCCAACAGGCCCAGAACATACCAAATACCAGCCGAGAATACCGAAACGGCCTCGTCACATCAGGCACGTGAAAAGCCAACAGTGGGGGGGTATTGTGTTAAAGCCATGGGAAACATAACCCCAACACCTTCATCAGCACTAAAACAGAAGAGCAAATAGGGGAAAGACTTCTGGGAAGATGAAAACAGAATCCCATACGGGCCCAGGATATTGTGATGCTGAAACAGCAAAGGGCCTTCCCTAAACTGTTGGGGAAGCACAGAATAATCTAGAATGTGATTATATGCTGTAGCATTAAGATTTGCCTTCACTAGAACTAAGGGGCCTAGCCCAAACCACAAAAAACAGCTTCAGGCAAAGGGGTGTCCAGATACACTAAATGACCAAAAGCATCTTACTTTTAGGTGAATTGCAATCATTTTAACAGTTTCATTTAAAAGTTGAAAAGCTGTTGTCAGTTGTAAAGCTGCACTAAAAGAAAACTCAGGCATGACCCATTACCTGCTGTTCTTGGCCAACGGAGCTTTGAAATTAAACACATACAAAAGCGCTCGCTGGGAGGGTTGGCAGGGTAGCTGTTCCACACAGGCCTAGCCTAACAGACAGCGCAACATGCTGCCCACCCGGAGAGCGACCCCTGGCAGAACCCCCATTACCCTCCTCCTCCTCCTTCTCTTGAGGTCCACAAGGACGTAACAACTCATTAACACAAAGAGCCAGGCAGAGATAATGCTTTCTCAGATAAACAACGCAATTAGCTCCCGCTCCTGCTTTAATAAGAAAAGTTTAGAAATACCGTTCTGAACATAACAGTGTGAATCTCGCGATTATGCCCCGGTTCGGTTTTCTCCATTTTCCCGGTACATAATTAAAGGAAGGACTTTGCGGCTCCCCCAGGAGTCGCGCTGTGTTCAATTACAGTTATAAAACCAACAAGCCGCACAATCTCCAACACTTTCATCAAGAACGGTGACATTACACCACTGGGGGTGTTCACTGCTTGCAGTGAGCGGACGCTAGGTAAAGCAGCCATTTTGAGCTCATTCCCTAAGAATGCAACAGGGACAGCCGGCTGTGACCTAATGTGGCAACCTTGACAAAAGAGCCAAATGTTCTCTACCTGTGAGAGCCTTTAAAAAAACAGAAGAAATCCCATTGGTCCACCGTTTTGTGTGCCTGTGTGGTGCACGAGAAAGAATTCCCCACTGCACCAGATTACAGTAGCCCACATCTGGGCAGACATTAGATTGAGTACCATGTGGCAGGCAGAGACTACTGATGCTGAAGTAATGCTTCTTAGACTGCGGTGTGAACTCAGGGGTGAGGGCAGAGAACCAGCGGAGCAGCACGACCCCACCCCGGGGGGTTAAAAATGGGGGACCACCCACCAGGCGCCCTGAGAGAGAAGGGAACAGCGCAGGGTAGGTTAGCTTCCTCTTCTCTGGCGGCACCTGGCTGCGTAAATGAGCGGTCAGCGCTGCCCGCGAGCAGACATGGTTTTGTGATTGCAGCCCCAGCCCCGCTCCCCTGCGTTCAGAAACGCGCCTCGCGTCGAGCGAATGACCACACCCCCCCCCCAGTCGACTCTCCGGCACCCGCCCTCGCGATCGGGAGTTTGATCCGCATCCAAGCCCGCCGCAAAAAGCCTGCGAACGGGGAGAGAAGCAGCGGCGTGCCTACGCCCCCGTTTGTTTCGTAAAAGGTCCGCGGTTTAACTCGCCGCTGTGTGGAAACAGCCAAAGCAGCAATCATCCATTTTCCAAGAAGGAGAGGAATGCGGCTCTCTCCGTTTGATGATACCCTTGCTCGCTCGCTCTAAATAACTCATTGTGGCATTCTCCCGCTGACGTTACCCTGCTACACTCTGGGAAAACTCACAAGTCTTTCCATTCATGCCTTTCCACAAAGCAGCATTGCCCCCAAGCAGCTAATACAGCAGCCCCTGGGGCCAAGGGCAAAAAGACTATCCCCATTTTTTAACCTTTCTGTTGGTAGATTAAATCCTTTGGTCAAGACACTCATTCAGACAGCAGGAAACCAACAAAAGGTTGTAAAACCATCTGCCCCAAACTCAACAGTGACTAGATCTTTTAATATTGCCCCACCCCCTCCATGAGATCACATGACCTAAAATCAGAGTCACACTCAAGACGAGTTCTCATACAGCAACCGTCCCCATACATTGGAGGAAGGTGATTTACAGTAGACTCATGCAAAAAAAGCCTCTCATGGTAGTTCTGAAAGGGCCACCGTTTCACTCCTAAACACCGGTCATAGGTATCGACCATTTTCTTTTAACTTATGTTTTGCAGACAACTTTATCCAGAGAAAGTAACAGTATCATTAACTTTATTTCAAATTTTATTCAATTTCACACATTACCTATTTATTCAACTGGACGTTTATGGATGCAACACTCGTGTAACGCCATGCCTAAGGGTTCAGCGTTACCTCACGCAGGGTGCTAACGTGCGTCCTTTAACGACCATACAGGACACCGCGTCCCAGATGAATCGCCGGCGACGAAAGGTCTGCCTTTTTAACGAACGTGGCGGTTAGCAGCGGCCCCGTCCCCGCCGGCAGACCGATGGCCTCACCGCCGCGGCGCGGGCTGTTTAGCGAGCGCCGGCCGCTAATGACGACGCCCGGCGAGGTAAAGCGAGGCCGACGCTGCAGGGCGGCGCACCCGGAGCAGAGAGAGAGAGAGAGAGAGAGAGAGAGAAAGAGAGAGAGAGAGAGAGAGAGAGAGAGAGAGAGAGAGAGAGAGAGAGAGAGAGAGAGAGAGAGAGAGAGAGAGAGAGAGAGAGAGAGAGAGAGAGAGAGAGAGAGAGCCCCGCCACTCCCGCGGAGACGCCGGTCGTTAGCCTGAGCCGCCGTGACGTCTCATCAACGGCCATGATTGCAAAAAGAGAACGAACGGGGCCATTTTAAATGCTAACTATGTGACATTTTCTTTGCGACGGGCAGGGCACGCATCCATCTTCTGGTGTTTTGGCAATTCGAGATTGCCGTTACGAGAAAGAGAATTAGTGGGGGGGGGGGGAAATACTGAACTGATGTAGGAAGCAGACATTTACATCAAAGCATGGCAGTAAATAACATCCAGGACTTGAGGGCTGTGCTCAATATGTCAAGCCAAATATCATATTTCACGAAAAACCAATTAGAGCATTGCTGTGCGTTCATACATATGCACAAAAGAAAATTTAATTATTAATGAAATGGTAAATAAACGATTAGTATTACATTAAACTTCAGTAATGGAGAGTTGTAGTCTCAATTAGCTGCCGACTGAAAGAAACCACAAAAACCAGAAGACCGTGGAGCCCTCCAGGGCTTCAGCTTCAGAGCTCTGAATGGGAGCGTTTACGAGCTGCTCTCACAAAAGAGCGACCGCGCGCACAACAACCCTGAGGAATGCACTGTACACGGGGCGCTAATAGCTGACTGACAAACACAAACACTATTACTGCACACTGCACAGGTGCCCAGGGACAGCTGGAGGTCGGACTGCCGTTTCTGGCACACGAAAGTCACTCTGTCATTTCCCTCTCGCACGGACACCCCGTTAGCCGCACGCGTGATTGGTCCTCAGAGTGAGAGCGTGAGGGGTTCATACTCCCGGCTGCAGACGCACAAAAGTCACCTGTTCACTGCCGAAAGGGGACTAATCAGCAGAGCAGCTCCTTGGTCACAAGGTGTTAAATCCCTGTGGGCTGCGCGTTTTACAGAAAATCCCCCCCCCCCGAAAGGTGAGCAACGGTGCCCTTCCACATCTACAGTACCCTACCGCGCCCGCTGCTTTCACCCTCTCCGCTTCTGTACACGCAAAGGTCACGCACAACAAGATCAGATACATAAACAGAGTCAAATCTGAAGCATGCGACTCAGGTGCCGCAAGAGAGTTTGAAAAACCGCTCTGACAACAGACTTGGCAACCTGTGAAAACACGGTGCCAGGAGACACTGCCGTTCCTTCCGTCACGCGCCCGCTTTTGGCTTCTACATGGAAGCAGCCTCCCCCGCTGCTTATTTTTATATTGTGGGGGTATTTTCCAAAAGTCATCCGAGCGAGTGTCTAATAGCAGCGAGCGCCATGAAAAGCCGCTGTAAATTGGCTTTCAGAAACACCGATAGCTCCGTGGCAAACTCGGACCGCGGGATGTCAGCGCGCGCTGTAAATTAAATAAAACACAGCCCGGAAGCAAGGACCTTTAGCACGGGGACATTTCAATTCTGCAGCAATGGCAGGTTGGTGCGGTTCCACGCCACATCTTATCTAATTCAGTATATGAGTGTAATATTGCGTAATGTGGGACCCCACAGGTTTTTATTTTCCCCAGACGTCACTTAAGCATAAAATATGCTGTCCGTTCTGATTATTAATTTCCGATGCCCATAATATCGAGCCTGGGAGCCAGGCCGTGTGTTAGCACAGCTCAGAGATTATCAGGTCTGGTATTACCCTTTTTTGCTCCCATCCCTTTGTAAATGGAGGTACAGTATTTGCAAAATTCTGTATTTGTGAAGCCTGCCGATTGGTTAATATGTGACTATTTTCCAACAGGATGAGATCGAAAATCTGTAATCCAATCAGCACAGACTCCTTCATTAATGATGCAACCAACTCACAGTTGTTGCAACTGCTATGGCTAAGAACCTGGGCACTAGCCTAAAATATAGTATCTCATTCAAGCAACAATTACAGCAGCAAAATCAATTCTCAGGTTCCTGAGAATCAACGTTGATCAATCTCGTTAGGTAGTTTATATGCATTTATCTGTAGACTCTCTTCCCAATTTTTAGTGTTCTTGTATCAGGAGCTATAGCAGTGCAAATACATTACAGGCAAACCACAGATTTTCTCCAATTTCATATCCACAAAATTAAAGGTTAGTATTACAAGATTTCATGTCTAATGTGCCAGTTTAGCAAATATAGATGCTCGGTTTTTTTGCACAATGATGATTTTGCACATATACTGACATCTGTAGATCTGGTCTAAAGCCTGCAAAGCCGCAAACTTTCCTATCTCTCATCATTCTTCAACACTTTGTCTCTATCTTCCTCTCTTTCTTTCGATCCTTCACTCATCCAGACACATGCCTGCATTCAATTCGTCACATGACCCAACAGGTACCATGCCTGTGGTAAGGCCAGGAGCAGCAACTCTCTCTTGATACAGAAATATGCTCAATGTGGCTCATGTACGATGTGTTGTCATGGAGAGAATTAGCTATTCTTAGCATTGCAGTTTCTTAGTTTGTAGTTCCAGATGTCATTTGTAGTTTACCAAGCAAATTCAATACCAAGACTGCACTACCTTGTTTGTCTTCCTTAAACAGACTGCCATCTCTTTTATGTTTCTCTACATTCCATAAAAAGAGATGATCTCAACCACATCTAGAAGTTTCCCTGGTATATGTAATGGCATGGAGCTTGTAAGCAGGGGAGCCATTGGCTAACCACATTACAGTACATCAGACAGATCCAGTACCACTCAAAAAACAAGACATCCTCCTACAATCTCCTCCCTACTAACTCAATAGCTCAGAGAAATTCCTTCCTGCTTTTGAATAACCAAGTTTCTTTTTCCGTTCCTTGATTGGGGAATGAAGACTTGTTCCTCTGTGGTGCAGCTAAACAGAGGGCCAGATGGACCTCGCGAGCTTGTTGAGTATTTGTTTATTCATGGTTCTTCGACTTGGTTTCATCCAGTTATGTAAAGGACCCCTCCTTGAGTCTCAGAACAGCAAACACAGCCATGTCCGTGATGCTTATTGCTCCAGACTATGTGAATTCAGCTCCAGGGATCTGAGCAGGCTCCTTCTATATTTAGAACTCTCCTTCACTCTCTCCCCCTCCCCAAATCTCTGGACATCTTATCAAGACTGCAGAGCACAAACGCATCCACAAAGATATAACACACACATGCAGACACACACTTTTCATCCACCATCAAGGCTTGAAATCCCTGATATTCTCCCATTCTATAAGAAAACTTGTGTAATGCTATGTTAAGTGGAATGAGTAAATCAATGGAAATCAATGTTTACAAACCGTAAGAATGATGGGATGAATATAAACTTAATGTTCAGGGAATCATTGCCCATATTGACATACTTTAAGAGGGAATTAAGAATTAGAAAATGCTCCTCTGCTCAATGATTATACCTGGCAAGTCTCCTGATCTGTCAAGTGAATCCCAGACCATGTCTTGTTGTAATAACAGCATCAATCTGATTGTGCCAATTCTCACCGTCTCCCCAAGCTGACGCATGAATTTTGGACAGTCACGCAACAGCACCTCTTCTAACTGCCTGGTTCCATCTAATGAGGTGTGATCAACGGTTTATATATAGGCTATGTATTATATAATGGTTTTTATATTCTCAGATTACTGCAACAACAGGGAACTATTTATATTGCCTATGTATGACTCAAAAATGACAACGGATGAATTATGTTCATGATTATTAGTAATGTTTCTCATGTGCTTCGACAGCTGTGAAGCGGTGATTAAATCGTTAAGTATCCTCTTTTCTGCCCATAGCAGTGATTTTTTGAACTGCCTTCCAGATATAAATACCCTAAAAACAGACCATTTACAATACGTCCGATTGTGAATGAAACCGTTTTGAGACCCTCAGTGTAATGTAGGCAATAGGAGTTTCAGTTTAATGCACCATACTCAATTCCTGCAGTTGAATGCTGAAAAACATTACTCAACTATTCAAGTAGGAAACCACTGGTGTGCAAAGTAATGTGCCAAATACAAGAATCTGTTAAATAAGCAACATTGGCCCTAATTATCTGAGTAAACAAGAGTGTGACTGACCACTTTTTCCCGAATTAGTACTACAGCCTATCTGCTTACCATGCCCGTAATCAATCTGCGCTGTGCTGAATGTGCACAGCATTTAGTGCGCGGGGGGAGTTTTTGGACTTAATTAACAGCAGAAATAAAACCGCTAACTCATGACACCGCTCATCCACGTGCTGCCTGAGCGCTGCCACACTCCGCCGCCGCTGTCACAACGCGCGTCGCGTCCTGAGTGATAAGCCTATTTAAAAGGCACAGGGGAACCAGATTCAGCGCCAGCAGGCGCGCACACGTGGCGCGGCGCGCCGGCGAACGTACGCCTCCGTGTAATTAGCCTCGTCTTATCCGTCGGCATCGGCGCCGAGCACTAACGGCACAGATACAGGCTGCCCGTCACCCTGCCGGGGGAGCGGCGGCCGAGGCGGGTCCGGCCGGCTCCGCGCTGGTTAAGTGAGCTGTGAGAGCAAGGAGCCCCGGAGGAAGATAATCCCGTTAACGTCGCCGTCCCCGGCGGGCGGAGAGGGCCGCCTGTCAGCTGAGTCTAACGCTCCCGTGACGGAGAGAGACTGACGTCTCTATTTTCCGGCTGGCGCGTGGCACGTCGCCAGGCGCCGCGCTGGCATAGCCGCGTTTGCGTCATGGATTTTGGCGCGCCCGAGCCGTTTGGGAATTTCGTGACTTTTCCCTGCACTGAAGCGGGAGGGGAGTCGCCGCCGAGGGTGTGTCAGTCATGACTGAGCAGCGGACTGCCATTCTGGTGCAGCTCATGGCAATTTTCCGGTCCAACCGATCAGCAATTTGCACCCTCGGCACTCGCCTGCTCAGACCAGGTGTACAGCAGAAGTCACAGCCCAGCGTAGGGCAGACTGCTCATTTCAGGGCTTTCCCATGCAATGCGCTCATGATCACAGCCTATTCAAAAGCCAATTAATGGTTTTCGTGGATCATATGTTGTCCAATTTGACTTTGATATAAATCCCACAAGCAGGAAGAATTTATGATTAAGTGATTTGTGCATGACACTCCTGCAAATTAAGCAGGCTATTTGCAGAGGCAATACGAGGAAGATTTGACAAATCACTCCGGAGAAACATTAGCCTGCTTGGTAATACAGAAAAAGTTTTATTTCTGTGCTTTTTTTTTGTGATTTCTGATTTACATTTTTTTAAATTACGGACCACAGATGCACATAATTCTATTAGGTATAAGCCAATGTGAACTTATTAAGTTAAGTTTGCGATTTTAGATGTTACCCTGTGAAACAAATGCATTATTAGGGTGACAGAATACATTTTTAGCGATAGCACTGCAAAATCGACGTGCGTATGGCAGCAGCAGACCATAAAAATTGGCAGTTTACCGGGGCACTTGGCGCACCAGTCTTAAAGGGAATGAATTTGATTGGCTATGAGTGAATTCAGCTGCAACACACCCACTGATAATTTGACCTACACTGGGCGATTCAGCAGTGCGCTCCTCGCCTCCAAGTCACAAAAATGGCAACATAGAGTAGTCACGGCCAGTGTGTCCATATACCACGCTGCTGACCGCGCCTATGCAGCCTGCGACATCGATTCCAGAACACAGAGCCCTGAGAATGCCCTGTCCCTCTCCTTTTCAGAATAAGAGCGCGCACCCTGTCAGAATGCACCTAGAACAGCCCCCCTCCCAAACCGCGCAATTAAACGTTCTCATATCACCGCTCAGAAATCCCCTTGTTTATTACCGCTGCCCAGGCCTTATCTTGTCCCTTTTTAGGCCGCTCTAATCCGCTTTATAATTATACAAACTTTAATTAGTTTGTATCCAGAATAACTATTAAATCTCATCATACTTTAAACAAGAGCATAAGGAAGGGCCTGGAAAACATGCTCCATGACCTCTAACTACCATTTACCACATTCTGGAACATACATGTCAGCAAACACACACGTTGTTGATAAATTTGGCATAGATTTAACATGAAAATACAAACCCTCACCCTTTCCATGTACTTGGGGTGTTACCTGTGAAGGTGGAGGCACAGCTTTTCTTTATTAATCTTTTAGGTAATAAGACAATACCATTGTGAAACATGTCTCATATAGTTATGAAACTGGATTCTAAGCTCTCGTAAGTGATGGGACATGATATTATGGTAACAGATGATAAAACTGGACAGCAAAAATAAGATATGGCACAGCGGTCAAAGTGGCATTTAACTGTGATCTGGGTGCACAAATTCTGTCGGCAAAATTCCTCGAAAATGTAATGAAATGCTAATCAGGGTTCAGTCTTTATCAATTCCATCTGCTGCCTAAAGTCGTACCCCATGCCCCCGCCTCCACATCCTCCCGCTCCATGCCCCTCGATGTTGGCAGAGAGTCTAACAAGAAGAGGAAGGGCAGTGGAATGGAGTCACGTGGCTAGGGGGTTAACGCAATCTCTGTTTACACTCCCGGGCATGCTGGGATGCGTGCAGCGGAGCCGGAGGTACAGAGCTGTCAGCGGCAGAGCAGCCTGCCGACCTATTTCTGAACACAGCCCCCGGCGGAGGCTCCGGCGTCTAAAATTAAATCCCGTCTCGGGGCGTGATGATCAATCCCGCGGGACGCGTCGCCATCGAAAGCCCGTGTCCCGCGGCCGCTCGCGAACGCCTCCGGGGCCGCGCGGCGGGCCCTCCGCGTAACCCGTGGGGCGGGAGGACGTAGGCCCTCCGCGGCGTCCCCATCTTCCGCGCCCGTGGACACGAAGGCGGCAGAAAAGCATGGGCATGCAGGACATTACCACCATTCTTTCTCCCTCAGAAGAATCTATTTAACCAGTTTCAGAGGCTGAATCACCTACTGTTGGCCTTCGTTAGCATGTTGCTACCTTCGCCTTCTACCATGACACCTGCGCTCTCTGTGCCATACGGGCAGGTAGCTTGAGTAAATGACATCACACTTTCAATGAGCCAATGAGAAGCCTCAGCACAGAGCTGAGCACAGGGGCCTCAGGTGGGACAAAACTGTGCATCTCTGCATCGTGGTCATCCAGCAGGCTTTGCATAGAAGTGTATGGGAATGCACACAGGCAAGTGTCTACAGACATGCAGCAACAATGTGAAGGGTTTTCCCCTCTATGGACAAACACTATGAAATGTGTTTCTAATACTGAAAAAATGTAATCCCAATGGTAATCCGCAATTCTAAAAGACCACATAATCCTACACCTACACATGCTCTAAGAGCGTTTCTCTGATCTAAACCATTCAATTATTGAAGGAATTCAGGGATCCAAGTAATCATGTTGTTGGACCACATGACTAAAAACACATTCAAATGGAATATCATCTAATAGAAGCGCTCTGGCTCTCACAGTAATTTACAAAAAAAGAAAGGACATTTTTTAAACTTATGTAACACTTTCAGGGCAGGTAAACAGATGCTGTTTGGTACTCTGCCAGGACACTTTATTATGGCAATCACTTTTCCTTTCAAAGGGTCATGACCTCTGCACTATCCATTCTGTCAATCACCATGCAACAGACAGGAAGTGGCCTGAGAGTGACTGAGCGCCATATACGGAACCAAACTGCACGGCTTTCCCACGGCTGTCGAAAGACGGAACGTGTAAAGGAAACCCGATGAGGAACACACCGATCTCAGCGACCATCAATCGTTCGCTTCAAGTCCCGTTTCCGAGTCTTCCCACGTGAAGGAAATCGATGAGGATTCCTTTCGAATGAAGATGGGAATGAAAACGTTTGGGGCGGGAGGGCCAGGCGGAAGGGACGGGGGCTGAGTAATGGACCCGCGGAACTCGCGCAGGGGAGCGGGGGGGGATCAGCGATCGGCGGCGATAATCAGTCAAACCGCGGACGGCGTGATCTCGCGTCTCGTAACGACAACGCGGCTGTCTTCCGGAGATCACGGATGGGATTTCCACATCGGGCTCAGGCATCCCAAGCTTTAAGGGCAGCGGTTTCCTGCAGTATCGAATGAACAGGACTGAGCGCGTGCGGCCCCCTCCAACGCGGCTGGCGTCCTCTCGCCTCTCCTCTCTGTGCGCGAGGCGACTCTGTGAGGCCCGCCGAGGTCGAAACGGAGCGAAAGGAGACCTGCCGACCGCGAACGCGTCCGTTCTTCGCGGTTTAACTTTCCAGCCTCTCAGTATAGCACACCTGACACATTTGACTAAATGCTTCTTATCACGTTGTCCCGACGTTCCCAAGACAAAACTAAAAATATAAATTAAACAAATACTAGCCATGACAAATTAAGGTACCAGAAATAGAAGTTTTCTTAAAAAAAAAAAAAAAAAAAAAAAAAAAAAACTGTTCAAAGTGTTAATTGCAATAGATTTGGCACTTCCTAAATGCAGTCCATGTGTGAACGGGCTAAAAAAGGCTCTAAAGAGCACTTTATGCTATGAATTTCAGCGTTTTTATGGGTTCTATTAATTGCACATTGGCTTATGATAATGATGGTTATTATTATTATTTTATTATTACTGTCAGAGTCGTGCCACACAGCTGCTGATGTGACAGGGAAAACAGATCTGAAAAAAACTCCAGCGTGACAGCTTGACCCTCGGGATCAGAGCAGAGCAGAGCAGAGCAGAAGAGACAGGGCCACAGCAAACGAGAGCCCTCCAGCTCAGGGCCTCCCGATGCAGAGCGACGGATTTCTGAAGCACGGCGCAGTCCGCAGCGCCAGACCTGCACTCCACAGCGGCCCGACCGAGTCACCAATTAATATTTATGTTTATTATTTATTATTATTTTAACTTAATCATCGCAATTAGCTCACCGTGTTCCACAGACCCGGCAGATTCCCAACACGTCTCACGAAGATTCCCTTAACCTTCAGACAAAGGGGATGATATCGCGCTTTTTTTCTCAACCGGCCTTCTCACATGGAAGAATTCAAACCCAATCTCATGTCTCATGCTTGGCAATTCACGCTATAAATCCTAGCCCACCCAAGGCATTTTCAATTTGATACCTCATTCACCAGGATGTTAATATAGATCGCCTACACCTGGACAGGAATTCTATAACTCTAATCCTTAATTGACCACCAAAAGAACTAAATCCTGTAGATGGAGCAAACGGTAATCTTTGAACCTACATACAAGCTGTTGTCATTACAGCAATTCCAGTTCAATTGCACATGAAAGCAGATGTTTCTGTTCAGTGTGAGTCTTTTATTAAAATGGAGCATACGCTCTTTCTTGTTCCTCCCCACTACATTTCTAACAGTGGAAAAAGCTTTCTGTAAGACTGTCTCAAGCAGAGAACAAACCATTTAGCCCTCTAAAAGGGCAAATTAAACAGGAAACACTTGTTATCAGAGAAGAAGAGAGTGACCCCCAATGACTAACATTCATACTAAAAAGCTACCAACATACTCATCTTTTTTCATAAAAAGATAATTCTGTACCATTTCAGAGAATGCAAATAGAATTGGTGTTCTCTCATGACCCAATCTACCCATGGCACTTTGTGAAAGAAGTAAGAAACCAGGACATACAGTACTTGCAAAAGTTCAAATGCATACAAATTGCATAGCCACAATTTAGCACAGCATGCACAGTCATGGAGCACGAGTACACAGATACACGAGACACCACAGCTGTCAGGCACAAAACACGATCACATCACGCGACAATCACGGCACTTTACGGGGAGATAAAAGCCTTACAAAGTGTTGAGCGAGTCGGGCTGTTGAAGGAAGAGAGAGGGTCGTAGGGGAGCAGAGTGCTGACATGGAGAGAGGGCGATTCTGAGCCAAGGGTCTGACCTAAGGTGGGACAGAACACGGAAAGGAAGTGCAGAAAGAACATATCAAACACCCAATCCACACTAGACCGCTGGAATCCAACACCCTGCCGGCCCAACCAATTATCACTGTTCCAAAATAAAAGGTTGGGCAAAGTCTTGTCATTTTAAGTTGAATTGTTTGTTATTGTTTGTACTTTTAGCAGGGAAAGAGCCAAGATGACAGGTGGCTTTCCCATCCCTCAAATCAATCCAAAATTGGTGGTAATTCAGTCAATTTGGCTCAAGACGCAAAAACGGGCGGCCCGAGGTCCAATGTAATGCGTTCCAGCCTGTCTGCCACAGAAACAAAACCCATAATAAACAGTCACATTAAACCTAATACCCTCAAGACCACTTGACTGCCAACTGCTTTCTAAATAAATCATAGCCTATTCACTAAATAAATGCAGATATGACCTGTCCAAATTCAAAAACCAATTAACGTAGCAATTTTAACTTTGTAACTTCGAAAAATGTATTTTAAATGCATATTAAACCATTATCCATTAACTGTGTCAACTGCAGAGGAAGGCCAAGCTGGCTGTTTCCTTTTCCACCCAGCAGGTCAGTGCCAAGTCAGTGAATTCAGCTACAGACTCGGCCCTGCACACTGGTGGCCTTCTTTAAGAACCGATACAGCCCTCATTGCCCACCCCTGCACTACACTGGATTACCAGCTAATACATACCAAACTGCACTTAAAACCTCTTTTACCTTTTCATCTATACACAGTAAAAGAAGGATAAACAGCAGTCTCTTTTGAAAATGGCAAGTGTACATTTCTTTCAGTTTAGTGCTGTAGGCCTACATGTACAAAATTGCTGACTAAATGTCCAAAACTATCACCTGTAACAGGATATTGGCAACATGGCCCCATTTCTTTCTTCAAATCCTTTACTGCTTGACCAGATGAATCATTATGCTAAAATCCTAATAAGTTACCATGTGTTACCTTGTCCATTCTTGATGACTCATTGTAACAAGATCAAGAACATTCCCAGCCACAGGAATGTCACATTCTAGTCCAAAAAGTGGTGTTTGCTCAAACTAATTTCTACAACAGTGTGATTATACCGTCACCATACCTCTTTCACAAATTACAAGCACGTCCTCACTGATGCAACACAACAGTGCTGACATGCAGAGACACATTAAAGTACCAGAGTACTAAACATAAAGAGTGCAAATCAAGACTACAGCTTGATTTTCTTTTGCTCAGACACATACCTGGTAGGGCTTTTGCTCATAGTGTTTAGCACTCTTCCTGCCCTCTCCACTGCAGAGAGCATACTGTGTCAGAGTTGGGAAAAGTGAGGATGACTCGGAGACATGGAGCGTGCTTCTACATCAGAAGTTCTCAGCCCTGGTCCTGGAAGGCCTGCTGGGCCCCTTTGTTACTAGTTTATCAATTTAAGCAATTTACCACACGATTAACTTGCCCTCACCTGGTTTTTGGGTCAGGGTGAGGGTTGAAAATCCCTGCTCTAGAAGGAAATCAGAAATATTTTGTCAAAACAAGGAGTCAGACATTCATTCTTCATTTAATGACCAGATGGTCCTCTTAAATCTCCATCTCTCAAGCCATTCTCCCTTAAACAGGCGAGAGACACCACTGTGGCCCTGTACACTGCTTTCACCAGCATGCAGACATGTATATTGTCAAGCCATTAATCTTGAGGTAAGAATGACAATTTGCAAAGCTTGATCTAATTATTGCGATGATCAATCAAGGTTAAGCCAATATGACATGTACATCAGCCAGTAGCAAGCTTGGCATTACCTTAAGCACTGCTACAGCTGAACATGAGTATATCTGTTTTTGCATGAATAACTAAAGAACATAAGAACTGAAATGAATGGCGTCTTGATAGGAAATCACATCTAATTAGCAAAGAATTCTGAACAAAATAACACACACATCTCATTCAATGAGTTTTATTGTAGTTATATTACAACAAAAGTTGTCTGGTTGAAATTAATAACAGTATGTTCAACAAGTCCAGAGACGTGTAGATAAAATATACACACAAAAAGCCTAAGCTGCTTCATTTATAATGCGGTATGACAAGCTATGCATTTATCGAACGTTGGCGTAGACCATTAATAGATTTTATTAAATAATTTGCATGTTTTGTCCAAATACCTGCATGTAACCTAAACGGTTTCCCACTCACTTCAACGTGTAGGTGAATTAAACACGACTCGCCGATGTTTCTTTAGCAACCCTGTCTCCTTTGTCTCCATGGCAATCGTTACCCAGTTTACATCCCGACAGGCAGCGCGATGGTTACAGAGACACGCAGGAGCAAATTGTATGCAAATTGCGCAGTAGAAGCCAAAAATAAATGCTGTGCCATGTGCGTCCACGTCATCGTCTGGTTTACAAAACCTTCGTGCCGTCGGAATACATTATTAAAGAATGACACAATAGGTTACAGACTTAGCCTACCTTCGGACACTCGTAAACGAAAAAGGAAAAATCAACAGGGTGCAAGCGACACATCTGTGCGTTATTGTGTAAACGTTAAAGCGACAGTACTCCCATTTCATCTTCATATTACAAATACACAGTATTTACTGAAGCCCCGAAAAATTGTTTATTCTCTCATTTTACTATTAATAATTGCGTAGCCTTTGGTTTTTGTTTCAGTTCACTTCCAATGAAGAACAGCCATGGCAGTAACACGCACCATGTTTGAGACTGATGGGGGTTTACACGTTCAGTCATTAATGGATGGTTAACAAAGAAAGCGGGTGTCCTCCACAGCCCGGTTTCCACCAGGAACCCCCATCTCGTGGTGCGGGCAGCACCGTGCGTAAACCGCAGCACTGTCGTAACCAAACGTTTTACTGGTGTTGGGGTTTTATTCCAGAAGAGGAAAATAAGACAGATGCACAGAGCGCACGGTCGCTTTAAGGCAGCAAGCTATGTTGTAAGGTTCGTCTCTTACCCTTAGAAGCATCCTTTTCTTCTTTAGGCTTCGCCACTTTTCCGCTCATAGATCCCAGTTTGGATGTGTAATTCCCAATTAAGACTAGAAACAAAATCCGTAAATGGTTTACAAACTGCGTCTTCGGAGAAATCCTCGGAAAATCCCCCCTAATGTACCGGTTTTTGAGATAAGGGCACTGTGAGACGAAATAAAGAAAATAGCTAAATTAGCTTCAGAGGTTGCAATTTATTCGAAACAAAGAAAGACGTGATGAATGATGTGCACCAAATTCTTACCATTCAGCCTCGAGTCCATTTAGACTACAAATGCCTATCCACCGATTGCAGACGTCAGATAATGCAAGTAAATGCATAAAAATAAACGGCGCAACAGACCTAACAAAAAAATCATTTCAAAATCTGCCGTTTGCAGTAGGTGGCTATACTCGTCGGAGACATTCGCTGCAGGACCAAGAGGAAAGATATCATGTAGAATGTCTGCACTACAAAACTCTCAAAAGAGCTCCGGTGTCAGCAACGTCGCTGTTAATACGGTTGAAACTGCTCCTTTGTGCATTTACTGTTCTTACCTTATCTCTTCCACGCTTTCCGCTACATCAATGCACATTGATAAGAAAACACTCATCCACGAAGATTTCCGTGCCCTGTACAAAAACACGACGGTTCCCGCGCTTGTAAAAATCAAGAAATAAAAAAAAATGTATAGAAAAAAATAACAGCACTCCAAACGTGTTTCAGTCGACGTCAGATGAAAAAGGAATATGGAATTTAAATTAAAATAACCCGGGCCCACGGCAACATCCTTCTCTAACTACGGAGGGTTATTGGCAAGTGTCTGCACTCTGGAGCATGCTATAGCAGGCTATGATGTGAGAAGACTATTCCCAATCACTTCAAGTATTCAGATGCCTCTCATCCAGGCATAAAATAACTAAAAAGGTCAATATCCACGCAGAGGGAACACAACACTTTATTTACAGTAGTGTCGATACAGGTAGGCTTCAGGTGCCAATATTAACCAATTGCAATTATAATGCATTTACAAACATGTAATCAATTATTAACCGGTTAAATTCCATCCCCCATTTTATAAAGTCAACTTACGTGAGGTTGTAATTACAATTGCAAGCAAGTCTTACGGGCCTGTTGAAAGTGACTAGATTCTGTTGATTTACACTCATTTAAACGCAAAATTTAGTGGAAAGAAAATCCTTTTTCCGCGTTGGTTGTATAGTTCAAGGCCTACTGTATTGTTTGATGGTGATTGGCTGAGTTCAGTAAACCGGTAACTGAAGTGGTTGTACATTATGAAACGAGGTAAGAAACACATACATATAGCATTAATTCACCAACTACTTTAGAAATCAGCCCCGCCATACGTGGATTCAAAGTTCTCTAAAACATTGCATGGACTAAATCACTTAAATGTATTCACGTATTGTATATAATACGTACGCCTATAACACTTAAATGTGAAACTTCACAGGATGAAAATTCAGTTGTACAAAAGTTGCGTAAAAGTTGCAAAAAAAGCGGATAATTACGCTCACAGAGCCACACAAAGACAATGCACAAGACGTGAAACTCCCCGAGAGCAATACCATTAACTATGTATAAACAAATATAGACTATTATTAAATGACCAAGTGCGCAATTCTCTCACCTGGGAGCGATGTTGAAGAAAAAATCAAAAAGCAGTCGCAGGCAGTGTGTCCGATGGTCTTGTGAACAATAGGCAACCAAAGTCCTGTCTGAATTTTCTGAAATCTGGTAGACGCATAACATTCATATAAATCAGATGAGTCCAAGTCCGATCTCTATTGAAAAGTACTAAAACGTCATAATGACTCGCCAGAGTTACTCTCTCAACTGAGTTGGGAAAATGTTCGACGTACCTTCCTAAAGTTTCACTGCGCTGTCGAGTTTTTTTTTTTTTTACCTTGTCCTCCCAAAAGATTATTGTATAGCGGTACAATGAAATGCAAACGACATGTAACTGCGTAGATCCCTGACAGAATTCCGATACTATGCAAACCAGAGGGATGTAGCCTTCAAGCTGCCGTTTAGTCTTTACTCTGTCCACACATAAATCGTGATCGAAGCCATTCATCGGGCCATTACACACGTAACCTATCAGACACCGTCAGCTAATGGTGTACAGCTTTCAACGAACATTCCATTTAAAACATTATTTAATTGTGTCTTCAGAAGACTACCACATAAGCTAATGAACGCTAATAATAAGCGAATAAAGCAACATACACTTCCTATGCTACTTCGAATTTGACATAAGAGCACGTCATTGCTTTCATTAAATGACTTGTCTGCGCATAGCCCTTCAGAAATTGCTGAGTAAGAAACAAAACTTCGGCGAGCTGAATATCTTGTTGATATATTTAAGGTTGCACGTTAGGAAGGGTATTCTTTATGTTAAAGAATGTGTGACTGTTTTGTTGCGGTAAGGCATTTTGTCAATTCCTATAAATTCAATGAGAGGAAGGCTAATATCCGGCATTGTTAGAAATAGTTAACTCACTGCTCTTTTTCTTTTGCGGGGAACTGTAACGTAATGACGTTTACATTTTCTTCAAAGCTCATCAACATTCCGACCAGTGGATGACGTTTTTTCTTCCTTTACATTTCTTTAAATTTTAAAATTACAGCGGAATGCGTTTATGGTCGAGAGAAAAAGCATGGTTGATCCATCAGCTGAAGCTCAGAGGCATGACAACTATACGTATTTGAAAAATACAAAGTTTCACATTTAGCCCAACAAATGGCGATCTGATCAAACTGCCGAAAAATCTTACATGCTGCCGGTGATATTTAATTCAGTACCACGGAGAGCGTCAGTAGCATAATATGTATATTCTTCTAAAACTATAACGTAAAACATTGTTTTAAAATAGACACGGTCTCTGGATATTATAGTCTACGCGGACGGGGCTCGGTCCAGTATAGCTGGCCATTATCCGATCGCCCAACTGACGCCTTTCTATCCTTGGTGGTAGAAAAAGTTATGGTTAGTTGGGAGGATATTTGACATCATTAAAGTTTATTTACGCGTTTTCAAGCCCAAGTGCTACATACAACCGGATATATCGCATTGTAGACTATTATAAAGAAAAGCAACAACCTGTAAGTGAAATGAGTCAAAGTCGTGCCGGGTCCCCGTTTACCACTGGATGTGCTGTTGAGGAAAGCATGCACTTGTCTCTGAACGTTCGTTCTTTCAAATTCGTCGAGGCGACTAGCCTGTAAAGTTTTTCCCATATTTTACTTGTGCTCAAATACGGTATTATTAATATTGGTCCATTACTGTAATACAAGGTAAACATTAAACATTCAGACAGAACTATAGAGCAATAAGTAAAAGAATGCACTACATTTGCGAACTAGATAAGCAGCCTACAGTTTAGTACCTATTTGGATTTGAAAGATGTTGACATTTACTTTACGCAGCTGCTCGCTATATCTTGATTGAAATATCTTTGTTTAGTTACTGGTGTAATTTGCTGTGTTTAGAAATAATTCACAAAAAGCTTTAAAAACTTAATAGTAACGCTGAGCCCAAACGACAGATGATTGTAAAATTTGCTATACTGGCTGTAAACGGTAATGTAAAAATATCTCTGCGCAGTTTACATGGACCGCTGGTGTAGGCTATGGAGACCCCATTAGAGACGTGCTACGCGCAACTCCAGCACTTCGGTTTTTGAGTTATTTCTGGTTTCATAATTTCAATTGCTGGAAGTATCATCGGGGTCTGAAAACTTTACCATTGCCATTGATTCTGAAGTAGGCTACTTAGGCCTACACCAAAAACTATGGGGCGAGGCACAACATGCTGCACAGGATAGGACTAGATGGAAGCAGATAGTCGCAGCCTTATGTTGCACAGGGAACGAAGAGGATTAAGTAAGTAAAAACCATGGACAGATAGTTCTCCCCGATATTATTTTGGATCTGTTCAACTAAGAAATGTCGCAATCCTCGCGCCAGAAGCCCCTTTCCCATATGCAGCCTTACATTTTAATATTAACTTTATAGCCGGCAACAAGACATTAGTTGTCAGGATTCACTTTTTCTTCATTACCAAACTACTTAACGTTAGCTAGTTTGCTGGTTGGTAAGCCCAAGTTAACAAAACTATACATAGCATGGACTTATAAGTCGCTCCTGATAAGAGCGTATGTCCCATGCCAGTAGCTAATGTAATGCAATGACTGTACAGGCTACGTCTTGGTTATGCTCGTCTTAAATCCATCCCACCGTTAGCTTATTTCTTGTAGGCCTATTTGACAACAGCTTGTTCGGCCAATTATAGGCACCGCCACGTGTAAACGCTATGAACACGTGAAAACAAGGCATAGTCATGTATGGAAAAAATGTCTGATGTCTGCACTGCCATAAAAACCGATTGATATCAAAATGAGGCCAAGTTACAACAAACAATATTGGCCAGCTTATCCATCTATCCATCCATCCATCCATCATCTATACCCGCTTATCCTGGTCAAGGTTGGAGGGGGTGCTGGAGCCTATCCCAGTGTACATTGGGTGAGAGGCAGGAATAACAACTGGCCATTTTACCTAACGCACATTAAAAAAGCTCTGTTACAGAGTAATGCTACCCAATGTTTCCATAATTATTTACCATCTGAAGAGAATGTGGTCATTCAAACTTTATGTGCAGTTTTTTGGAATCAATGTCGCAGGGCGCATGGGCTCAGTCATTGGCACAGCATATGGGCGCACAGGGCGTGGCTACTGAAAGTTGGTATTTTCGTGACTAGAGGTGAGGAGTGCACAGCTCAAAGCATGATGCACAGGAAAATGGGCTGGATTATGATGAATATATTATCAGTGGGTGTGTTGCAGCTGAATTCAATCATAGCCAATCAAATGAACTCTTTTCATTCCCTTTCAGAGCAGGGCACAATGCGTCCCGGTGTGCTGGCTGTTTTGGTGGTCTTCTGCCATCCGCATATCGATGGTGTATTGCTATCGCAAAAAAATGTATACTGTTCGTTTAATGCAATAGTTTCACACAGTGAGGTCTAAAATTGCAAACTAAATGTGTACCAAGTGCTTAATCAGTTCACATTGCCCAACGCCTAATATTGTATTTATTATTTATTTTATTTTTGAGTGGGCAGGATATTATAATGAAACAAAGTCCACCATATTCCAAAATTGCCAATACAGAAACTTGATTATTTTTACATTTAAATTTTAAATAACCAAAAATGGGAATCATGGAAGAGTAGCTAGGCAAACTGAGAGAAACTTTAATGCTTGTCTCCCATTTGAAAAAAATTTCAACGCACTGTAGGTAGATGTCCATTAATTTTGTAATTAATGGATACACTGAACCTTAGTCTGGATGCTCATGGTCACCACCTCACAACAGACAGTACCAGTGGCCAGACCAAAGAGAGCCAGAGGATAGGAGGTACTGTGAAGTAAATCCCTTAAGTCTGACGTGAAAGCAAGTTTCTGAGGCCCATCATTGCACCTCAGGTTATCAGCTCTGAAACTCCTGTCCTTCTGTTATAAAATGAATCTGTGGCATTATGACAACTAGGTTTAAAGCAGGAGCAGTTAACATTGATGTCCCCATGCCTGGAGATCTGAGTGTCAGCTGAAGAAGGAAAGTGCATTTGAGAGTCATCTATAAAGGCCCTAAGCACAGGCCTCGTCTCATTTTAACACAGAGAACAGGAAGTCATACACCATTTGGCAGATAAAGCTTTGTAGAAGACTGAGACACTTTCCTATGATCCAGAGAGCACCTGGCATTGTAAAATTTCTGACGCATAGTCTAGATTTAAAAATAAAAGCTCTGTGACGAGAGAGCTAGTCCAGTTCCTGAATATTTAATGTTTGCTTATGCAACTATTATGCTCTGTTTTAAAGGTAGCAAGGTTTGATGAACAGCTGTAGTTAATTAACTCCAGAAGAGAAAGGCTTACATGAATCAAAAAGCCCAAAGGCTGCCCTACTAGTACTTCAGTAACTTTCTACACTGTTTAAAGCAAGCTGAAGCACCCATCCTGTGATCCCCATGCCTCTGGAGCACCGCAGTGACGTTTCAACTTGTGTCTGGCATGCTTGTGTTCACAACACTGATTTTACTTAATGCTGAGTGGAGTCAAAGTTGTCATTGCCAAAAGAAATTCACAACTCTAAAATATGCATACATGGTTATTAAATTCAAGCCATATACTCCATGCAGGTAGCATGGCTTTAATTTATATAGTATTAAGTATTCACTACTGGGAGTCAGATGTGGTGCTCATTCTCTGTCAGACATATTGCTGCAGGAAGTAGCTGTTGCACAACCTATGACACTATTTTGAGTGTGGACCCAAACTATATTTTTGGAGTAAGCCAAAACACCTCTCAGGTAAAAATGCACGAGACCTGAGAGATTTTCAATGAATTATACAGTCTTGTGGATTTGCAAGGGCAATGCATTATAGACTCATGGAAGGCATTTTTTTATAAAAATGGATTGTGCGTAGTAAGTTTTTGAGTAGGTCCTGAAATGCTGCTGATCAAAGAACAGATAGATATGACAGCAGACTGTGTGCATTTATCTCATAACGTGCATGTGGGTGTGGCCCCAGTGACAGCTCCCATCCAAAGAACCAGAAAGGAGGAAGACTGGCATATGGAGGAAGAGGTTATATGCAGTCATTTTCAGCATCAGCATCACAAACCTATTTATCGGCATTAATTGCCACTGCAGTACCACTATTGATGACCATGTAAGGAGTGCCATTTCTGCATTCAGCGAATGGAAATATAAAAGATAAAACATCAGCAAAGGGTAAAACTCACTCGCAGGATTATCCTGCTCATATATGCACAGCAGCTGGGATTAAGCTAGATTTTCTGAGCCTTGCATATTCAATCTGCCTCAGTTACATTTCCACCTGGCTTTGGAGACTTGCCTTCCCTCAGTCTGAGGAGAAAAGGTCACTTTCCCACCATCTTTTCTCACCTGTTTGAGCAGAGTGAGGTGGCATCAACCTCCCTCTAGCCACCCCAATCTTAGGTGTCAGGCTCATCTGTTTAAGTTCCATTTCCATCTTTTGGCACATCGACTGAGGAAATGGAACGCAGCAGACTGAGGAGGTGGGTGGGGATAGGGGCAAACAGCAGTGACCGTTTGAGTCGTGCACAGAGGGGCACACTCTCCGTTCGCAACAAATGGCTCAGATATTCTGGGTCAATATTCCAACTGCAACCAGAAGCTGATCCAGAATCTGTGTCTTCTCCTCCCTGTTGGTGCTGTCCAGAGGGTGAACCTGATGACCAGGGTCCATATTCCATATGCCCAGTGTGTGTATGTGTGTGAGAGAGAGAGAGATTAGACGGTGCTTATCTGACAGAACTGAGTATCAACTTTGCACACGCTAGAGAACTCAGAACTGCCTCGCTCAGAATCTCCCAGGGAAAGATGGTCACACTTCAGTGGCTGTGTATGAAACCCACATGAAGATGAGAGATGACGTGTTACATTGAAGTGGGTCAGCTGCTGTTTGCGAGCCCTCCTGGGTGATGCCAATTACCAAGCGCTCATGCAGAGCAGCAGCTGACTTCTGGCTTCCCGTGGTTTCAGATCAGCCAGGAGTACCACTGAGGACAGAGATGATGCCCTTGGTTTGTTTCCCCCATTCTGGGATAAACTTGTGTGTGATTTTTATCACCCAGGTTTTGCTTCCGCATTTAAAGGGATTGATCCATTTCTGGAGATTCACTTTCACTTTATTATCAGCTGATTATTCTTCAAAAAATAATGTTTTTCTCAGTTGAAACTATTTCCTGTGGTGCATTTAATTTGAGACTGCTACGCTCACAGTGAAGTAATGCCACAATATGAAAATATACTGATATTTCTAATTGTGAATAAACACTGATCTGTATTGTACAGCCGCTGGAAGCATCACTGTCCATCCTGCTTCATATTCACATACATTTTCTTGCTTTAGAGAAACCCACAAATGACCCTATGCCATCGTAAAGCCGACCAGTCACCAAAGACTTCTGCAACTATACAAAATATACTTCATTGCACATACTGTAAAAAGGATAGATCTGAGGGTAACATCCACTTCCAGATGAGCATCTAATTAATACATTTCGCATTACCTTACCTTACAATCACTGTGCAGACAGTATTACCCAGAGCGATAAAGTAAGGGTGAACATCAGTGTTCCCAGAAAAACAAAAATAATTGCAACATCTTGAAGGCCCATTTATAGTCAATAAGTGTAATGTTTGCGGAACAAACCAATAATCAGTACAGTAAAAAAAAATCAAATACGGCTACACAACTAGCCTATCTTTACACAGCTATACCTATAACATTACTGTCCCAGAACAACCTATAGCAAGGGTGACACACACAAGACCATACTGACTGCAGGTATTTGTGGTTCCCTTTCAGTCAGCAGCCAATTAAGGCCTTGGCACCAAGGTGTGATGGTTTTTTAAACCAATCAGCAACTTAATCACTGATGCTGAAACACATTGAAAACCAACAGACACTGCAGCCCTCCAGGACTGGATTTGGACACTTGCAACCACTAGCACCCCATACTATCCCAAAATGAAAAGATGTCTTTACTAGTTAAGACATAACAGCATCATTCAAATGAACTACCCTGCAGATAGACTGTAGCCATCAGCTGAGAGGCCAATTGTGCTGTTTCTTTGAGACCTATCTTGAGCAGATTCCAGAAAGCCACATCTCCTTCAGCCGCCCGCGATGACCGAGGAGGCGATGCGTGGGACAGTATTAAAATTGTAAGGTATCATTCCCGAAATAATTTCTGGGGCAGTGTGAACAGTGTCCTTAATAAAAACGTCGCGGAGTGATTTATTTGCCGGTGGCGGTCCCTTTTGTTTGAGACGGACAAAGGCGAACACAGGGGAGGCCAGGGGCTTGGGTTCCGAGCTGGGGGAGGCGGCTCCTTTGTTCTGCTGACACACGCAGGTGTTCAAGAAGACAGAAGGACAGAGGTGAAAAGAGACACTTCCTACATACCCACCCCATGGAGGACCTCTGGAAGACACTGATAAGGAACACCTTGTCATTATTGTTGCCTGCATGAAAACAATTCCTTCTGTATAGTGGAACATAAACACATTACATTGCATGTCATTTAGCACATGTTGACTGGAGCAACTTGAAATACTTTTTGCCTTTTTACAAAGTTACTCACAATACCTTTTGCATTTTTACATAGTATCCATTTATTCAGCTAGAAATACACTGCAGCAGGTGAAGGACCATGCTCAAGGGTACAACAGCCAAAAACTACCAGGAAATTGGACCTACAACATTTTAGGTTACAAACCCAGTTCTAGGTCACATGCCCTACACACACTACAATGCAGCCCATATACAGTTAAATGATAAAGTATTGGACAGCTGTATCAAATTGGCTGGTTTTCCACTGCACTAATCAAATTTGTATTTTCAAATCAAACAATAACCAAGGCAAATTCAATCTGCATTTATTTTGTGCGTTTTTATTTATTTCTTTTTTTAAACAGACAATGAACCATTTTACAACCATGCCAATGAGTCAAGTCCCCCCATTCCAAGTCAGCCTAAGTACTGGGACAAATGAACATCAGCCGTAATTATTTATAATTGGGAAGCAGTGAGTCTCAGGGTACGGGTTATATCCTTTTGATGCGTTTGTAGAGTGTACTTTATAAGCAAAACAAGAAACCGGCAGATGAAAGCCAGAGAACTGAGTATGATGACCAAGAATGCTATTGTGAGCATGAAAGAAAAGAGAATCAATTAGAGCTACTGCAGAATGCTTGAGTATTTCAAAGTCAACAGTACAGAATGTTAGAAATAAACTAACTACTGGAGGACATAGGAATCACCAGCGATCAGGCCATCGATAGAAGATACTAGAAACTGATGACCGGCAAAAATAAACACCAAATTGTCAGCTTGAGTAATTGCTAATGATCTCCATACACTTGGGGTGAAAGTATTGCAGGACATTGCACGCACAAGACTGAGAGAGGCATGTTATACTTCTAGATGTAAAGCTCTCATCAACATCAAGAAGAAAAAGGCAAGGTTGGAATATTATGTGACATTGGAATACTGACAGTGACGCCAATCCATGATTTTCCTCAATTTTCAACGGTTGTCATGATGTCACACGGCTTCCTACAAAATGGGCGGAGGGACGAGACGCCAGGAGGCTACGCAATTGGCGGTGCTCCTGCAAGTACCCCAAAGAAAGCCCATTAGGCAAGCAGCCTGCAACAAGGACCAAGCTGCATGTCTTGGAATTGGAGAAAAGAGAGAGTGCCCCTATTTTCCACATATAACCTCCTGCTGCGATAACAACCTCCGCTCTTCTGGGAAGGCTTTATACTAGATGTTGGAGCATTGCTGCAGGGATTCGCTTCCATTCAGCCAGAAGCCTCAAATGAATGCTATGATCACAAACAAGCGAAAGCAGGAATGCACTGATGAAGGTGGTGGCGACTGAAATTGCAGTGCATCGAACTGATTAAACTGCTAGACAACAAATAAATGTCAAAGCAATCAAATTCAATAAAATTATTTGTAAATTATTTTATTACTGAGGGATATTTACTTTGATAGTATTTTCACCATTTAATTTGCTTGCATTTTATTTGATTAAATATTTAATTTGATTGCATCTTTTTTAATTCAACCTTTAATTGAAATTTAATCAGTTTGGCATTAATGTAGGCTAATCTGTTTTGTTACTTCCACCCCTCATATTCAATGGCATAAAGCCTAGCAACAATGATAGTGAAGGCAAGATAAATAATGACAATAAATACACGTCCTTCAAAAGTTTTGAACTAAATATTTCAGAGATATTTTTGACAGACATGCAATCTCATTATATTTTACATTGAATGGTTTTCACCTGATCGGCCTGTTCTCACAGCTTTATAGTCTTTCATAATGCATAGATGATAAGATTTAAATTCGGTGCTGTACTGTACAATACTTGATGCCAAGTATTTTTCAGGGCACTACTCTGCCAGACCAGACTGTAAAGATCTATCCAGAAGCTAGGGAAGATGTGTTTCGGGGGGGGGGGGGGGGGGATCAGCTCTACAATATGAAGATGATGTACATTCTGCAAAATTCACTGTACAGGACATGATTTGCACCCGTTTTAGCTGAGTTATATTGAATGCAATTACAATAACAGAAATAATAGTTGCAATTTTCATCTGTTTAGTAAATATCAAGCAGCCTGCTTAAATGTCAATAGCTCCTTTTCTTTGGGAAGTGGGTGCAGAGTGGGTGGGGGAGGGAAACATTACCCTTTCAAATAATCAAAATGATTGCACTAATTAACAGAGGTCTCCTTTTCAAATACCACACTAATGTCAATGAGCATACCACAGAGCCGAAGCAGGGAGGCTACGCCTTCTGTGTTTGCTCTTTTTTTTTCTTTACGGAAGGGAGTTTCAAAATCAGCGAGGCAACAAAATGGAGGCTTTTGAGATACACCTACAGAAATAAGGGCACAAAACTTAGCAATGAACTATTTCAGAGCATGATTCTTAAATGGTGCCACATGTTTAATGCACGGAAACATTAGACTCGATTAAAGGGAAGAGTTGAAGGGAAGACCAAGGTTGCGCCCCCCCATTACTGTTGTGGGTGTGGAGGTGTAAATCCCAATCTTACGCATGTGCTGCAGAAAGGACAGTAGTCCTGCATAGCATGGAATCCATGCAACACAACAGAGATTAATCAGGTTCAATGGAGAGGGGGCAAGAGAGAGCAAGGACTGTAACCAGACCTGGTTTTATTCATGACACATTATTCACAAAAATGATAACAGCTGATAAAACACCAGGTGCATCCTGGTTATTAATGAGTTCATTGAACCTGCATCAGCTCCTCTTCCTTAATCTCACCTTTACACTTGAGTAATACAGCAATGTCCTTCCTCAAACTTGTTTCTGTTCTATACCGGTTAAGTTTCAATCCGACAGAACACGGCCTCTCCGGTACGATACAAATCGGTCATATTAAAATGTGATAGACGCTATTAAAAAGCCGTGATTTAGAGTCGAGAGCCACGAGCAATGTGGAAAGTGACACATTCACAGCTGACGGAAAATGAGCAGTCAGAGGAAGGACTCGGGGCCTAAATTACGAGGTCAGAAGAAAGACTCATGATTCCTACTCAGATTAAGAGCACTCATAAAAGCTCATCCACAGCAACAACGCTGCACAGCCCTCTACTACATCATCAGGTCTTATGGGTACAGCAGACTTATACAAGTTGTTCCAGGGCAGCAGAACCTTTTTTTTCCCCCTCCCAGACCAGTACGAGAGACCATCTCAGAACATGCCATAATTATAAAAGCCAGCAATAAATGCTCTTACAGCAGAACAGAATCATAACTATAAACTGAGAACAGAAAATACGGTAAATTTTAAATGTAGGGATGATATGGTTAATTGCTTTTTTTTTTTTGTATTTCTCACAGAGGGGTTCAAAAACAGCCCCGGGCTCTGCTTCCGCAGGCTGCCGTTACAGTCTGTAAGCTTAATGAAAATGTGTGCTTCCATAGTTTTATGCTAATTTTAACACAATACAATTTTGCTTCGTCTTTGGCAATTCTTCAGATTCCACAAATGGTAACCCGTTATCCACACTTTCGTCAATAGGGCCCCATTGATTTTTCCTGTTTATACTTGCATTAATTGGGAAAACAAACTTATATTTAAAGGTCAATAGCCATATTGCACATCACAAAAAATAAGCATTAAAATAAGTATTATTTTATCTGACTGACTACAAGTCCTGGGATGTGAATATGAGTCACTCATTTCTCACATAGCTATCTCTCACATGATATAGCCTAATCAGAATAAAGCATCTTGTAGTCGACATGAAATTGTTCCTAATTGTCTAATCAAAAACTAATTCAAACCCTTCAGATTTCGGAGTCTGCTATTACGGTTGAAAGAATAACGTACAAGCATACACAATATGCCCCAAGGATTGAACTTGAGAACACCTGCCATAATTACTGAATACCTGTAAAAATGCCAAAACTGTACTGGGCCTCGGTCTACCACAAATACTCTGGTTAGAGCTGCAAGTAGGGGTGGGTAATACCCCAAAACATCTTGTTTGGGCAATACATGATGCATATCAGAGTGTAACGCAGCTGTTAGACTGTTACTAAACAATGTGGGACAGTACAAAAAGGACAATGTGTAGCCTATAGTGTTCGCTCTGCTTAAAATTCCACCTAAGACCAGCTGGGATTCTAAGATGGTTTAAGATGTGTTTTTGACACTTCAAGCTGGTAATAGTTGGTCTGTGGCTGGTCAAAGCTGGTTAAACCTGGTTAAGCAGGTAGAGTAAACTGGTAGCCAAATTAGAGCTCTAGTGGGTTTACTACAGGCTGGTAGACCAGCTAAAACCAGCTGCAAGTGTCGACAACACATCTTAAACCAGCGTGGAATCTTCAGCAGGCCATGTTCTTCTAATTTTTATTTCGGCCCGAAGCGCCGTTGACCTCAGTAGGCTACACTGGATTCCCATTTACGCTGGCTGTGGGCTATGGCGCGCTGCTGTGTGTACGTTTTAAAATCAAAGTTTCTAAAACGCGACCAACAGCAACTCTGTCGCTGTTAGGGTGGCCAACTAGTGGGCTAATAAGCAGTAGTAGGATTACATTCTAGCCATACGGTTATGCTTCGTTTTAAATGTTTTAAATTGCGGCTTTACAAACAAACAAACAAACAAACAAACTAGACTTACCCCGCGTCTGAAGCTCTGACCCGCTGGTTCCTGGGCAAGGGGAAGCAAAAGGGGATATGTTATCAGGCTGTATTTATAATGTATTATGGACTGACATTAATATCCCATGTCAATTATTGATATGGTTTGTACATATGGAAAGTAGGAAACGCAATAATAGCCTGCGTTGTTACAGCTGAAACGTGACGTGTCATTTTATGTACTTTTTTAAAAATCAATAAACGATTTGGTATGGTACAGAAAAGTAGGTTTTTGGTTTCACCCATTCCTTCATTAGGTTGTTGGTTGGATGGAGTTTAGACTGGTCTGAATTAGGAAGGAGTAAAAGTGTTTATTGGTTGTCATTGAAACTCATGTATATACTGTATGCTTATTTGTTTTGTTTACCTTGTAGTTTATCAGGGCTGGGGGCCTTTCTGTTTTCGAGTTTGCATTTTCTCCCCTTGTGCGCGGTAAGTTTGCCAGGCTTCCGGTTTCCGACGGGAATGTCGGGTTTTCAACTAATTTGTACAGATTGTTCCGGTTTCTGGTACCGACCAAAACAATGTAGGCAACTTCCCGGTCAGAATAACAGACCGAATACATTATTTTCGTTAGCTTTTATGAATTGACATGCCAATGACTACTCGGTCCGACATCGGTTCCGAGTAGGCTACAATCACCCATCTCTCGTCCGACGTTTGTTCAGAGAGGGACCTTTCCAGTCAGCCAGCAACCGACCTCGTTCGTTATCTTTACAGCAGGGTAAATTTGTTTTGACAAATTCCAATCTGGCAACCCTTCTCCCTGGGTTTCCTCTGGGTACTCCAGTTTCCTCCCACAGTCCAAAGACAGGCAGGCTAATCGGATACTAAATTGCCCATGGGTATGAGTGTGCAAGTGAATGGTGTGTGTGTGCTCTGCAATTGATTTGTGACCTGTCCAGGGTGCCTTTTGCCCAATGCATGCAATAGTTGTTTATTTGTTTTGGTACATTTTCACTACCTGCACTGTAAATGGCCCTCACCTTTGCCTGCATGTCTGGGAAAAAAAAAAAATCTTGGCAGTTAATTCATTTGTTTGGCTCCATTTTGGAACTTGCCTGGCTGCTGTAGGGGTCCAGTCACAATTTGACGAATAAAAAAGTTGGCTACTCATGAAAACATACAGGTTCATAAAGGTTTTTGCTAGTTTGCTTTAAAAACCTAAAGAAATTTGATTTGCAGTTTTTCACGGAAATTATATTGTGTCTAAAACTGTACCAGTAATGATAAAAACAGTTCTAGTGCCCATACCTACTTGAAAGAATAAGGAATATTCAGTAAATTAATTTCACATGTGTGCCTCAGATGATATCTGAAATGGAGATATGGACAGTAATTCAGTTTGTAGAAACAGGGTGGCTCTTACATAAGACGTTGCAAGCTTACAGCCTTGTTTTCCACTTTGTATATGAAAGCAGGCGCCTGGTGTAATACCACTTCATGTGCTGTGCTGCTCTAAGTGGAGCTGGAACCTCAAACAGCAGGTGGTCTCAGTGTGTGGCCTCCATTTGACTGCAGTGTAAAAGGCGATGTGTGTTTAATGCTCAGAGATGGTGTGTTGCGAGCCATGAAAAGACCACCATTATGCCAGTATCCCCAGTGGACTAACTCCCTCCTGATCGTCCCAGTCCTAGCCAAACACGATATCGAACACACCCCTGTCTCTTCAAGCTGCAACTTCCAGAGATGGCTATCCTGCCATTTTCCCTTCTCAGTCTGTTACCATGGAGAATGTCATCCAGCTCAGTTTTACCTCAACTTCTCCATTAGCATCAATGCAGACTGCTATCCTCACCGGTCTGACCCCAACCTCCCCATGTTATCATGGATCTTTTATCCTGTCATGAATCACCTCCACTTCACCATCTATTACTTCTCAGACCTTTTATCACTGCCTCTATCTCCTACAGTTGACTCTAGCATCCAGGCCCACCTCACTGCAACCTCTCCATCTGTTACCACGGAGACTAGCATCCTGTCCTATCTCACCTACATCTTTCAATCTGTAACTATAGAGGCATTGTTCCCTGCCCTGTCACACCTCCACCTTATAGGTACATACAGAACAGTTGCAGCGTGGTTTCTATGAGTGTTTTCTCTCCTAAACATGAGCCACCTCAACTTCAGCTTAATTAAATGCTATGGGTGCTCTTCCCCAGTCTGAAGTGAGGGTACATCACAGCAGCGAGAATAGAACAAACGTCTACGGAGTGTGAAGGTTGTTCTGTGGCTCTGTGATATTTTTAGGTTTTTATTTGTTCACATTTTCCAACCACCTCCTTTGTCCTAAAATTTTTATTTTTAAGTGCTCATAAATATAGAATTTATCTTGACTTTAAAGCTTTTTTTTCCTTATTAAATCTCACATTTCATAAACTAAGTTTGAGTGTTTTCTTTCTCTCCGCTGGCTGACTTTGTGGATTGTGTTCACTTTGTCTCTAGAGAGCAATTAGTTTCCTACCTGAGCCCATTGGCCCTTTAAAACCAAAGTCTGTATATTTTTTGAATGATGTAATTTCACTCTTTTCCTACATTAGCCCTATGCACAGCAAGTAGGCTTAGGCTTGTGCCTGTCATCCATTGCTCATATACAAAAAAATCCCACAGGCCAAGCAGAAACTGTGCAATGGCTAGCTTACAGATGCTGACGTAACGGTACTGTCCATAATTAGAGAGCGATTGTACCCCTCCCCCACCCCCTCAGCCTTTTCTTGATGGTGGAAATTATCACAGCTGAATGGTGCTCTGAGGCATTATCTGCATGCATCAGAAATCAGTGTGGACTCCCAGTAGTCCTGCTGATATTCTTGTCTATTGATGGCCTGGTTCCTCTTTGCTAAATTGGGCTTATGGGGGGCGTTGCTATTGTAACTGTTTTGAAACAGTGGTTTTCCCCTTCATGAACACAAACTGCCTGCAATCTGCAATGTTCCGTGTCTGTGATGTACCGATATACCCAGCTCTTATGTAGTGATGAGCCCTGTGCCTCAGCTTGGAGACTGGAATAAGAAAACGAATTACTCTTTTGACCCAAACCCTCCGATGTGAATTAAAAAGTTCTTAATGGCCATCCTATACAGAGTTGTTGAAAGAATGGACAGGAAGCGGCCTGCCGTTTCAATCCAGGAAGAGTATGTATAACTCACTTCCCTGCACTCCTTCAACTTGCACCTTGACAGTAAATGATTGCTAGAGCTGTGAGCCGCCAAACCTGTGCACTCATGCACAAACTGCATCCCCTCTCATATTCGAACAGGCATTTAAAGTTCAGAGAAAAAGTAGAACAGCATTGTCTCCTGGGCATTCTAAAGTGGCATTAAAAACGGTTTCTCTTATGAACCTCCTTAAATAGTACAATACATCTAAAAGAGAACCGTTACAAATAAAGCATGTGTAGATCTGGCTGCAACTTTGAAGCTAGGGAAAGCTTTATTATTATGGTGTGAAATATATAATGCTGTTTTTTAAAAGAAAAATCAAACCTGACCTGTGGGAGACTGAGAGAGAGAGAGAGAGAGAGAAATAGAGAGAGAGAGCCAGAGACAGACAGAGAAAGACAGAATCATAGAGAGGAGAGAGACACAGAGAGACAGACAGAGAGAGAAATAGAGAGAGAGAGACAGACAGAGAAAGAGAGAGAGAGAGATAAAGAGAGAGAGAGAGATATATTAGATGGTGCTTATCTGACAGAACAGAATTGAATGCTTTCTGAAACTGTTGAGCAGAACAACATTGGTGTCCTGTTTTATTGATAGACCTCCCTGGACACTGATGTTACCTGGGACCTGGGTGCCTTCCAGTCTGGTTCCCATAACCCATAGCACAGACAGGCGGATTCCAGGCCTTGGCTGGAGTACTCAGCTTCAGAGCTCAGGCATAATACTGCAGATGCAAACTGTATACATCACTGCCACCTGCTGGTCACACAGATACCACCGGAAGAAAACGTGAAATATTATCCAAACTCAGTTTTTCCCTTTATCAATACAGGGATAGCTTTCAATATCTGTGACATGAGAAACAAAATAGTTCCTCCCTCACATAAGATAAAGCTTCACCCTGGGAGAATAAACATAAATGCATGTTACAACAAGAAAAATAGAAAACATTACACAACAGTTATTATTTCCAGCAGACTGAGTGAACTGCTTTCTGTGTCATACTGTCAGCTTTGAGGCCATCTCTTGGACAAAAAACATGATTTTGTTCTCAGTGCTCATGACCCACAGAGCACTCCAGCCCCAACGCTCTCCTCATGAAAACTGCTGCCGTGACACAGCCTTAGATATTTCGCCCAGTTCTTCTGAACTGCACATTAATGTGCGACCTAGCTCAGGAGGTAAGACCGATTGTCTGGCAGTCGGAGGGTTGCCGGTACAAACCCCGCCCTGGGCATGTTGAAGTGTCCTTGAGCAAGACACCTAACCCCTAACCGCTCTGGCGAATGAGAGGCATCAATTGTAAAGCGCTTTGGATAAAAGCGCTATATAAATGCAGTCCATTTACCATTTAATGTACACGTCTTTGCTTGGACTGTTGATTTTATTAGCTATTTTCTTACCTCAGGCTATAAGCTCCCCACCACTATAAAAATGTATTAAATCAACTCCAAGTTACTGCCCTATTACCAATTATCCTCTCTATTTATATCACAATTACCCTATCTATTGACATTATATTTCTAGGTACCAACAACTTATTTCTGGTCAAGGTTCATGTCTCTGTGTGTCTGACAGTTTTCAGAAGGTGCTGACCCAAGCTGCTCCTCTGAGAATGGGAATGAACCCCCAAAATAGTAGTGCTGGAAGTGGAGGCAAACCCCTGCCAACAAATGCAGAGCGACAGCCAACGTGCCTGGAATGCGTCGTCTAAATCCAGGATCTCCAACCTGAGAAAAGACCGGCAATCAATAGCATTGACCGGCACTATATTTGTATCATCTTCCTGGCCCGGCCTGATCTCCTAATGCAATATCTAATCTAATTGGAGCTGGCACCAGCTCCCAGCTGCGCTCACCATGAGGCGGACGGAAGGGCAGAGCGCGCAGGAAATCGATGACTCCTCCGCGTATCCTCCACTGGCCTGTCCAGGCCCCAGTCTGCCTCCTCTGTAGTCCCCCAGTCTGGGTGAGCTGCCACCATTACAGCCGCAGACCGCGTGTTCCAATGGGGGCACAGACAGTGGAAATGGACCGTTTTCGTGAATTCACCATTTTGTTTGATAAGGAAGGAAAATTTAATACAGACTTTATAAAATGAATATATTGGCTTACATGGCATAGAGGAGCTCTGCAGTCACAGCAAATAGGATCCACAGCACTTTGAAGGGCACTGGAGGAATGCCCTCACAGTCACTGTTATTAATCAGAAATTAATTTAGATCATACTTCTACAGGGCTTGCTAGCTGCAGCATTGGTTTGTATATATAACAAATGATGATAGTGAATCATAGCTTTTATCTCCTGATCTCAAAGGCCTTTACACTGAAGGAAGGAAAGAAGGAAATTCACCTCAGCCACCACAAATATGGTTGGCACTCACCTGGGAGGTGCCCAGCAGCCATTTTGTGCCAGAACAATCAGCAGTGGTGGAGAGGAAGGTGATTACTGAGCCAGTCAAACTTTGTGATAATTAGGTGACAGGTTGAACATTTGGCCAGGACTGATTCTGGAGCGACCAGGTTCCTCACCTGTGCATCTCACAGGCTCTTCAACACCTCACAGCTGCAGATATGCGTTCAGACTCACACATGACGCTTTCACTGGCCAGTTAAGATTTTTTTTTTTTTCAGTGTGATGCAATACTTGACTCATCAAATGTTTTTGACTCATTTGTGGAAATTCCTAATGAACCAGTGGTCTGCAAACACAGGGTCACGGGCTTCTTCAGCAGAGTTCAAGGAGTTCTGAAATAGATTTTTTCCCCTGACCATTCGTGGTTACCAAGGTCACCTGAAAAAGATGGAAGACCAAAGCTCAGTGGGTTCAAAGGGGAATCAAGGTCAAACGAGTGGAAATAATAGAGGTCAAAGACCTCTGGACTCCTAAGATTCTGCACTTCCAGTTTTCTCATGTTGGTCTCTATGTCCTGATTTCATGTGGGAATGCAAGCATGAAACACAAAACACAGGTTTGCATTGTTCAATGACCATTGATAAAAACATGCAACTCAAATTTGACGATATAGCCAACTACATCACTGAGTAGTGTTAGCCTTGTGTGTGTGTTGAAATGGATCACCCTCTTTATTTAAGATATTGTGGAATTGTGGAAATACCGTGACATGCAAGGACAGAATGGGAAAACTCAGGGATGTTAACTGAGGGAAAACTCAGAGATGTTTTTATTTTTTGTTTTTATTGAAGAAATGTTTTCCAGATCAAACCACTATGTTCAATTCAAAGTTTTAATACTTTAGCCAAAATATGAATGGAGAGAGGCTCCAATAGATCAAATGCATATAATATGTTAGAGATGATTAAATGATTAAGACAAAGAGTAAAGCATTTGTCTCCCCTGTCTATCTCTCTCTTGGACCCTCTCCCTTTCTTATTCAAATGATTCTCTCTTTACCTTATTTGAACTAACATTTTGAGTGGTGAGTGGACTTTGAGGGCAATTAATTGGGATGGTTGTTAAATGACTGCACTGGTAACTTCCAGGAGTCATTACAGCCCACTTAATAGCAGAGTCTGTTCATTATCCTTCTAATCAAATATTACCTGGCTCAATATCCATATTGGGTATGGAAGATCTAATATGTTCCTCACGATTACCTTCACTGTTTCCTGCCATTAAGGATGTCCTCCCCACCTCTGACCAGCCTCATCACTCTGTCTCGCTTACTCTCTCTCATATTACACTGAATGTTGGCTAAAAGCTTTACAAAGAACATGTGCACCATCTAGTGGCCAATGACCATTACTGTTGGCATACATTAAATCTGTTGAAATTAAAGGGCCCAAGTAATACAAAGCTCTCTGTTGGAAACGGTTGCTGCTAGGTAATGAATCCAAAGGCCAGTTTTTTGCAATGATTGTCATGCCTCATGAAATTTTGCCTGTGAGCATTGCCATTAAGGTTAAGGGGACACACTTTGGCATTTATATTAGTAATTATTAGTAATTACAGTTTATGTACTTCCTAATCTTTCAAATGTGTTAAATGGTGAGAGTGTCACACTCAGCAGAAGTTCCCACTGTGATAGCCTAAGAACAAGGTCTGTTGCTGGTGCCTCCTGTCTGATTCCCCACTGTTTAACTTGCTTGGGCATCAAATATCAGTCAGCTAGCTAAAGTTAATATTTACTGTGTTGCTCAATTTCAGAATGTGATGGGAATACTGAGGTTACGTAGGGCATATGGTCTCAATGCATTAACATCCACAATATCACTCACAAGTGAACTCTGAAGACAGAAGAGGATCACACACACGTGCACGCACGCATGCATGCATATGCGCGCACGCGCACGCGCACACACACACACAGACGCATACACAGACACAGACACAAACACAGACACACACACACACACACACACACACCACATGCACACACAGATAAAGAGAGAAACAAAAAATGTGAGGTAAGACTAGAATAAATCTATAAACCTGCATGCTAGCAAGCAAAATGTTATAGTACCCAATACAACCAGATACATCAAGAATAGAAAAATGTTTTACCACACACGCACACACAAACACAGTTTCCCATGATACTACCCCCACACTGTTACTCACATGCCAGAGCTGGCCAGATCACTACAACACAAACACAGGTGGCCACATAACCTTTTGTTTCTGTCAAGTGCAAATAGACTGCTGCACTTTGGAGCGACCAGTTCCTTTCGATTATTTCTCACTGCTAGCATCTGGAATGTCTCCCCATAACGGAATGGCGAGAATTTTCCTTCTGTTCTTCATCTGTGGGCTGCTGCTGGAGAACTGGCTTTATTGTGGAGGTATGTACCACTCACTTATCCATTCATCCATCTCTATCCGTCATTCTAAACCATCCTTCTGAAGAGGGAAGGACATTTCAACCTTAGCCTAGCTGCACTCTTTCAACAACAAACTGGATGACAGAGTCAAGATTAGGTTGGAGGTACAGTATTAAGTGATGCTCACGACTACTTTTAGAGTTTAACAATGTAGGCTTATGTTTGCAGGGTTGTGGTGTCATTTAGTATCCTAAAGATATTCTCTTTTGGCATATGTGCACTGTTGTGATAAATTATACAGGCCAAAGCAGGTGCCTGTGTGGGTTGTGTAACCGCGTGGAGGCTATACGTGCATTGGTCGTAAATTTGGCTTTCAGTCAGCTTGTTCTCGAAACTCAAACTCAGAATCACATAAATCACGTGGTCCAGATGGCCTCACATCAATGACGGACTACAATATTACATCTATGCTCCCAGTGAACTCTGGAACAGGCTGGACCATAGGAATGGGGGAACATCTTCCATGGAAACAGACTATAATTCACATTATTCTAAAGAAGGCAAAGATAAAACATGGATTGTGACCAATATCACTACTGAATCAAGACAGCAAAACATATGCCCTAGTAACACAATGAAGAAATCATAATACCCACATTAATAATGTCCACAAAAATACATAATAATATCCTAATTAATAATAATTTGATTAATTAACTGAGATTTAACAGGCTTGAATTTCAAAATAACAAAAACAAGGAAAACAACAAAGAAAAATCTGTTTCCTTAAACTGCCAAGATGCTGAAAAAGCATTTCATTTAATTTGCACTTTCTGTAAAAGTGAATGCCAGTAAAACATCCATTTTTGCATCACCCTCTCAAAGCTCACTGGACTAATTACAACCTGAAGTCTTTGAAAGAGGGACAAGACAGGACAACCCACTCTCCCTGTTACTATTATTTACAGTGTTGAATTGTTGAATCGTGAGTGCAGTTAATAAAATACAATCTGGATCGAAAAGATATAAATGCTAGGGTGGTAAATAACAAAATTTCACTGTATGTAAATATTATCTAACTACATTGTGTGGAATAATATGAAAATGTGCTGAAAATATGGTCAACCCTCAGATTGTAGGAACAGGAAGTCACATACTGCAGCTTACGAGCTGGAACTGAAATACAGTATATAACCTACATTTACAGGGACACCTTCAGAAAATCTCTTGCAATGAAATTAATAAAAGCCTTTGCATAACTTTTAATTACAACTCCTTGAACTGTAAAATTATGGAGGCTACATCTAGATGAGATGTGCTGTCATTTGATACAAGTTCCTGAATTGAAGCTATTAAAATGAACAGTATTCCAAAGAGTGCTAGATCAGCCACTGTCAGCAGAGGTACCAAAAAATAATTAAATGAATGATACTTCATGTGGAAAAAAATAAGCGAGGAATTAGATTAAAATAGTTGGGGCTGCCTAGCTATATCAAGGGGAAAGGCGGTGAGATCATTTCCATGCATGAATGCTTGACAGTTGATAATACTAGTATTAAAAAGTGTACAAAGCAAGATGGAATAAACTGGAAGGCTGCCTGTCAAAGCCTCCTACCCAGTCTTAACTGCCAAAATCCGAATAAAAATGATGAATGAATGCAATGAATTTCATTTATATTGCACTTTTCCAGACACCCAAAGTGCTTTATAGTGATGAGGGGGAAATCACCTCACCTACCACCAATGTGTAGCCATTTTGTGTCAGGACACTCACCACACATCTGCTGCGGTGGAGAGGGAGGGAACGGTTTTTAGCCAATTAAATCAGGGGATGACTAAGCAGCAGGTTGAGCGAGCCAGGTCAGGAATTTAGCCAGGACACCAGGGAACCTCCTACTCTTTGTGGTGGCTGTCATGGGGTCTTTAATGACAACCGTGAATCAGGACCTCGGTTTAACATCTCATCCAAAAGATGGCATCTCCTACAGCAGTGTCCCCATCACTTCACTAGGGTATAGGGTCTTGTTCAACTAGAGGGAGGATTGCCCCCTGCTGGCCCACCAACACAACTTTCAGCAGCAAATTGTATCTCCCGTCCAAGTACTAACCAAGCCCAGACTTGCTTGGCCATTTGGCAGGAGCAAGATGCATGATGGTATGGCTACTGGCAATAATGTTAGATACCAGTAAGGTATGGGTAGAAAGCTAGTATCAGATTTAAAAATAACTGGAATATATAGGCCCTAAAATGCATGTGACCACATAGTCACCAGCTGTAAATTTAAAAAAAAAAGAAAAAGGAAAAACCAACTGAAATGCAAAAATCCTACAATATTTATAATGGATATCTTTATCCTTATAAAAATGAATAAACCGCAATATATTGTACATTTGTAGATTAAACCTGTATATAAACCTGTATATTTGTTCAAGTATAAACTTTGCAACATCCTGATAATATCTTCTATTTCGACATATTGTCAGTACAGTCTGTTTCCTGAAGGTTTACGGTGGCCTTTGAATCTCTGAATGCCATTTTCTCCCTTGTCTAGCCACTCTATTCCTGCCCCAGCATGCAGCAGAGTCTGTACTGAAGAGACACAAGCGCTACAACACAGGCCGGCTAGAGGAGGTGATGAAGGACAACTTGGAGCGCGAGTGCATTGAGGAGAGGTGTGACTGGGAGGAGGCCAGAGAAGTGTTTGAGAACAGGGAGAAAACGGTGAGTGGGTTCTGTACCCAGTTTGTGTACTGGGAGCTGGCAAAGCCTGCTATTGCCAGGCCGGAATTCCCAATAGGAGTTAAGGAATAAAATCCCCTCTGTCACTGCTCTATTAGATATCATGGCTACAGAGATATTATGGGAGAGTTATGGGAAAACAAACAAGACACTCACTGAGGAACTTCTTGTCCACGCTGTTTAATGCCAGCCCTTGCTAATCATTCTTGCTCATTCACATTTTCAGATGGAATTCTGGGTCAGTTACATAGGTAAGTGTGCTATGCAATTTTCCATTTTAATTTGCGTTGACTGCTGAGCGGATGCAGTGCGATCATCTCTACGAGGGCATGATGTGTGTTTGCGTCAAAAGCTAAAACAATTAGGCTGACGGTGTAGCGTATTGGCTAAAGAACTGGGATCGTAAAGCAAAGGTTGTGGCTTTCGGTCCCGTTTCGGACTTCGGTCTTTGCGTTCCTGTGCGGTTCAGTGCCTCCCTAGCAGTGCGGCCTTCTGTGTCCTTCAGATGGGGACCAGTGCGAGTCTTCGCCATGTCAGAACGGGGCCAAGTGTGAGGACAGCATGAGCTCTTATTTGTGCTGGTGCCCGGTTGGATACACTGGAAAGAACTGCGAAATAGGTAAGCGCAGGGGTGGACGGTTGTCGAGGTAACGTCGATGGCTGCGCAGTTCAGGTTTCCGCCATTAAACCCCACCGTCTCCCGCACCCTCCCCACCCCCTGCAGAGACACTGAGGCAGTGTGATGTGAGGAACGGGGGCTGCATGCACATCTGCCACTCTGATGTAGTGCGCGGGGTGTCATGTGACTGCGCTGTTGGCTACAGCCTGGACCAAGACGGAAGAACCTGCACACCCGAAGGTACTATGGCAACAAGCTGTCTTTACTTCCCCGAAATGGTTCATCAATATACAATGCATCTCTTGTGAATGGATGAGAAGATCTAGCTTTTACATATATATTTTGTATTTCACACACAAAATTATTACCTTATTACTTTATTATCATGGACACTGTCGTGTATCACTGTAGGATCTGAACCCTTGGTTAAAATACCATGGTTTCAAAGGACGGTTTTCAATTTAGTCCTTCATATTAGAGTCCTGGAACATCTTTGCTTGTTTTACTGTTCTTTTTCCATCACAACTGGTATCAAGATTTTCCCCTCAGTTAATTCATTCATTGAAATCCTGGCAAGTTGCATGTATAGACTTAACTAACTTCATAAGTATAGAAAAATGTTTAAAAGGAAAGTATTTATGTTAGATGCTAGCATTAGATGCTAGTCTTCTAATACCTACAAAAAGCGATAGTTCTCCTTTTGTACCTGTTACACATGAACAATCTTTGAATCAGTTCAAGCAGATTCAATTCAAGCTTGTGTGTGTGCCTGTGCATGTGTGTGTGTGTGCTTCTGTCTTTACATTTCCAGGAAAATTCCCCTGCGGCAAACTAGGGATAAGCATAGTGGCAGCTAATTCTGACACTCGGTCCGTCTACGCCCGGCCCCCAGAGATGGGGGAGAGCAGCAATGACACGATACACTCCCCCCCTCTCCTCAACGCCACCGCTGGGCCCAGCAAGCCCACGGCCAATTCGACCACCCCCTCTCCAACCAGCGCGACCACAGCGACCACAGCGCGCCCGCCCCCGGGCGAGGTCCCAGACGCGGCCTTCTTCCCAACCCTGCCCACCATCGTCACCAAGGAGAACCAGGACCACCGCATTGTGGGGGGCAATGAGGTCATCCCTGGAGAGATCCCCTGGCAGGTAGGGCACAGAGGCTCCCCGTCTGCGTGCGTGTCTGGCTGCGGGCGCGCTTCTGTGAGTGGGCGAGCTTGCGCTCGATACTGCTAGCACTGACCTGTCGCTCCGTCAGGTGGCTCTGATGGACAAACGGACCTTGCTGGGCTTCTGCGGGGGGGCCATCCTGAGCGATCTGTGGGTCATCACCGCTGCCCACTGCTTGCTGGAAGGCAAAGTTGACTCCATCTTCGTAAGAGTTGGTAAAAGACGAGCCCGTGTTGTAACACTTCAAACTAACCTCCCAGTTTTCAGACTCACATTATAATCCCCAAATACATAAGCATTACAGCTAACCCATAAAAAGCAGTAGCTTACATCTACATTTTAGTAGATTCAAGAGCTTAGTTTGCTTGGGATTGCAATTTGTTTTACTCATAAAAACCCTGTAAACATTAAGTAAGTCTGCCAACCAATTATCACCAACCTCCATAAGATTATGACATCATCACCGTACACCATTGTTATGAATCACAGCAGCTGCGCAGCTGTAGCCTGCAGGACGCACGCGCAGGATTGCGGCCGCGCTCAGTGACGAGCTGACAGGCCGTCTCACGTCGCCCGCAGGTGAGCACAACGTGCACAAAAAGGAGGGGACGGAGGGCGACTACGAGATCGCCGAGAAGCACGTGCACCCGCACTACAACAAGGCCCAGAGCCAGTACAACCACGACGTCGCGCTGCTGCGCCTGCAGAAGCCCATCGCCTTCTCCGACTTCGCGCTGCCCGTCTGCCTGGGCCCCAAGGAGTTCACCGAGGCCCTCCTGCGCGCGGACTCCAAGTCGGTGGTGAGCGGCTGGGGGAAGGTGCGCTTCGAGGGGGTGGAGTCGCCCGTCCTGCAGAAGGTGGAGGTGCCGTACGTGGACCGCACGCAGTGCAAGGGGAGCAGCAATGACCGCATCACGCGCTTCATGTTCTGCGCCGGCTACGCCACGGAGAAGCGGGACTCGTGCCAGGGGGACAGCGGCGGCCCGCACACCACCAAGCAGGGGGACACCTGGTTCCTCACCGGCATCATCAGCTGGGGCGAGGAGTGCGCCAAGGAAGGCAAGTACGGCATCTACACGCGCGTGTCCCGGTACTACACCTGGATCTCCCACACCACCGGCCTCAAAAAGGGCACTTCCAACGAGGACCAAGAACAATAAACCCTTCGACCTGCTGTGCAAACAGTCTGGACCTGTAATCCTAATTTTCAGATATACAGCATAGAGCCTTCCCTCCTGGTTTTCTCTTGTGCCAAACAACAATAAAGATTTTTTTTTTTGTAAAAAAATAACTCTCACAACAAACTCTGTATAAACCCGTTTGGAATTAAAGGCGGTGCAGGGGCTCAAAGATAAGCACCGAATGTGAAAGAGGAGGTAACCATTCTTCTGAAGGAAAGGAATATTTTGGGCGCGTGTGAAGACAACACAGGACACAATACACTGCAGAGGTGATTTTAGTCAAATCCCATTTTCACAGCAAATAGAATTACTTTTATAACCCAAACCTATGACCTATGACATCATTTTATGACATCATTCATTTACACTAGTTTTTTTAATCAACAATTTTGTGCACAGTAACACTACACTCTACATAGTGCATCAAAGCCTGTGAGGGAGGTTTCAGGGCCATGCTCCCTAATTAGTGCTCATAGCAGAACATTTCACTGCCACAGCACACACAGCACTCACAGGCATATTCTGGAAAACTCTGGAAGCCAGCTAAAAAAAAGGGAAACCAACTGGCTCTCCGCCATGGAAAGAAAGAAGACAAATGCTCGCATTTGCTTATATATGGGCGTGTTTATGCTGAGATAATTACACGTAATTGTTGTTCACACTGTTTAGACAGAACCTTTTATGCGTTAGCCGTGAACAAAGAGCCAAGACTTCAAGGGCTGTATGCAATTTATCCATTAAACTAACATCTGGGTGTTGAATCAGTGGCAGTATTATATTCATGAACTAGCAAATATGTAGGTAGATATCTCACCAAATTATTGTTAAAAAAAAGTGTTATACTGTGCAATTTGTTAGCTTTTCTAATGTGAAAAAGCATGTAGAGTGGTCTTATAATCATTCAGTGGTATGTGAAACCCACAGATTTAGCTGCTTGCCAATAGAAAGGATGGTAGTTAGGCAAACCGAAGCAGATCTCTGTTCTGTCTACCATCGATGAAAGCAGGCATAGCAACAGATATACAAGCATTTTCATAAAGATTTTCATAAAATTGATACCATGTTATGTACATTTAAGAAGATCCCACAAGACTGTGCATTCTCACGGGGAAGCAGAGACGAATACATTAACCTAACCTGCTTAGTTTCCACTTAGAGGTGGCCTTCCGAAATAAGAACCAGTGTAGCCTCTGCGGAGGAGAACCAATCTTCCCTGTAATAATCAACATCAAACGCAATCACTGTGGTTAATGACCGGGTGAGATTACATGTAAGCCCCAAGAATCAGTGCATGACAATGAGCGCTTCTGGCACTGAACTGAACTGAAGATGGTGACCATAACTGGCATACGAGCCGCTGCACGAACAGCACCACAAAATGTCTCCTACTCCAATCAACTAAGAGGTCTGATTGTTTAGAGTAACAGACTAGAAAGACGTGTTCTGAATAGCAATGGTTAACACAGTGTTTTGTGCAATATTGAATAAAGAGCATAATTACGGAAAATGACATACAAATCCAGCATTTTGCACGTAATTAGACCAGAGCCATTCAATGGCTACTATGAAGATATCTTTCAGGAATACGCTCTTGTTATCTACACTAAGAATGCAAATGAGCCCTTAAAATGCTTTTCCCTTTCCCCCACAATGCATAATGTTTTGCATTGATTGAATATATCATCATTTTATTTTCAAATAACAATCACTATTGATTCAGCAACAATTCCATATTTAATCCATTTCTTTTTCTTTTGTTCCCTACACAGTAAAATGTTCAGTGTTATATCATCTCTTACAGAGTTTATCCACTGTGGCCAGAACTCAGTGATATGAGTTGAATTAATACAGGAAATTTTTACTGTGTATGTTTATTGGAAAATACAAGAAAACCTGTTACCCACCTTCAACATTTTTGTATTACCCACCTTCAAATTTCCTGCATGATTCTATGAAAAAAATGTAATAAAAAACTATTTCAAATATATATATATTCATTGCCAGGAGTTATTTGGAACAAAATTTTTTAAATGATGCGAGGAATATGCCATGAGGGAAATAAAATATTAACTATACCACAAGTAAAGTCAGGCAGGGCTAATATAAATTAAGAAATAGATAGAAACATAAAAATATAAAACATATCAGGATCATATTTTTTTTATGAACCTTAGCCCAACACTCATACCCATTCATGAATATGATAAAGACAAAAAAGAATATTCAGATTTGTTCAGAGAACAAAGAGACTTTTGATAATTGAAATAGATTAATCCAGACATATCTGATCAAAAACATTAAGACTTGCGTGACAATTTCATAATTCAAATGTATGAGCAGCAAATGTACATTTCTTTATCCCAATATATTCTGCAGTAAATGTGCTTCTAAAATCACAAATATTCGAATTATTCCCAGTGTCACAGTATTGAGGAGGTTGTTTTACAGACTGGGTATATTGAGACTTTTAACACATAATGAATTGAGGGGTATCAGGGGGAATTCCATATAATATACAGTGAGCTCCATAATGTTTTGGACAAAGACATTCTACATGTAATTTCTACACGGGGAAACCAAAATGTATAAAACAAACCCTAATATAAAAGCTGAGAATGTGCACTTTAACCATATGTGAATTGTTTGATTACAAATCAAAAAATGTGGAGTACAGAGCCAAAGCGATAAAAAAAATATGGCTTTGTCCCAAACATTATGGAGCTCACTGCATTTGCAATTCTTCCAGAATTTATTACAGACACAGTTATTACACAACAACATTCCCCAATAAAAGTATTTATTTTGTCCATATGTACAACTTGGAAGCTGTAGAGAGATTTAAAACCCACTGATAACAACAATTACAACATGACTATGCCTGAAAATGGCTGGTCAAAATCCATATGGCATGCAATTACTCAAAATCACCATTGCATGGAGCATACATATGCTTGCCACGATGGAGAATATTTTCAAACTTTGTTATGATTTTCTACATGGCATTCAGTGCAGAACATATAATTCAGTACAAATATAAAATATTTCCATTTTTCTTTCAATGAAAAATGTGTATGTATGTGTATGCATGTGTGCATATATATATATATATATATATATATATATATATATATATATATATATATATATATACACACACAATTGCATGGGGACCATCTTCAAAAATTAATATGTTAAAAAAAATCTGCAGTCTGGAGCAGCTCCAGCTGATTTAAAGCCTCATTACCACTTCAAAGGAGTCAATATCAAAGGCAGCCCAACAGGGGATTGGATTTGATGTGGTACATTCACACAAGTCTGCAATCAATATTCAATTAAGCGTCCAACGTGGTGGAGGCATATTCATATTCACTGCGTGATTCTGTTTAATAGGAACTTGGACATTAATGACACAGTAATCCAAGAAGAACACGTGCCGTTGTGGTGCGGCGATGAGGGATTGGCCTTACGTTTCTCTGGTATTACACAACAGCGAGAAATGCACGTGGCTAAAATGGCAGCTCCACAGAGATGGAAGAGATACACCTTTTAATTGTCTACACCTTTTAACCTATTTAATATTGACTAATGAACTGTATAATAAATCTAGCACAGCCATGTAAAGTACAGCAGTGTTGTACAGTGTCTGAGGTGAAGTATTTGGGAAACTGTCAGTTGTATGCGCAGAGAACTGCAATGTACAGATAATTATGTATTGTTGTGAAAAGAACCCTCATAGAAACTAGTGCAGTCACAGATGCATACTAATATATTTACAAAGCATAAATTTGTATATATTCCCCACCTTTATTTAGCTTTCTCCACTAAAGTGCATTTAAAATATAGTTCTGATGTCAGAACTGCTATTAAGTACACACAATTTCTGAAAAATGAACACGAGTGAAGAAAGATATTAAAAATAAATTAACAAAAAGGACCATAAGAATGATACAATGGCACAACATGTTTTGGCACATAAATTCTTAGTCGTTTTACACCGTAATAAGAAGGTCCCATCCAGACAAGGAGCTACAGTGAGATGGGTACACAGTTTAAAAATGGCATGGCTCACTGATTTTTGACAAGACTAATATTCAAGTGAAACATATGCAAGGCCATTGTATTACTGGAAAACAGAAGATGTCAAGCATCAAACTAAAAACCTGTCCTCATTAAGAAAACAACTAAAAATCTCTTAAGCTACCTTAATTAAGACTATTAAGGTCTTCCCTAAAACATTTATAGGGAACTGTGTCCATTTCTTGTTCCTCACCGGAGAACCACATGACTTCTGGTTCACTATAGCAAGGCTTATGTTGTACAGTTCAAGAGGTAATGTGCAGTCCTAACTCGCTAGCTAGCTGCATCCTAGCTTTGTCTTGGGATACGTTAAACACAGCGTGACTAGATGCCTGAAATCCAGTCACTCTTTTCCATAATACGATCATGACCAGGGTGGCAAATGTGCTTGGTTAATTAGGATTCAGTTCACATGACCCTTCAGAACGCATGCTGGCCTGTCCTTCTGCAGTTCCAGGCATGTGCTGATTGGGAGTTCTGTTGGCTCAGAGTGGGGAGTTTGTGCTGTCTTTGCCATGTGCATTCTGGGGTTCAGCATTGGCCCCTGTTGGCTCCGGTCAGAGGATGAAACAGGAAATTAACATTAATGGAAATGTCCCTTTCCTCTGTTATTTTAATTAGCTGGTGGCTTCTTCCTGGGGTGAGGGTGCAGGATCGGAGGGATGTGGTCATGGGGTCACATTATATTTCATTACATTATTCATTTATTGCATTACTTGACCAATTGTGGCTAACTTAGCACTTTTTATCTTATCTACCAGCTTTAACAAATGGATATATGTTGAAGTAATTCAGGTTAATTGCCCTGCTTAAAGGTATGAGGTATAGGTATAAGGTATATCTCACTCTCCCAAAGAGAAATCAGGAGAATATGAACTGTGTCTTCACGTCGCTTTTTACCCCTAAAGTGGATCTTCTGCTTTGAATAGCAAGCGTTCCCTGCCTCTGACAGGCCAATCAGAGCGACTAAAGGGGGGGAATTTAACTAAAGAACCTGGTGTGAATTTGACCGGACCAATGGCAGGATGACCTTGCGGAGTTCTCCGCGGCCGGGAGCCTGATGTAAGTGCGGAGTGCAGGGCATTGGCGCTTCAGTCCCTCAGGGAGAGCTCAGCTTCCTCGTTTTCAGATTCCCTGGGTCTACAGCATAGAAACAGGAAACAGGAAACTCAATCAGAGGAATGTCAACAAGAGCGCGGGGGAGAGGGGCCTGGCCGTAATTCCGGGCCCTTTACCTCCCAGGCGGCTAGAGTGCGCTCTGCAGCCCTCTCCCAGAATCAGCTGCAGGTCCTCCACTGAGACACGGCCCTCCTGATAGCGAGTCACGTTCTTCACCAGCCTGGACAAGGGGGATGGAGAGAGAGAGAGAAAGAGAGAGAGAGTGAGAGAGAGACAAACCCACTCTTAGAGCCGCTCAGCTTCCCTCTGTTCCTATAGTCTCTCCCCTCCACCAGGATGCTCACCACAGCCCTTCGGCCTCTTCCTGCAACAGCTGGATGACGTCACCGCACTTGATGACGAGGTCATCGGGCCCACACTGACTTTCCGCCGTGGCCCTGTACCGGCCCCGGATCTGTTTAAGGACACAGAGCGAGCACGCAGTGACCCTGTGAGCCGTGTGTGAAAAGCCCTGCGTATTTATCTTCCGCAACATGCATTCGACAGTCTCCAGCTGAGTATGCGTGAGTCCATCCGCATTTCTTTTAAAACTCCGGAGGATTCATCTGCCTAATTCATTCAGCGTACGCTACGCATTTCAACATATTTAAATTGGAAACGTTGTGTTGCCGTGATGGCCACAAAAAGCCAATTCCCCTGAAGCGTTTTCAGCGTTTAGCAGGAAAGATGTGGGACCGGGCCGAGCCGTAGAACAGATCATATGAACACCGCGGTCACAGTGAGGCGTCTTTGTTCTGTCCTCAGCGGAGATACGCGGGATGCCTTGGCTTTCAGCGGCAGAGCGTCCCCTGCTGGCCTAGTCCTGCAGCTAGCCGTGTCTCCGAGGGGCCCCCGGAGGAGCTCGGCCTGCACTCACCAGCTGAGCCACGTCGTCCTCCTCCTCGCTGTCCGACAGGTTAGAGAGATCCGTGGTGCCGCTCCAGTCCTCCAGCCCGTCGCAGTCTACCGACTGAGAGGTGCCTGGCCAGCCTGGGGACGAGAGGGAGGCGGGAGGGTGACACAGCGGCCCGCCTTCCACGGCTGTCCGGCACCTGTTATGCCGATCCGTCCGCTGAACGTAGCCGCCCCGCGGCGGTGGCGGCGCGCGGACTGAGCGTGCTCAGAGGAGGGGGGGAGGGGCGCGGGGGGACTC